>NC_024315.1:18223097-18243168 GCF_000523025.1 Cynoglossus semilaevis
CTTTAGTAAATGGTCTGTTTGTGAATTGGTTTTGTATTTTTTGTATGAATGCGTTTCAGGTATACCAGTGGAGTCCAGGGTGAACATCTTCATCAACAGCTTTGGGTCGATTCAGGAGACCACCATGGTGGGACACCTAACTGTCATGGCATCGCATTCCCCTCATCGTCCCAATCTTTGTGTTTGGACAAACCGAACGCGCCTACAAACACAGAGAATGTCCTTGTGTGTCTCCCCTTACAGGACTACAGAATAAACATATTCCTTCGTCAGCGGTGGAACGACCCTCGCCTTCGACTTCCCACCGACTTTAAAAGTGACGCGCTGACTGTGGACCCGAAGATGTTCCAGTGTTTGTGGAAACCGGACCTCTTCTTCGCCAATGAGAAAAACGCCAACTTCCACGATGTGACCCAGGACAACATTCTCCTCTTCATCTTCAGGAACGGAGATGTTTTGATCAGTATGAGGTACTGGTGACAGGTCCCTAAGCAATCATAGACCTTACATTTAAAAATGTACCGCAAGGAAATTCATTTTATTTTCACTCAGTAGAGCATACGTGTCAAACTCAAGGCCCGGGGGCCAAATAATTGATCAGGTTAAGAAACTCTGCTGCATGGACTTTATTAAATGCTTTCTAAGTTTACTCGGCGGGCCACATTTGGTCCCCTGGCCTTGAGTTTGACACATGTGTTTTAGAAGAATGAAAACACTAAATATTGTGGAGTGAAAAAGTGCAGCCCACATTTGTAGATTCTTTGATATAAACAATGAATTAATTAAACATGTGCAGAGGAGGGACAGTGGACACATTGGTAGAAGAACGTTAGAGATGGAGCTACCAGGTAGGAGAAAAAAAAGGAAGGTCAAAGAGGAGATGCATGGCTGCAGAGTACAGGGAGAGATGGAAAACAATGATCTGCTGTGGCAACTCCTGAAAAAAAAAGGGACAAAGCTGAAAGAAAAAAAAAAGAAGAATTGGATGGCGCCATCTGGTTGCAAAACAATAACGTTTGTTCTTCTTCTGTTTGTTCTTTGTGTGTGTGTGTGTGTGTGTGTAGGCTGTCAGTGACTCTGTCCTGTCCCCTGGATCTTACTCTCTTCCCAATGGACACACAGTTATGCAAGATGCAACTGGAGAGCTGTGAGCAGACGCACACAGTTTGACTGTAAACGGAGCGGAAACAATTTTGTTTTTACACTTTAGTGAATACTCAACCCCACGGGTTCAGTGGTGGCAAAACACAGAGTGGCCCAGACCGAGCTTATGCTTCACCCTTGTCCTCTACTGGAAAATAACTATGTAAACAACAGAACAGCGCGGGTCATCGTTGTGGCTGGCTGTGCTTTTTTTTTTAATTGTAAGGTGCAAGCAAGAGAAGTCTGCTTCTCAGTATTGGATTCCAGTCATTCCGACAGTCTGGGGCTTTAAATCAAACCTGTAGATTACTTGTTTTTCCAAAGAGGACGGCTGATTATAAATGAATTTATTAGGGCGGTAAAGCAAGTATTTGGAGGGGAATTTGAGGAATTCAACGTTGCATCGAGTCCACCAACTCTATCAGGCTGAATTTTGGAGTTTTCCTTTTTGAATATTTTTTCTTGACAATTTGATTAGTCACAAATGAAAACAACATAACAACACCTGCTGTTATTTATCTTTCTGTTCCAAAAATACACATTTTTTTTTGGTCATGATTAATTGTGTATAATTATGATCGCGATTATTCACGATTGTGATCCCGTGATTGAGATTGAGAGTGTTGTTGTGTATTTTCATAATTTTTTTAAGGATTTTACACGTGTGTTTTTGTTTGGATTTTCCAGTCGGCTACACCACCAGTGATCTGGTCTTCATGTGGCAGTCAGACCCAGTTCAGATGGATGAGATTGCCCTACCTCAGTTCGACATCAAACAGGAGGACATCAAATATGGGAACTGCACGAAGTACTACAAAGGAACTGGTGAGTAGGTGTTCGCAGTTACAGTACGTAAAAGTATATGAAGTGTTTAGGGTATATTTTTTAAAAAAAGACAGATAAACTCGGATGTCTTTTGCAGTACGGTGTGGGCGGATCCTCAAAATTCTTGTTCTTCTCCTTTATAATCATCACCTCTAAGACTCTGCACAGTTCTAATGCTGATTTTGAATTTCTAAAAAAATGTTTCTTTACTAGGATACTACACCTGCGTGGAGGTCATTTTCACTTTGCGTCGTCAGGTCGGTTTCTACTTGATGGGAGTTTATGCTCCGACCCTGTTGATCGTGGTTTTGTCCTGGTTGTCTTTCTGGATAAATCCTGATGCGTCAGCAGCCAGGGTGCCCCTGGGTGAGTGAGTGCTAACGTTGAGTTATGGAGTGTTTACATCAACATGGCGACCACTCATTTTCATGGATCAAGGTTTAGGTAGCTGTCTCTGCGGACTGTAAAACATCCCGGTCGGGGATCTTAAGAAGTCTTCTCATTTGCAAACCTGCATGTTGGTAACGTTGTCGTTGTTAATTCCTTTCTTTCTTAGGTATTTTATCAGTTCTCTCCTTATCCAGTGAGAGTATGTCCTTGGCGTCAGAGCTGCCGAAGGTTTCTTACGTGAAGGCCATCGACATCTGGCTCATTGCCTGTCTGCTCTTTGGGTGTTTCTCTCTTGTGGAGTATGCAGTCGTGCAGGTGAGTTCCTTTAAATTAGTAGTTCTCAAATGGTGGGGCGGACCCCCCTGGGGGCCGTAGTCTACTTTTTTTTTACTAACCGTAGTCTACTTTTGTCCAATGCATTAAACTTCATACAAAAAAAGAGAAAAAACAGCAGCACTTTCCCAAATATGCGCAGATAAACATGACAAAACCTGATGTCTGCAAACGAGTCTGCAGGCATTCTCTTGCTCTTCCCGTGTCAGATCCTTTATCAGATCTGCTGATGCTGCAGGTTCACTTATGTAATGCCAGGTGGTTTTCTACTTTCGAACCTCCAGAGCCCCATTACGAGTCGATATTTTCACATTTTTTGACTATTCATGAAAGGAGGGCACTACTGAAAAAAAAAAAAAAAAAAGAAAAGTCAATTCAAACCCTATAGCTTGTTTTCACCCTCTCTCTTGGTTTGCAGGTGATGCTGAATAGCCCTAAACGGATTGAGGAGGAAAAAACTAAAATGGCCGACAAAGAAAAAGCGCTGAGAGAGAGAGAAGGAAAGAAACCTGCAAATAAAAACAACAACACAGTGAATGGTACTGGTGGGACACCCATACATGTCAACACTCTGCAGGTAAATTACACACCAGCCTAATCATCATTTTACAGCATTTCCCTCCCTATTTTATAGGTAACTACTGCTCCTTCTCCTTGTACTTTTATTCATCTGTGCGGCAATATATGCCACTAAAGCTATTTCGGTTAATTAACACTAATTTAGAAGAATAGTAATAATACAAATATAACGCAAAATATTATACAGTTAGCTCTACGTTATCGGAACTAAGAGAGGCAGAAATGTGATTTGACTTTTTTTTTCTTTCTTCTCCATTAGCAGGTGGTTGAAACTCGCTGCAAAAAAGTTTGCACCTCTAAGTCGGACCTTCGATCCAACGATTTCAGCATTGTGGGATCTTTACCTCGAGACTTTGAACTTTCTAACTTTGACTGTTACGGCAAACCGGTGGAAGTGTTGGGGGCCCTCAAGTCCAAAAACAAAGCCAATAAGAAACCGCCACCGCCTAAACCGGTCATACCTGCTGCTGCCAAACGCGTCGACCTCTACGCAAGAGCGCTTTTCCCTTTCTCCTTCCTCTTCTTCAACGTCGTCTACTGGTCTGTCTACCTGTGAGGGCCTAGACCGACCATACCGATGCCTAAAATACTCTTTGAAGTTCATGTACATAATCCTACACTGCTGAAATGAAGATGGCTAATGTATTTTTTTTTTTTTTTTTCATCATGCTGCACTGAAACCTGTGGTCAAATGGCGTTGATTTAAGACCTAAAACACCCTAAAAGCCATGCACTAGGTTGACACTGCATGTGTGTCTCTGTTAAGATATTGTGCTTTATAACCTTGCGCCAATATCTCTATGCTGTAAATAGTAATACTGCAAGTGCTTTCAATATTGTCAGTAAGGCTCAATTAAATTCTATTCCAGGAGATAATCTACTTCTGGTCTAAGTTCTGGCCCTTGGTCAATTCCTATAAACCATCAATAATTTAATGAAGGAAAAGTCAAGAGAAATGTATTCCGGTGCCACTGATTGGACAACCTATTTAATTTGTGGTCAAAAGTCTTTGAAACTGTCTGTAATGCCTCAAGAGTGTTGAATAAAATGTGCAGGTCCGAATTAAAATCAATAGGTTATTTGCCGATGAAGTCATTTTGTCACAAAGGAAGGCTGAAGGGCTGAAGGCAGGAACCGAAAATGTATTTCTAAATTTACAGATTTTCACACACCCCCCAAAAAACACAGACTTGTCAAAGACAAAACCATACACATGTATGGACCGGAGGGCTAATCACCAGCTAAATACAAGCCAAAGTAGGGAACGAGGTAACGAGGTGCAGGTGCAGAGATGACGATGCAGGCAAAGAGCAGGGGAGGAAGCGAAGAGGAGAAAGTGGAAAGGAAAAGAAACAAAGGAGAAAACATGCCAAGGTCAGACTAAATTTCTCTTAAAATACTGTATAATAAAATATATTTTATTAAAAATTAATACAGCTAAGGTTTAAAATATATTGTGAGTGAATTGTCTAAAATCAACAAAAGATAAAAGACAAAGCAGGAATATGGTCAGTCAAAGAAAACAAGAAACTGATACTGATAGTAAATTACTAAAAACTACAAGTAAACAATTTATAATGAGACGTTTTCTGCTTGTACGTAGAAAAAGAAAAGCAAAAAAATTCCAAAAAACTTCAACCACACTTCCTGAACTTAGCCTGCACTTCCTGCAGGCTAAAACATCCACCACCACTTGCTTGGTGGTAAAGCAGGATTGTAACATTATTTATTATTATTTATAAAAGATTATTATTATTTAAGATGTTCCTCGCTAATTTTCAAATTATCAGAAAATAATCTTAAGGTAATGGGAGCCTTTTTTTAAAGACAGTATTCACAGAACATTAGCCATGGCGCTAACAGCGATTAGCGCGTTGCTAAAGCTAAGCTAAATGAAGCAAAAATCGTTTGAAGCCTACTGTGGCCATTCTCTAAGCTGGAGATAAAATGTAGCTGCAAGATAAATAAGTAAATATAACAGAGACATAAAAAAGAGTAAGAACAGGCAACTCGTATATTTTATTCAAACAAACAACAACCTAGCACATTCCTAAAAGAGCGTTCCAGAAGTATGTTGTGATGTAATAGTTTACTAAAATTGAAAATGGGGTTGAGCCTTAAGCTTAAGGTTTGAAAATGGGGTTGAGCCTTAAGCTTACAAAAGGCCAATATGTATGCAACGAGAAATAATTCACAGAAAAAGATATATATTTGTCACAACGGAGCAGAGAAGATGACAACAAGACTTATATCATGTTGTAGTGATAAAGTCTTGACATATTGTTGACAGGCTTTTCTTTTTAGCATAGTTATGTATTTTGGAGTCTTTACAGATATATCGTACAGTTATACTGAGAAGTTTTGACTTTCCTCTTGTGAAACTAGCATAAAAGCAGCATGAAAATTATTATGTTGAAAGAAAATTGTCATTAATAACTTTGTCGTCTGTAGCTAAAACCTGGCGCCATGCTGCTGTATGTGAAATAGCATTTTCCTCATTAATTAATTGAATTTAATTTAATTCTGTTTCTGTGTAAAATATATGTGTGGTTTACCACTGGGTCAGACCAAAATATGCTCAATGGGACGTAAAGGTGCCAGGTTGCCTTAAACTATTTATTTATTTTATTTTCAGCCTGGTAGAGAAGACTCAGACTGTGTTGTGTATTCACTGCCGCAGAAGGTTTTTCATGTTAATCCACGTAAAGGTTTTCTGTAGGTGCTCAGATGTTTCCTCTGCTGTGTTGGCACATTAACTCTCCACTTGGACCATGTCCAAGTGTTTGGCAGCAGTACTTTAGCAATTTGTCCTGAGTGACTTCTGCAGACTTTGAGTTCACACATACATACAGTCCCTGTGGAGAAATATCTGAGAAACCCCCTGCTAGGTATTTACTGCATTTACCCTTTAAATGCCAATATCCAGCCACAGCTATAGTGCCACCTGCTGGGGAAAATAAATAAACTTAATTTAAAAGTAAATCCACACACACTGTAATTGTCTTCTAAGACGCACGATTTGATTTTCCATGACCATTCTTTTCTGCCAGCGTCCCATGTGAATAAGAAATATGTGCAGTGACAGCAGTAAGATTTCCTTTATTTTTTTTAAATTTCATTAATTTTTAATTACAACAGCATGTTTGTAAAATGAATAGCAAATTGTCCCAAAATGTGAGACTAAAGCTGCTTGTGCGTAATACGTAATTTTCTTCTTTTATTTGGAAATCCAGATGTTTTTTGTAAAATTTTGGATGTTATTTTCCCGACTCAGCATATGGAAATGTGCAGTACAAGGGCTGCTGATATTACCTTTTTTGCGCATGTTTCATTTAGTTTTGAATATTGTATAAACGACAATTATTTTGTCTTCCAAAATGCAATTGTCAAAATAAAATACCGTATTTTATGTGCATGGGAAAACATAAAAGAATATATCAAATAACATACATTATATGTACAATGTACAGGAGACTGCCAATGACTGTGTTACACCAATGGTTCCCCGGAATTTTTAATTCAGAGGCACAGATAATAAATGTGACAAAATGATGTGACATAACTGACAAACATTATTTTAAAAAATTGGTGCAAAAAAAATAAATTATCAATTCTAAAAGGAGTGATGCCCATATTAATGCCAGCTTTCTATTGCGACAAATGCAGTTGCAGTTTAAAATACAGAAATGACCATCAATTAGGAATTGGAATTTCTGACATGACTATCACAACGTACTGCAAAAACATTTATTCCCTGTGGGAACGTCTGCCTTTCGAGCTGGAAAATTTTTAAATAATAAAAAAAAGAAGATTCCGTACATCCATAGTTACATTTCTTATATTTTATTAAACGTTCTCCTGATAAAAATGTGGCTCAGTAAAATTTATAGACAGTAACCCTAGAGACTACATTTAAAAAAAATAATTTTAACAACTCAGGTTTTTAAACCACACCCTATTGATGTGACATCATGATGTCATTGAAAAAGATCAATGACACATAAAAGGCAGCTTCCCACAGATTCCTTTTAAGTAGAGAAATAAATCAGCGTAGCAACAGAACAACAGAGATGCCACTGATTTAAAGCAACAGCAAAGACTAACTGGAGGAACGTTGCAACAAACTAATCATGTCCAACCTCAAAGGCAGCACCAAAAAGACCAACAAGATGAGGATCCAAGCTGTTCCAATGACAATAGATGAGAAATATGTGAATAACATCTGGTACTTTCTGAGGAACGCAATCCAGGATATCCAAAGGAAGAACAACAGGGATCTGAGATTTGAAGAGCTGTACAGAAATGCTTATACCATGGTTCTACACAAGCAGGGGGAGAAGCTGTACACGGGTTTGAGGGAGATTATCACCGAGCACCTCCTTGATAAGGTAGTGGGCAACGTCCTAAACTCTCTGAATACTAACTTTCTGCAAACACTTAATCTGGCTTGGGATGACCATCAAACTGCCATGGTAATGATCAGAGACATCCTGATGTACATGGACCAGGTCTATGTTCAACAAAACAATATGGAGAATGTCTACAACCTGGGCCTCATCATATTCAGGGACCACGTGATTCACGATGGATGTATTCAAGAGCACCTGCACCAAACTTTATTGGACATGATTGCACGAGAGAGAAATGGCGAGGTTGTAGACCGGGAAGCTATTAGAAACACCTGTCAGATGCTACTAATTCTCAGCCTGGATGGTAGGTCCGTGTACGAGGAGGACTTTGAAGGACCCTTCTTAGACATGTCAGCTGAATTCTTTCAAATAGAGAGCCAACGTTTTCTTGCTGAAAACGACGCCTGTCTCTACATAAAGAAGGTAGAAGCCAGGATTAACGAAGAGCTGGAACGTGTCCGGCACTGCTGCGACAAGTCCACAGAAGAACCTATTATGAAACTGATAGAACGGGAGCTCATATGTAGACACATGAAAACGATTATAGAAATGGAAAATTCTGGCTTTGTCCATATGCTTAAGACGGGTAAAACTGAAGACATGGCGTGCATGTACAAGCTGTTCAGTGGCGTTCCCAATGGGTTGAAGACAATGTGTGACTCCATGAGTTCCTACTTGAGGGAACAAGGGAAAGCTCTGGCCAATGAAGGAGAGGGTGACAACCGCGTGGACTACATCCAAAATGTACAGGACCTGAAAGCACAATTTGATCATTTCCTCACAGAGTCTTTCAACAATGACAGACAATTCCAGCAAACTATAGCCAGCGACTTTGAGCATTTTCTTTCTCGTAATTCTGGTGTACCAGTCACGTTTAATTGATAACCAGATGGATAATGGAATCAATGTATCTTAAAAGCAAAAGAGTCTTCACCATAGCAAGAAGGAACTTCTTGGAAAACCTGCTTTGAAGCAATAATGGGAATGTAGAAACAAAAGGAAAGGTGTTCCACAAACCTACAGGCCAGTATTGAAAAAAGACTAGGCCAAAAAAAAAAAAAAAAAACGCAAACCAAAGTGTTGCATCAGCTCCAAGAAGTGGGAGGACTGCACATACCTGTGCTTAGTTTCTATCTGTATTGGTGTATGCTGTCGACAGAATGGATCATACTGTGCCATAACCAGCCTCGAGCACTTCCAGTTCCTTGGGATCACCTGAAGGTGTGTTTGCAGCTTTCAAAGGTGGGATCCACAGAGCGATGACTATCCAATGCAGACAACAAGCCAAAGGGAGCAACCAACCAACCAAAGTGTTTGGTCTGGATTGGAAAATTCAAAAACAGAAGGAATGGAGATGGAACTATACTTCAAAATTGCACGCTAAGATCCAAGGACATGGAGCATTTGGTAACTACTCAGGGTAGGAATATACAGTAGTCCCTCGCTATTTCGCGGTTCATCTTTTGCGGATTCACGACTTCGCAGGTTTATACCAGCAAAATTTTGCGGATTCACGACTTCACAGGTTTATACCAGCAAAATATACCGTATTCCGGATTTGGATCTGCAAGAGATGTGGTTCGATCGGTCCAATTTTCAACAAAATCGACGACGTCGTGACTGCCTACAAGCTACTCTTCGACTGGAAAAAGAAGCAGCAGAAGCAACTGCCGATCACGATGTTTTTGCAGCCTCGCAAAAAAGAGTCAGTTCCTGCTACTACTACGGATACACTTTCAGAAACCGTGGAAGAGGTGCCCCAAGAAATGGCCACCACCCTCTGGAGCGATCAGCGAATTTCATTCACTCGTCATCATTTTACTGCGCATAAATATGGTGTCACTACTTCGCGGAAATTCAGTTCTCACGGCAGGCCTTGGAACCTATCTACCACGATAAACGAGGGACCACTGTACATCAATGTGCTTAATTTGAGATTGAGCAACCAACTAACCAACAAAACAACCGACCTACAAACCAATCGAGTCAGCAATGCGCAAAATGTTGCCAAGTCTGCGGGAAGACAGCGAGCAACCAACAAGAAAGACTACTAACTGCAAAAAAATGGAAGTGAAATCAATCTACCTATACTTGGTCTACGGAAAGAAACAACCGACCAATCATCCATGGTCTTGCATGAAGAGGAAAAACAGCACTGCACCCCAGGATGATAATTTAAAGGAATGCTATACTCAGGGGAGATACAGCACAACCGACTCTGAAGAAGAAAACATAGGCTATTAGGAGCAAAAAAAAAAGTTTGCATCAAAAGCAGCATAAAGTTACTGAAGCAGAAGTCAGGAAGAGCCCCATCTGGTGACATCTGGTGCCTCTGACAGTGGTAAACTGGAGAAATGGACGACGTTAACGACATTCTGAACTTGCCGCGTTCATTCTCTGATCGTCAACTTGGTTCAGGTACATTTGGACAGTTTGAGACGAACCATTGACCATGAGTCAAGGACAATTTATCAATCAACCTGGTGATCTTTCGTGACAAGAAATAGTTAACGTCTGTTTTCATTAGCTAACTCGAAGGAGATTTTCCGGTAATATCTAAAATCAAAGATTCACGTTAGCGTATTTTTTGTGTATAACATCAGGGGATTTTCATACACCAGATCATTTCAGCGTGACCATTTCTACCGACATGATAATTGGTCTGACTATTGCTAAAAGCCGAAGTGCATCTAGACCATCAAAGATGGACTAAGTGTATTTTTTGTGTATTTTAGACGTGGTTTAAAATATTCCAAATGGAGCTGTGATGTTCTGAATACATGCATGAAG
Organism: Cynoglossus semilaevis; assembly: GCF_000523025.1. Taxonomy (NCBI): domain Eukaryota; kingdom Metazoa; phylum Chordata; class Actinopteri; order Pleuronectiformes; family Cynoglossidae; genus Cynoglossus; species Cynoglossus semilaevis. The sequence goes on from NC_024315.1 coordinate 18,233,567, forward strand.
TCTGATTGAGCTAAAACACACAAAAAAACACACAACGGATTCAATTTGCATAGTTTAAAAAAGTTCAAAAGCAGAACTTAGCAGTGTTTCAACTATAGCGCTAGCTGAGATTTTCTGACCCGGATGTACGGAATAGAAAGCAAAATGTATTTACTCAACTGAATGTCATGTAGAAGTAAACTTCAACAGGTAAACAGTGAAGCTGAGGAAAACCGATAGAAACGGAAAAAAATTGAGGAAGATGAAGCCTTAATTTAGGGTTAGCTGAACAACGTTCAAAGATGATATGACGTGAGTTGTCGGTCTGTCATTTTGCCTTGTCTGTCGTGTGGGCTGTTCATTTTGGGACCGAAACATTATTTTGAGTTTTTGCATATTGAAATACTGCAAAAGGGAAGAAACGTCTCAGTGTTTGGGGTTTTGAGTCTTTAGCGTATGCATGTGTGTGTGCGCATGTGTGTATATATATGACTGCATGATTAAATGATAACATCTTTATTTGAAATGGCTCTCTATTTGTTGCACTTGTAACCACCCTCCCCCAACTCATACTCTCAAAACCGCACTCTAAAAGCTCTAAAATATTAAAAACTGGGTATCACTTTTTGACCTCATGATGTGTCCATGCCTTGGTCCCTGTCCTATAATCTTGGGTCACCCAGCTATTGGGGTGCCCATTTTTGACCACGGCCCTGTATTTCCATTGGACGCCTGTGCTCCTCCTTGGCACCGAGCTGTCGGCTTCGCTCGTTTCTCGCTCGTTTCTCATCGGTATTCAAAGGTTTTCTTCGTCCGGCGTGCGCGCTCCCAGCCCAGCAGCAACAGCAGCATCAGCAGCGACAGCGGAGGTGTCACGCGCACACGGAGAAAGAGAGAGAGAGAGAGAGAAAGAGGGAGAGAGCCGCTATCCATCCATTCATCCGCAGAGCTGGAGAAGAGCGGAGCTGCTGGACACACGCCATGAGCTCGCCTCCATCCCGTGTCCCGTAGGTGATGTTTCAGTGCAGGTTTTCAGGTTGTGGCGTGGAGTGAGGAGCATTTGCACATCACCGCCAACCACCTCCACCACCACCACCTCCACCATCATGAAGCCGAAGCCGCTGCTGCTGTTTGCGTTGACGCTCCTGTGGTGGCGCCAAGCGTCGTGCGGAGCTCCGAGCGTCCAGATCGGTGAGGATCTTCGTAGACTCCCGTCGCCCCCCACCCCCTTCTCATCAGTCTGTTTGAACACGAAACATGAATTTGTCTAACCTCTCTTCCTCAGCTGCCATTCTTAATCACCACCATCATCATCATCATCATCACCATCGTGTCCTCAGCGTGGGCCTCTCATCTCCGTAGGCCTCCTCCTCTTCTTCTTCTTCTTCTTCCTCCTCCTCCTCATCATCCTCATCATCAAACCGCGGTGAAACATTGCTCCAGTTGTGTCAACAACATCCTCACCCCCCCGCCCACCCACCCCCAATATGTCTCTGACACTTTATATTTATCAATGTCAACATGTGCATGTGCACTGCAGTGGAGTGTGCGGCGCGCGCACACGCGCACGCGTGTTAACTGAAATATAGCGAGATGGATACACGTGCACGGTTCAGTCAAATGCAGCTCTTCCATGAGTCCCAGTTGGATCTGCAAAATACACAGGTACACGTGACGACCCCTAGAGGCTTGGATCATCAGCTGCATCCCTTTTTATTGACACTGCCGCTATAATTAGGTCTCTGCATTTGTTGCATCCTGTAAGAGGTCTGAGGTGTCTTGAGTGTCAGTGGCCAGTCCTAACATTTTCTTACCTTAGCGAAGGTGTGGTATCAGGTTCTGGCAGGTAGCAGAGTTTTTTTTATTTTTTTATTTCTTCTTGTTGTTTCAAGAAAAGTGATTTTATTTGACTTCTCCTTGTGAATAAATAACACAAATTACAACACTGAACTTAAAGTTAAAATTGGTCTCTCCTCATTCGGACGTGAACTTATCATCGCAAACCACCTGCAGAAAAAGGGGCGAAAAGAAATAAATAAATTTTAAAAAAACTAAATCACTGCAGAAAAAGGGGCGAAAAGAAATAAAAAAACAAAAACAAAAAACGGAATCACTCCCAAAAACAGTATTATCCTTCAAGTTTGCATTTTCTCTTCTATTCTTGTAGTAAAATAATTGTTCAACAAATGATCGTAAAAATCGCAACCCGAGAAAAAAATATCTTTGTCGTACTTCCTGTTTTTCTTGCAGTAGTAGATTCACTCTCCTTTGTCAATATGAATAAAAAACATGAACTCCTTCTTATGTCGGTTAGCTAGTTTAGATTCTGTCCTATGCATGTTTTTTTATTATTACTTCTTATGTCGGTTAGCTAGTTTAGATGTTGTCCTATGCACGTTTTTTTTTTTTATTATTTCGCATCACCCCCGAAGTGCTCTGGCGCCCCCAGGTGGTGAAGTGCCTTACACTTTCAAACCACTGGTGTCATTGACTTTTAAAATGTGTTTAATTGGATCCTACTGAGACCATAGAAAAAAAATCAAGGACAGTGAAGTAGGGATCTTGTTTCGTCCGTTGTTTTCCTCCAAGGCTGTTTGACGATTGTTGTCATGTTAAGATGAACTTCCCAGACACCCCTACATCTGTGCTTTGCAAACCATCGTTTCAATGGTTTCTTGGGGGGTTTTAGTTAGACCTGGGGTGTCGAACTTATTTTTACATAGATGTCAATTAGGACGTACCAGTACGATCATAACATAATTCACTATAAACAACAATAAGTCTGTGTTTTTCCCCTTTGTCTTCATGCAAAGAAGTACAACTATAAGTGTTTTTCCCCTTTGTCTTCATGCAAATAAGTACAACTACAATAGATATGTATTATTATTTATTCACATTTATTTTTTTTTTTTTTAATTCATCAAGCGGGCCGGACTGAACACCCCAGCGGGCTGGTTTTGGCCCGCGGGCCATATGTTTGACACCCCTGCTTTAGACCACATTCCAGACATCTCAAATGTAGCCTCAAACCATTTCACCTTGGGCATCAAACACTGATCAGTGTGTTTTTCTTCTAAGCCTTGTATCATCATAGCCCTGAGGTTCCAACCAGTAATTTCCCTCTTTACCTCAACATTCCTTAAAACCTAATTTGAGGTGTGAGTTTTTTTTGTAATTTTAATTGTTATTTTACCTTGGGATGACTTTTTTTTTTATCCTCTGTGTAGAGAGAGCTCATGATTTGGTAATCCAGTCTGAAATCTTTTCAGTCAGTTTTACTTTCATGTGGTCAATCCAGTATTTTTTATAGTCGCTCTGCAACAAATTGGCCTGTAACGTTATACTGCAGTGTGAATCACTAAGATGAGCTTTGATTGGTTTCTCTTCAGACACTTACTTTTGCATCAGGCATTTCCCCACTCTTCCCATCCTCATTTTACTCCATAAAGAATTCCAAGCGGTCTCACATGGTCAGTTACGACAACGCATTTGTTAAAAAAATAACAAATTCCAGATAAACAAATCCATAGTAGTTGAGAAATAGACAAAAATCTAACAAGCTAGCTGGGATCAAAGAAATGCATTTGTTCTCTCAGATTAATCTTAAACTATCTGTAAATAATAATAATAAAGAAAGTGCAAAATACTGGTACGTGAGGTCATGGTCAGGGACAGGAAACATCAATACTGGCTAACCTCTGATGGTATAGCCCACATTCACCTGAGGAATGCTGGGATTGGCTGCAAATCAAAAGTAAAAAATAATTCCAATAGAGTGTAGTTTTTGCACATTTCCAAAAAAGTACCGATTTACTGGAGTAGATTCATAGTTAAAGCCAAAAAAATAATTTTTTTTCTTCCAATTTTAAACATTGTGCGTCAGTATCAAAGATAAGTAGTTCATGGGTATCTGCAGCTTTTTGTTGTTTACAGAACAAGGCTGATTTGTCATTCGACGCAGAAGTAGCTGGCCTAGTTAGCGCAACGTATAGCAAATGTTCCTTGTTTATTTTTTTTTCTCCTAGTTTTACTCTATTAAGTGTTTTATTTTACATACTGAAATGTAGGAATCCGAAAAAAATTATATCATGCTATCATCAATACGAGCTATTACCTTAAACTTGAGCAAAATGTTTGCAATGAAAACTCGTTGTTTGAAACTCGAGTTTGACTTTGTATCAGTTTCTAAAAAAAAAAAAAAATACACATAAGCATTTTAAGGATTAGTAACAAACAAACATCTGGGTCAGAAAGTGGAAGCAGTTGAGGGTAAAAATCCGAGTGAGCTCTTTTTCTGATCCACTTCCTGTTGGATCATCCCTGCCCTGTTAAATATTAACGACTACCGGGAGGATTCATTGCGTTTGTGAGCGGAAGAAATTATTAATAAGAGCAGGTTTCAGTGTGGGACACTGAACATGCGGCGTTTATACATACAACGCACACATGCACACGGGAGATCAATGCATGCACTGATGCATCTGCAGACATCAGTGTCCACGCAGCCCACACAGTGGACTGGAGAAGTGGCTGTGATTTCATAAGCCACTCTCGCTGCAGTGTTACAGCTCAGATGTTAATCGGGTACAGATTCATTCAATACCTAAACCCTTCATCATTACTGTGATTACTATTGTATTAATTATAACAGCAACAACATTAGGTGCACCGATAACATCTGCAGTTCGACTCCAAATTGCATGTCTATATGAGCCTAAACCCTTCATCATTACTGTGATTGCTATTGTATTACTTATAACAGCAACAATATTAGGTGCACCGATAACATCTGCTGTTCGACTCCAAATTGCATATGTATATATGGCAGCGTCTATAATGTATAAGGTTGAACGTTAGAGAGTCTTTCGTTGTATTTATTACAGTGACACCATCGAACCAAATACGGCAGCAGCAGTAGATCAGCTCTTACTGTGACCTTCAGAACTTGAAACCATATTTTTGATGGACTTTTATGGTGTCATTAGCTTGGAATGTGCAGTTTCTCCCTCATTCTTTTAAGCCCACTGTGTAAAGACGATTTATTATTAAAATGTTTGCAGAGCGTACTTAAAAAAAAAAATTTAAAAAAAATCAGAGGACTTCCCTGCTCACCCCTCCCCTTTCTATTCAAACTTTGAATTTCATAGTGATGGTTGAATTAGTTCAAATGTACTAATTATTCTATGCTTTGAAAATGTATACATACATATATGTATACACGTGTATATATGTATATGTGTGTATACATATATGTATATATTGTATATCAAATGTCTCTGCAGGGCATGTATTCGCAGTAGGTAGTACATATATTTGAGGCCTAACATCAGTCATTTTTGCCCCAACCTTGGCTCCCCACCCAGTACTTGGGAAACACTTAAGTCTGAGTATTGAGAATTAAATTTAGTGAAACACGTTGAGATGTTTGGTTTGTCGAGGAGTAGTGATAGACTGGACCGCATTGATGGGAACACGCAGGACTAGGTGAAGGAGCACACGAAAATGTTACAGTAGAGCAGGCTGCAGGCAGGGTAAGATGGAGGCAAAAGATCTGCTAGGTCAACCCCTGAAGGGAGCAGCAGGAGACAATGAATAGACGGAGAGAAAAAGGGTCGGGCACCGGACTATGAAAGGAGGGCGAGCCCATGTGACATCCCCACCGAATTGATGCCCATTAATAATGGTGGCCTTGTTAATGTGAGCAGAGGCTCAGCAACTTGTCAGACGCACACTCAGTCAGTCCGTGAAGGCCACTGCGGTCTCTTCAGCCTGGGTGTAAGAACTGTGACCTCATTCTGCCAGCTTCATCAGCAGGGCTGCAGCTGAGCCGACATACAATTTCCTGATGAAATATTCAGTCTTGGTCTTCAGTACATGTGAAATACAAATATTAGGTTTTTTGGGGTGGCTGTTGCTGTATAACGTACAGATAATAGTGCAAGTCAAGGTTGTAACAATTAAAAAAAAAAAAAACTTCTGCAGTCAAGGTTGTAACAATTAAAAAAAAACACTTCTGTCATTGGCGTCTTTATCAGAATTCCTTCCTTTATAGAATTTTCTTTTCGCACCGGGTCACCACCGGCTTCTTTGTCGGGTTCAAGTTATTACCCCCTGGTTCATGTGTTAGATTCCCTTCTGTGAAAGTCAATAGATTCAGACACTCAGTTCCCAGTGCCATTGCTCTGCTGAATTAAAATCTAGAACGGCTTTACTTGGATTGGTTTTTTTTTTTCCGGTTGTATCATTGTATCTCAAGAATGCGTTTTTAAACGCTGTTTATTACCTTTAACCTGGCACGGCTGCGGTTGTGTTTGACTAATGCAGCCATCAGGAATACAAATCCAGTCTATCAGCAGAACCCTACGGCTGATCTTCGGCCGTTTTTCCCTGGGTGTATCTGCGGATTTCTTCAGTTCGCCCTTTACGCACCAGCGATTTCTAAAAGGTGTCATGACCTGTCTTAAACGCAAGAACTCGGGAAATCTTGCAAATCGGCAGTGCGGTGGAAATGACCCGGAGAGCGGGATTTTTCACGACTTTGACATACAGTCTGCCTTAATCCCAATACTTTACAACAGCGATGTCCATGATATGAACGTTTTGCCAATATCCCATATGCCGATTTTGGCCTAACACGTAATTTCGGATTCCGACATGAACGATACCGATTTATGCAGCTTTTCCCATTACCTACTTTTATTGTGATTCTCCAACCTTCCGACATATTTGGTGAAATCGTTACCGGCTTTGAAACAGCTTTTTAAACCCGAAAACAATTCCTACGGATTTTTCATAATTTTGCAAATATCTGGAGTTTTTTACTGAAGTCCTGATGGTGCATAAGGAGGAGAGATAGAGCATGCGACGTCGTGTCTAAAAAGGAATACAGATGGCCCGAAAACAACGCAGTTACACTCTGTTTATAGCATGTGCACAATCAAACTGTCCCTGAGTTTAAATAGCACTCCTCGATATAACTCATAGTAAAACCAAATGTTCAAATGCCCAGCCTTACTTTAGTGTCCATCTGGACCGGTTAGCACAATAAAGTTTAGAAGGAGACTTGTAGCTTCTAACTTTTAATTAACTGCTTGGGCTGCAGTTGTATTTTATATTACTTTTATAACACAATGAATCAGTTAAAAGGATGCAGAGGTCACTGGTCGTGACGTATGTGGTTTTTTCGACGGATGCAACAGAGTTATGGGAATTGTAGTGTCGACCACACTCAGACCCTCAGGACCAATGGTAAAGTCAAGACAAGAATGACTGGTCCTTGGTTCTGCGAGGGCTTGTACCCGCTGCAAACCACATGTTGCACAACATCACTGTCATTGCAGTTACATTCCTCCAGTATTTTTGTTGTTACACTGGTTAACTGTAAAATTGTGTTTTTTTCAATTAATCTTTTCTGTTTTACTGTGTCCATCTAGCACTGTTACAGCTTTGTACTTGAAACGTGAAGTGAAAATAAAGCTGAATCTAACCTGATCTAATCTGAGATAAACTAAGCTAAAATAAGCTCCGCTAATCTCGTTCTGATCAAACACCGCGACTTTCTACTGCTACAGACAACAGCATTAGCTTTTGATCTTGATGCTCATTCTAAAATTCTCTTTCTTCTTCTTCTTCTTCTCTCACCCAGGTGGACTATTTCCTCGGGGAGCTGACCAGGAGTACAGTGCATTCAGAGTTGGGATGGTGCAGTTTGGAATGGCAGATTTCCGACTCACCCCGCACATAGATAACCTAGAGGTGGCCAACAGCTTTGCCGTCACCAACTGCTGTAAGTGGCATGATTCACTTCTTAAAATCTGCTTGATGCAAATCACCAGGTGGCCACATGGTGGCGAGCTATTGTGGTCGTCTTACAGCAGTGGTTCTCAATTATTTTCTGTCATGGGACAGAAATGTTTTCACGCCCCCACGCAAATTTAAATACTATTGAGAACCTGATAATAATATATATCTTTATCTGTACAAACCACAGTATGAGTTGCTGCCACCTAGTGACTGGAGGATTGTTATCATTCAAGCATTACAGCAGTGGTACACTTATGTCGAGCGTGCTATATTCCATTGGAAGCCCCTCGCGCCACCCGGGGGGGGCGCTATTTGAGAAGTACTGCCTTACACCAAGAAGGTCGCAGGTCCATAGTAAACGATGGTCTTTCCTTATAGAGCTTGCAAGTTCTCCTCGTGTGCAAGGGTTTTCTTAGGGTACTCTAAAATTGGCCAGTGGCGTGAATGGTTGGTCATTTTTATGTGTAGCCTTATGTCCGTTATACAGAATAAATGAGGAAAATGGAACGAGCGAATGAACAAATTACTTAGATCAGCGAATTTCATGACCCTTGAGATGAATTTAACGTAGCCTTATTTGGTGTTTTGTCTAATTCAGTACACGTCCATCAAGTTCATAAACTCAAACAAGGTCAAAGGATTCCCCCTAGATACGATGCTGAGACAGATTGTTACTTGAATGTCAAAGTGACCTGACACCCAATGCTTCTTTTTACATAATATTCCAGACTCTGGCAGCTTTGATGCACTGCATAAAATATTACACAGTGTGTGTGCCGCAACAAGGTTAGGCCAATAATAGACGCACTTGCATAAGCATGGATCCTCTTGCGTACCTTTCTTATTTAATTCTGATGCAAATGCAAGAGAATAAATCGAATTTGTCACCTTAACCTGATTTGTTTGATTTTTTCCACAGAGTATAGGCATGTGATGCTTTGGGTTGTAGTAACTGTTGCAGGGAAGACTAGGAATAACAGAGAGCATGAGATTCATGCATGCATGCAGAATACTACAGCTCCGTCAGAGCGTGGTGGAATTGTGGCCTTAGGCTCGGAAAACCTCTGCTTTTTTCGAGTGCAGTCTGACGTGAAAGTCTGAGTCTCCTGCACCTGCTGCAGCGCAGAAACATATACTTTTACAACGTTGTCGCTGCCAGCGTGCTAGAGAGATAATTGATGCCCCCCCCCCCCATCCCCCCACAGGAAAATCCAAGTTGGCTGAGATCTCAGTGATGATGCATGCAAACTGCAAAATGCTGACACCTACTGTACTGAATCATAGGCAAATGCAACAATTACATGCAGTATCAACTGTGGGGCCAAGTGGGTGACTTGATTCGAAATTCTTTTGTTTGGTCTGCTGTTGAGGTAGCATGCTGCAGTGCACATTAATTACTTTGTCATATTTAGACATGTTGATTTATCCTGATTAATCACAAACAATTGAGATAAATGATTAATTTACAGCTAACTGTTGGTTAATCACATTTTAAAAAGTTCAATTACACAACATCCCTTGAAAACAAAACATAAAAAAAAAAAATCGAACATAATTTATTGAGTAAACAGTTACCATGACTGTATTATGTAACCTATTATTTATTAATTATTATTATTATTGATTATATTACATAATATAATATAATATAATATAATATAATATAATATAATATAATATAATATAATATAATATAATATAATATAATATAATATAATATAATATAATATAATATAATATAATATAATATAATATAATATAATATAATATAATATAATATAATATAATATAATATAATATAATATAATATAATATAATAT
>NC_024315.1:18243400-18245321 GCF_000523025.1 Cynoglossus semilaevis
GGCCATTGTCTCTGTGTGCGTGCTATATTTAGCATGTCCTACTTCAATGACCTTGTTCTTCACTTGAGAAATAAAAAGTCCAATCTCATCGCTCTCACTCTCTCCCTATTTGTCTCCCTGCAGTGTACACTGCGTAAATGGTTGACATCCTGATGTTGTGCAACACCATGATTCAGCCAGGAAGATCCATAATATCAACCTTTTAATCTGTTAAATTTTAGTAGCCAGTATTTCCAACTCACAGTACCAGGAACCATTATCCTAAATCACCAGTTGGAGCCAGTAAATATCGGTTTTCTGGATATTTACTAGAGTGAAAGTCCTCCTGAGGAAAACTCTGATTTGAGCCTAGATTTCCCCGGCCAGCTATTCCTCAGAAGTCTTTTATAACCCATTGTTCTCAGTGTTTTCACACAAGCGTCTGTCATCATTAGCTAACTTTCTTTCTTTTCCTCTTCTCCTCTAGTCTGTTCTCAGTTCTCTCGTGGCGTCTACGCCATTTTTGGCTTCTACGACAAGAAGTCCGTCAACACCATCACGTCCTTCTGCGAGACCCTCCATGTCTCCTTCATTACGCCGTCTTTTCCCGCAGAGGGAATGAACCAGTTTGTTCTCCAGATGCGACCGGACATCAAGGGGCCACTGGTTTCACTGGTGGAGTACTACAAGTGGGAAAAGTTTGCCTATCTGTATGACAGCGATAGAGGTAAAGGAAATTCAATTTTTTAATTTTTAAAAAAAAAAGTTTATTTACATTTAAATTCCAGATGCACAAACAGACTAGAAGGGAATTAGAAACAGCATACAACAAGGGCAAGAAGATGAACAATGATAACAACAGATAGACATTCTATCACCAAACGTAAATTTTCCCTCTCCCAAGATGGAACATAAAAGCAGAGCTTTCCCATGGTGCGCGTGTTTCCACTGGGAAACTTTATAGTGTCGGACCTGGGGTATGCCAGTGGTAAGATTGTGCTACGGGTTAAATGGTGAAGCGGAAACAGTGTGTACCTCACTGTCCGCTATATTGTTCAAGTAAATTGGTTTTGTCGGTGATATACTGTGTTGTGGTTGTTTGTGTACGCTAGTTTAAAATGTATGCGCTAGTTTAAAATGTTTAGCGTTTATGCCGCTAAACCGCTACATTTTAAACTCGTTGCGTATGTCCGCAGTGCATTGTGGGTAGCGTAGTCTGTGTAACTTTCTGCTGTTCAGAACATTGGTGCCAGAGAAACAGAAAACGGTTTAAAAAAACGTCCATACTATTTACAGACCTATACAAAAAAAGATAGAAACGTGAAAACTTTTAGTTTTTTTTTAGTGACCATGGAGGTCATTAATTTACCTTTAATATCAGGATGCTACTTTCACTATCTTTTGATGAATGTAAGTAACATTAAAGTGTCGAAGTAATGATTTAAACTTAATCTGAATTCACTCTTTTTGTAATCAAGTCTTGCTTGTCTTTCTTTTTTTCTTCTTGTCTTTCTGCTTTTTCTTTCTTTTGTAGGTCTCTCCACTCTGCAGGTAATACTGGACACAGCTGCAGAGAAAAAGTGGGTCGTCACCGCCATCAATGTAGGGAACCTGAAAGACGAAAGAAAAGATGAAGCCTACCGCTCCCTTTTTCAGGTACTAATAATCCATTCTGTATATTATTTTTTTTTAATTTTTATTTTTTTGCTGTCAAACCAACTTTACCTTTTAATAATCTGTAGATTCCTGTATGCAGAATTTAAAAGTGTCGCTATTCTAGTGAAGCTAATCTTCACTGCTTTGATAACGCAGACCCCACTGTATGTGTAATCTGATTTCAGGACCTGGAGATTCGCAAAGAGCGACGCATCATCCTGGACTGTGAACAGGACAAAGTCAAAGACATCATGGAGCAGGTTGGCTCCAGTCTGATCATGCGATC
>NC_024315.1:18250077-18250867 GCF_000523025.1 Cynoglossus semilaevis
GGCCATTGTCTCTGTGTGCGTGCTATATTTAGCATGTCCTACTTCAATGACCTTGTTCTTCACTTGAGAAATAAAAAGTCCAATCTCATCGCTCTCACTCTCTCCCTATTTGTCTCCCTGCAGTGTACACTGCGTAAATGGTTGACATCCTGATGTTGTGCAACACCATGATTCAGCCAGGAAGATCCATAATATCAACCTTTTAATCTGTTAAATTTTAGTAGCCAGTATTTCCAACTCACAGTACCAGGAACCATTATCCTAAATCACCAGTTGGAGCCAGTAAATATCGGTTTTCTGGATATTTACTAGAGTGAAAGTCCTCCTGAGGAAAACTCTGATTTGAGCCTAGATTTCCCCGGCCAGCTATTCCTCAGAAGTCTTTTATAACCCATTGTTCTCAGTGTTTTCACACAAGCGTCTGTCATCATTAGCTAACTTTCTTTCTTTTCCTCTTCTCCTCTAGTCTGTTCTCAGTTCTCTCGTGGCGTCTACGCCATTTTTGGCTTCTACGACAAGAAGTCCGTCAACACCATCACGTCCTTCTGCGAGACCCTCCATGTCTCCTTCATTACGCCGTCTTTTCCCGCAGAGGGAATGAACCAGTTTGTTCTCCAGATGCGACCGGACATCAAGGGGCCACTGGTTTCACTGGTGGAGTACTACAAGTGGGAAAAGTTTGCCTATCTGTATGACAGCGATAGAGGTAAAGGAAATTCAATTTTTTAATTTTTAAAAAAAAAAGTTTATTTACATTTAAATTCCAGATGCACAAACAGACTAGAAGGGA
>NC_024315.1:18250967-18253356 GCF_000523025.1 Cynoglossus semilaevis
ACAAAGTCAAAAGAAAAAGAAGATATACTGTATATATATGTAGAGAGAGAGAGAGATCACACTGTACACTATGTGTTATTTCATTTTGTGCTTGCTCCTGCGGCTGTATAGCCTGTAGTTTTTAACAGGAAATACACCCTCCCTGCCCCCTCCCTCATGTGACGGATTGTAGGGCGTCCTACGTGCCAAATCCTGGGACAGTGTGGTTCAAATTGCTTTAGAAAACTGCTACAGCCAATCAGCTTCTCACAGTTGTCAGCCGGAGAGCTCTCTTTACAGCACAATTAGGGTGTGCTCTGTGACATTCATGTGCTATTGAATATCACTAGTAAGTTTTTATGAGTTTCCATATCAGCACACGCTGCAATGTTATCTCTGTGTAATATTGACCAAGTCTTTTAAAGCAGAGTTAAATCACCCTGCAGTGTGTTCCCTAACTCAGTGCAGACGCTGCGTCAAAATGTGATGTTGGCAGTGTGATTAGTTTCCCTGTGTTTTGGTGACTTTATCACATCGTTTTCTGTGGGAGGTTCAACCCAATGTCGGGTAAATTGTGTGGTTAAATCAGCATTTTAGTTTGTAAAATAACACATTATTTTAGAAAGATTAACACGTATCACAAACAAGGTTAAACTCTTTGACCTATTCTCTCACTGTGACTAGCTGAACCAGCTTTATAATCGTCTGCACCTGCAAAAACTGCATTACAGGTTCTCACATAATGACGCATTCGGATATACTGCACAGTCCCAATAAGAACCCTTCAGTCCCATCAGTACAGTGCAAGTAACTACCTATTATTTGGAGCAACAATAGATTCCTATATAGACTAAATGTCAGCATCAGGAATTGAGACACAAGGACACAAAGAAATAAAACTACCAAGTGATCACTGGTTATATTACAGACATTTTCAAAACAGACAAGCCAAAAGGTCAGTCATAGAAAACAAGTTGTAGTAATCACTAACCCGGCATGGAATGGAGGGTTATGTCAATAACTCATCCCAGAGTCTGTAGGTTAAACCTGGGTTGTGACAGTAGCTAACTATGTCTGTAACCATGATGGTTAGAAAAAAAGAAAGACAGGAAAGAGAATAAAACTGAATAGAAGAAATGTTTTGTTTTTACAAAAAATGCTTATAAAAGCAAGAAAGGAAATGGAATGTAGTTTTTGATATTAAAATTGGCTATAAAAATAAAATAAGGGGACAGGAAGAAGGGTATGAAGAAGCGAAAATGAATAGATTTTAAATTAAAATGAAAGAAGGAAGAAGGGAAAATTAATAGATTTTAAATTAAAATGGCTTTAAAATAAAGGAAGGAATGAAGGGAAGAAGGAATGATGGGAAAACATTAAATGTTTTATTTATTTATTTTTAATATATGTATATACATACGCAGAAACGTATCTGTTAGAACCAAAGAATATTACACGACAAAACATTAAATAATGCTGGATTTAAAAAAAAACTGTCTGTATTTGCACAGGGATTGTATCAGCGAGGCTATATTTGCACAGGGATTGTATCAGCGGCAGCAGAGAGCAGGCGGCAGCTCCTATCATTCACTTCCAGGTACAGGCTGCTACGGTCCAGTCACAATTCAACACGAACTGCTTTGGGCCTGATAAATGCGCATGCGCACGACTGCTGACCCCTCCGGTTTCTGCGTGCGGTGCCACGTTAGTAGCGGCAGACACAAAAATACACAGATACTCTCCCCGACCTGAAACAAGGAAGAACGCCGTAAACGCATACTGATTTCTGCACTCAAGTGGAACCGCAGCCGAGCGTGTCCGCAGCTCTAGACCCTAGTTCCGGAAGAAGAAAAAGAAAAAATACGACCATGTTGAAGTTTTGGCTCGTCTGCGCACTGGCTGTGGTCAGCAGGGCAGAAATCGCCGAGGAAGAAGATGTCCTGGTGCTGAAGAAGACCAACTTTGAGGAGGCTCTGGGCTCTCACCCCGACATTCTGGTGGAATTCTGTAAGTAACGGTTGGATTAAAATGCCGTTTCGTACGCTAATTACCCGCAGCTGTTTCTGCTAACTGCTACATACGGCGTTAGCATCAAACTTTGACACTTGTGACAAGTTGCAGGCGTTTCCAGATGACGGCAGTGATTTGATGCACACATTTACGATTGTGTCCTTGAATTTATGTTTTATTTTCTTACTAGTTTGTTAAATATTGTTTTATGAAATTTGCGGTAAAAGATCTTATTCATGGATTAATGTAGCGATTTTGTGACAGACTTGAATACTGTTGGTATGCTCATGTGTTCAACAGACGTAACCGTTTCCAATAAATTAATAATCATATCTATGTCAAAATGTAAAGTATAACGAATATTCTATTTATTGAATTGCAGGAAATTACAGCAGGCTGG
>NC_024315.1:18253411-18281459 GCF_000523025.1 Cynoglossus semilaevis
AACAGGTTGCTAACCGTCTTATTAACTTGCAGGGGAAAAAACCGTTCATTTTATGCAATAGAAGTGAGATAAATTACCTATAAAAGTATAAAATGGAAAAAAGCAGGGGAAAAAATCAATAAGACAAATGAATATGCTAGGGGAAAGATGATACAGGACTCAATCATTTGTCATTGTGCAGAGTTTGGATAGTAGCTTGTTGCCACAGGTTTATAAAAGTGGTCAGTTATTCAATTATAAAAGCAACACTTAATAGCGTAAACGTAAACCGTCTGAGCTAAAAAATAAGCTCTGGCAAGTTTTGACAGCCGGCAGCAAAGGTTAGTACAACCTTTCACACAACAATTTCACTTTCACCTGAGTGACTGTGGTCTGGAAGTACTGTCTTATTTCATGTTTAACGAGTACAAACTTTTTTTGGTAAACATTTTCTGGCCTGCAGGCTTGTGCGAGATTTTGGAAGTCTGTCACCAATATCTAAGATTCTATACCGTGACTACAAGACTAGTGTGCTTCAAATGTGGAGGAGTGAAGGCTTTGTTTGCCCTCACGTACTCCACAGCTGGGCGGGATCTCTCTGTGGATGTGGAGCTAGGTTGACGTGTACATTCACGAGAGTTGATGTGTCCTGACTGCGGCAGAAACAAGGAAGTTTTTCGATTTGAGCTTCTGCCTTTGGGACTGATGCAATATTGGGCATTTTTAATCCACGTGTCGTTTTGTATGTAGATGAGCATATTGTCAGTGCGATGAAAGCACACTTGAGTAAACATTGGTTTTACCACGAAATCAATAAAACTGTGAAAACAGACTATTTTTTTAATTTTATTTTTTTAATGTATTATTTTTTAATGCTTTTTTTTTTCTATTTTTTTAATGTATTATTTTTTAATGTATTTTATTTTTTTTAATGCATTCTTTTTTAATGTTATGACAAATGATGAAAATTACAGTTTCAGTAATAAATGCTTGTGCAGTTTTTTGTGAGATATTACCAGCTTTAACCAGTTCTTACTCTAATTAAATTACTAAATATTTTCAAGGACATAAAATATCACTGTCTATAATTAATATCTGGGTTCTGTAAAGCACCTCCAGACCAAATTTTGCTTTGCTTTTTGCTTTTTTTTTTCTTCAGTCTTTTTTTTTTTTTTTTTCTTCAGTCTTTTTTTTTAAAAAAAAATTTTAACCACGATAAACTGTCCAAGTTTATCGACAAATACCAACATTTGATATTCAGTGACTAAACTAATGTCTTATTTTGAAAGATGCACCATGGTGTGGCCACTGCAAGGCCCTGGCTCCAGAGTATGCCAAAGCTGCTGGCATTCTGAAAGCTGAGGGGTCAAAGATTCGCCTGGGTAAAGTGGACGCCACAGAGGAGACTGAATTGGCACAGGAATTCAATGTCCGGGGATACCCCACCATCAAGTTCTTCAAGGATGGAAAAAAAGAGTCACCCAAGGAGTACTCTGGTGAGAACATAAGTATTTTTTTCAGTACGGTCCTGATATTATCAGCAATCTACTTAATGTTGCTTTAGTTTAACACTTCAGATTTTAAACAAAACAAAAGCATGGAATAAAACAAATAAAACTATAGAAACATTTAATTTTTTTTAATATAATTGTTAATGGTTTATTCTAGTACAATTGCTGCAGAGGTTCATTCAATTCTCTAAGAATTAAAACAGTCACCAGATCCTTGTGCTCCCTTTATTGCAATATGATCTGCTGAAACAGTGCCTCAGCCAATCAGCGTTGCTGTGACTCCAATGTGGGTGTGGCCTCGTCTGCACGTTCCTCTCATGCTTACTCTGGTCTGGAGAGATGTGCAGTTCTTCACGTCTCCTCTCCACTGCTGGCCTGGGCCAGGCTGAGTTTAGAAAGGGAGGGCAGATGGAAGTGGTTTTTGGGGAAATAAATACACTCTTCTCTCGTCTCTCACACACCACAGCAAGACTCTGCCGTCTCACTTCATCAGCATGTGTTTCTTGGAACGATTGCCCATGTGTTGCATCAGTCTGATAGTAGGTAATTGATTTGAGGATTGCGAAGTGGGTGATGTGTCCAAAGATTCCCAAAAAAATATTTAAAATAGTATTCATGAAAGTAAAAGATTCTCATAAACTAATAGTATAAAATACCCACTAGGAAATGAGTCAACAGAAATAAATTGATACATTAGCTACTTTTTGAAAATGTATTTGAACATTAACTTATTAATGTTTGTTAGTACATTGAACACAGCCCTTAATACATTTCAATATTTTCCCCACACTACTTCATTTCAGGGGGTTAAAAATGCAGTGAAAATGTTTTGTAAATACAGTTGCATGTTCCTCAGCATTTAAAAATGTGTTGTTTTTTTCTTGTGAATAAAAGTATAATAAAAAGGTGTTAAACATGAAAACAAGTGTCAAATGTTGCTTTATTTTAACTCTTGACAGGACTTTTAACATCTTTGCATATTGTGTTGCAGCTGGCAGACAGGCTGAAGATATTGTCACCTGGCTGAAGAAGCGCACAGGCCCCGCCGTCGCCACCTTGGCTGGGGTCACTGAGACTGAGTCTCTGATTGCTGACAATGAAGTGTCAGTCATTGGTTTCTTTAAGGTACGTTTGGTTAAAATATTGTGACAGACAATCATTTAATTCAAAATATAGCTGGTAGCATTCATGTAAATGTAAAAGACTTAATTAACTAAAAAAATTATTTATTATTTATTTTTCGCATCTCCAGGATACTGATTCTAAAGATGCAGAAACCTACAAAAAGGCAGCTGAGGCCTTTGACGACATTCCATTCGCCATGACCTCCGATGATGATGTTTACTCCAAATTTGAGGTTTCTAAGGATAGCATTATCCTCTTCAAGAAGGTGACTGCAACATCTGATTTTTCAGTTTTTATTCTTTCCTCTTGATGTTCATGTGAGCCTGTTTGAACATTTACACCTCTGAACAAGGTGCACTACAGTTCAATGATTTGATACCTACCGTCCCAACATGTATGCTGGTGATAAAATAACCTAAAAATGTTTGAATAATTTTCCAACATATAATGCATATAATCATGTACAGCTGAAACACTTGTTTTTTTACATCCAAACTTTGGTAAAGCCATTGCCATCAACCTCACATGTCCTCTGTCAGACATCGTTTGAGTCGTGTGTCTGTTTCTTGGCACCTGACACCACTTCATTAAAATGAAGTTGAGGAGCTTTAAATTAGCAAACAGAGGATTCACACTTTGTTTAACTCTATAATACAGATAATACAAAATGACCCACTAACATGACATGGGACAATGACATTACCTAATAATAACCCCCAAAAAATGAGGCAACACAGTAGAAACAGGCTGTCACTGACCAGTTTTAAAATGAAATTCCGACTTTGTGAACAGTTTAATTCGAGTAGAACATTTTATAAATCAGAAATCAATAACATCCAGTGCAAACAGGCAAAGCACAAAACAAGCTGCTTCATGTTATTTGGAGTCCTGTTTACTGTCATTTTGAGCATTAAGTAGCTTTTTATATTGCAATGGTGTTAAATCAAGTAACCTAACCAACCAGAGATAGTAACTTTGATCAAAGCTGAATGATAGTAAATAAATGTGCTTGTGTTACAAATTTGGTCCTTGAGGTACTGAATGATGTTTTAGTCAAGCACATAAAGCTGTCCTCTCTGCACTCTGCGATTGTCCTGTCTCTGGTCCTTCTTTGTAACATGAGTTTCCTGGTAACTTTAACCCACAGACTGTTGACATGTGGCCTCATTGTTTACAGTTCAGCAACGTGTACCACAACAGGCACTTGGTCTTAATCAACAGTTGGAGTCTTTTACTTGTTTATTGCAGCAGGAGTTAAGAGCTTGAGGTTTAACATCTCAGTCATCACCCATAAGGCTGGCAGAGGGTGACTGAAAAAAAAAGACCTTCTCCTATTTCCTGCCAGTAATGGCTGCTGGGCACAGCTGTAATGTTACTATTTTTTACACTCAAGTGCAGTTGCTGGGATTTGCCAAAGGATTTCTCTAATGGGTGGGATTGTTGTCGGGCAGACCAGATGAACAGATAATACAGGAAACTTAGTGTTGACATGTTTGTTTTTTTTGTTTTTTTTTTTGTCTTTAACAGTTTGATGAGGGCCGCAATACCTTTGATGGAGAAGTGACCAAAGAGAATCTCATGGCATTTGTCAAAAGCAATCAGCTACCTCTGGTCATCGAGTTCACCGATCAGGTAATAACCAGAGTTAAGTTGCCCATCAATTTTCCCATGTGTGGCACCCGATAGTCTAATCCATTTTTTTTTTCTCTTCTACAGACTGCCCCTAAAATCTTTGGCGGAGACATCAAGTCCCACATCCTCATGTTCCTGCCCAAAGGTTCCTCTGACTTCCAGGACAAAATTGATCAGTTTAAGAAAGCTGCAGAGGGATTCAGAGGCAAAGTATGTGTACTGTCGTAGAAAGACACATTTGTACATTCCACAAACAAAAACCAAAGAGTGTTTTTGACGTCTCCCTGCTCTCCACCCCCAGATCCTGTTCATTTTCATCGACAGCGACATTGACGACAACCAGCGCATCTTGGAGTTCTTCGGCCTGAAGAAGGAAGAGTGCCCAGCCATCCGTCTCATCACCCTGGAGGACGAAATGACCAAGTACAAGCCAGAGAGCGACTCCATCACAGCAGAGGCCATCACTAATTTCTGCACACTGTTTACTGAGGGCAAGCTCAAGGTAAGGGGTTATGAGGCGTTAAGTGAAAGGGTGAGGTGAGATGAAAAGCTAGAGAGAGACTTGCAAATGACGATGGTATAGTTCGAAAAACCAAATTAGAACAGACAAGTTCTTACTACTGGTGATGCAATTGTTTGTGTTTTTCCTTTTACAGCCCCATCTCATGAGCCAGGACATTCCTGAAGACTGGGAAAAAGGCCCTGTCAAAGTGTTGGTGGGCAAGAACTTCGAGGAGGTTGCCTTCGATCCTACCAAGAACGTCTTTGTGGAGTTCTGTAAGTGCTGTTTTGCTCTTTCCAGTTACTCTGTACTGTTAAAGTTTGTGTTTAAACTGCTGCAGGGTCCCTTTTATAGGTTAAGGGCTCGTCTTTTAAAACAGCTGTGGCGTCAAAGTTCAAGTCTCTTTTTTTCCTTTCTTTGTTGGTGCCTTAGTTCTTTTTATATTCCAAAGTGTTGAAGCTAAGGTTTCAATAAAGAATTCTTAGCCTAAAGTTCAGTAAATAAATGAGTTACAGTAACAGATGTAGAAAATGTATCTAAATTTAGTCAGTTAGGAATTGGTGGGGCGGGGCTTCCAAAGCCTTCAACCTAAAGTTGCACGTGCCATTTTCAGTGTGTTGGCCTGTGTCCAGCTATACATCACACATGGATAAAGGCTACTTACAAGCATGTAAAGACGGCTACATAAATAGCCTGCTGAAGTACACTAAAAAGATTACGAAGATTACTGGGTGAAATACACTTTTTAATCAAAGGTTTAACAACAATCTCCCTTTTATTTGTGATGTTCAGATGCACCATGGTGTGGACACTGCAAGCAGCTGGCTCCAACCTGGGAGCAGCTGGGAGAGAAGTACAAGGACCATCCTGACATCATCGTGGCAAAGATGGACTCCACAGTCAATGAAATCGAGGAAGTAAAAGTCCACAGCTTCCCCACACTCAAGTTCTTCCCTGCAGGAAATGAACGCAAGGTGAGAGCACTGTCTTGGTGTACCATAAAACAATGAACGGTGTGTTGACACACAGATCACAACCACAAGTTACTCTCAGAGAATGTCATTAGTTCCTTCGAGTTTACCAGCGTTGCCGTTTATCTGCCTCTGTGCAGCTGTGTTCCCTGACCTGACAGTCTTGTGTCGACGTTCAGTTTAAGAACTGTTTTAACCTCAGTGAAGTCATCATCATCTAATCTATAGATCAGACAATGAGACAGCTTGAATGAGGCATGCCAAAGAGGAAAGTTCAAATACTGGTTACAAAGGGTAGATTGCAATCTGTGGTTTACTGTTGACTTCATTGGAAACCTGTCACTGTGTTGTTGCAACAGTCTGTGGTTTCTTTCTACCACCACGCTGAGTCACATGTAACTATCAAATTTCAATGAAAATGTTCAATGAAAATGTTTTTGCAAATCCGTGTAAAAGTCCAATCATTATTGGACAGGATACATTAAAATACATTTAACGCCATGCATCATTTATAAATAACCATGTGGATTTCTTGTGTGACACATCTCGCCATGTGTACGTATTGTAAAATGTCTGGTACCATATCTGCCGGTCTGTTAAACGCCTGTTGTGTACACCTATTTGATCTACAGGTAATTGATTTCAATGGAGAGAGAGTGCTGGACAGCTTCACCAAGTTCTTAGAGAGTGGTGGCAAGGAAGGCGGTGCCCCCGCAGGAGATGAAGACGATGATGATACTGATGCAGAGGTGAGATCATTTTCACTGATACACATCGCATCATTTATTGGCAAATGTATAGGATACTACTGAGTTGTAGAGTTGTTCTCAGCAATGTCTTATCAATGTCGCAAGCTGATCAGAACAGTGTATTATTCGTTCATTTTCTTTGGCAGAAAAACATCTTATACCAAAGTGAAAAGAAAGAAGAAATAATTTATTTTTTAGCACACATTCTGATTTGAACATTTAAAAAAAAAAACTAAGAAAATAAACCAAATAATCTTTACATTGATAACTGAAGTTATCAGTGGAAGTGTGCGCTTGTCTCTGTTATTTTAATGATTTACGGTGTGATAGTAAAACCTGACTTAGTTCTGCTTCGGAGACTGTGCACATTTCTCTTTGAAACTCTAGTGCAGACTGAAGACATATTTGGCATCATCCAAAGCTGCCTAGAATAGTTTTATGAGACAAGGTCCTGTGAGGGTGTTTGGTTGTAACACTAGAACTGACCTACTTGGCTTTTTGTTTGTCAGAGAGTGATGTGCAGAAATGATGGTTGACTTGAAGTCACCAAAAAGCATTTTTCAGTACTGGATATCAAGCCAAACGATGCATTTTCCTGTGGCCTACACTACTGTTGCTACAACTGCACTTTAGTGGGAACAGTCCTTAAGAGCACCTTCCCACTCCACACTTCCCGTGCCTCCACACCTCCTTCCCAGAAGTCTAAACAGAGCAGAGCCCACTTTTGTCTGCTAATGCCTCCCTCAGCTGTTCTGGCTATTTACTGGGCTTCATAGGGACACTCAGCCCTCCAACTGAATGTGGCACGTGTGAGGCTGAAGTCCCCATTAGTGTCCTCCTGTGTCACATCTCGCCCATCCATCTACGGACGAGACATGATGTCACTAGGCCAAACAGACGGTGTTTGTTGCCAGGCTCTTAATGTTGGGGAATTTGCTTCTCATCGTTTTCCTTTTCTCTAAGTTATATCACAATTCTTTTAAGGTGACATGTATTGAAGAAGATCTAAATTGAGAGCATAAGATGCAGCCTAACTACATCAGGCAGAACAAACCCACAAAATATTTCATGGTTTATCATAATGTCCATAGTTTGCAACTAGCTGACTGTGTCCATTTCTTAACAGTCTATGACAGCGTTTCCAAAATTGTTTTTCTGGGGACCCTTATTTTAAAAATCACGAACCCTTGCGACCCAAGTCAATAGACGTTATTTGTAAACTCCTGGGAAACATGATGTGAGACGACCCACAAAACAAATCTTGGGACCCACCTTAGGGGCGCGACCCAGTCTTTGGGAAACAATGGTCTATGAAGTGTGATGACCTGTAATCCTGTTTTGGCAGATTTTTTTTTTTTAACAATATGTGAAACTGTGCAAATATTCGAACATGTGGTTTACAGGTTTAAATTCTGTCTCCTCTTCACTTTAGGATCTGGACGATCTAGAGGACGGACAGGATGATGACTTTGATGATGATAGACATGATGAGTTGTAGGAGCTAGCAGTGGAAAAAGAGAGCGAGAGAGGAGACAAGTCCCGCCCCAACCCTTCAAACAAGTCACCATCACTACTTTCACCTTCTTGTGGACCTTTCCTGTCCTGTGAACATTAATACTCCCCCTTTAACAGCCTCTCAGTCAGTGCGTTTTAAAAAAAATTGCCTGTTATCCATCTCTCTGGTTTGGTCAGTCAGTCCACCTGTGGTGTGACAGGGCTTTTTCCTTTTCAACCTTGCAGCTTTCCGCCAGATTCTGGGAATTCTGAGATAAAACACACCTTCAATGCCCGTCTCTACAGCAGCGCCTTAAATAATGGAGAAAAAAAAAAGTCATTAGGATCTTGTTTTGTAAATGTGTTTTCCCTGTAAAAAATGTTCTCCCCTCCCCTTGTGTCATCCTACCTTTGTTTAGTGAGGGTATGATTTGTGTAGTAGCTTCATTTATGTGTAGATGGTTGTTTTTTTTTAACCTCCAGAGCACTCAAGTCCTACGTGTTGGTTTGGTAAGGACTGAACTCTCAGGGGGCAAGGGGCCCAAACAGTAGATGTCTAACGTTTTGCAGTGTCTTCTCACTAAACCGGTACCCCTACAGTTTTTCCAGTGTGGCACACAGGTCCCACATTTGTAGCTGAGACCAGTAATGCTTTCTTTTTTTTAGTTAGTTGGGGGCAGTTCACTTTCTCCTTTGCTTCATTCCCAAAAGTTCTTGGTCGCCTTCTTCCTTTTCAGCTTAGCTACTGACTTGTTATATGGGGGAAATACTTTTTATTTAATTGCTTTCACAATGAGTTTTTTTTTTTTTTTTTTAATTTAGACTTCAATGTAATATGATATGATATGATACCATTGTACCCCGCTGTAGCCAATTGGACCTGTTGGGGGCAGAGTTGGCCCTTTGGTCATACTCTCAGACCTGGGATGGTTTCTGGAGCCAGATCTGATAGGTTGCACTGCATTTATGCCTAATCAGAGATTCATCAAGGTTACTAAAGCAGATAGAGATTGGTACAGTTTACTGGTCAGGTCGGTCTGAGAGAAATGTCTGTCTGTGTCTGAGGGGTGGGGATGAATCTTGCACAGCCCCCCCCATGTCTCACCCATACTGTACCCTCATCATCTCTTTGGACTCTACCCAACACCCTCCTTGCCACTGTGTGCGTGTCTGTGTGTGTTGTGTGAATTGGGTGAATACTTGTGAGGTATTGGATGACTAGTTATTGTTTTTCTGGTCATTCATTGACGTGTGTGTGTGTGTGTTTGGCATAGTGAGGAAGCTGGAGTAGAGCGAGGAGATGGATGTGACAGATGTACAGCAGTCGGGTGAGAAATAACGAAGCATTCCATCATATCCAAAATGATGTGGTTAACGTGAAATGGTGGCCAATAAACAAAATAATAAAACACGTTTGTCCACAGTTCGTCAACTTTGTTACTGTATTAGACCTTATTGAATTCAGCCGTGTTTGTCAATCCTGGTCCGGCATAGGGGCAGCCAAGCGTAGGGACGTAGGAGATGGTTCTTCTCGTAAGACTGTGAATTGGGTGATTGGCAGATGCAACCTGGTTAAAAGATGAATAAAAATAAGCCTGGGAAGTTGCAGCTGCCACATGCTGTTTAAAAAGATTCAAAGACATGTGTATATATGTATACTAATAATATCTAATGTTGTAACATGTAGTCCTGTTTAGAGGTGGTCTGTGTGATCGATGGCTAGCACTTCAAATCATAAGCTTCATTTTGTTGGAAGAAAAAAAAAGATTTGGAACCTTAGTTTGAGAGCCTGTCTGAAATGATGACAGTCTTTAAAACAGATCATTTCAAAATGTATTCCAGTTGTCATAGAGACAGTGATGCAGACCTCAGTCACTTAGAACTGATCATCACTCCTACTGTGCCTCACATGGACTAATAGAGCACATGATACGACTGCAGCCTTGCTCAACCCTTGTCACCAGGTGGCCCCTCCTCAGTCCCCGGCCCACCGCCTTGCTCAACCCTTGTCACCAAGTGGCCCCTCCTCAGTCCCCGGCCCACCAGTTGGCACTGACACACTCCAGCTGTTTACCATGGGTGTTTACGAGAACCCCAACACCCCCCACCCCTTATCTCCGCCATCTCAATAATATGTCTACGTGGGTTATATTCAGTTATCCTCAGTGTGACAACACTGTCCCAGGTTACAGGCGGTCATGTCATAAGACGTGAAGTGTCTCACGGGCTAATGCCCTGAGCAAGGAGCAACTCATCTTCCACATCTCGTCACTGGAGTCAGCTTTCTTAAAATAGGCTGACAGAGAGTATAAGGGGAGGCACACGCACCAGGTCTCCAGACTAACCTCCACTGTTAATACAGGAGAGACCACTGAGCAGCGAGAGAGACTAACTAATCTTTAAACAGCGCTACCTCTGACTCCTCATAGACTCTAGCAAATCTGATCTGTATTTACTACTTAAAGGAAAGAGGTTACCTTTTTTGTAAGACTCTTAAACTAAGAGCATGATGAAGTACTATCAGTGCCCGGTGCCCCAGACTATGGGAATGAAGACCTATGCAGACAAATGCGGAGTCCCACTCAACTGCAAGAGTTCCGCTTCGTTGAAGCCCATCCGCAGTGTCCACTTCCCCAATGACATTCTCTTCCAGGACTACGTGAGACAGGGTGAGCTGGAGAGGATTGGACTATTCATGCGGGCCAAGAGAGTCACTCTGGACACCATGTACACCTCAGGTGAGTGTATTGACACGACGACATCAAGCTGTGAAACCTTCATCTCGGAGATTTAGGAGCAAACTTTGGCCTGCGTCCTCAGGTATGGCAGCCATTCATGAGGCCGTCCTGTCTGGCAACCTGGAGTGTGTGAAGCTGCTGATCCAGTATGGAGCAGATATCCACCAGAGAGATGAAGAAGGATGGACACCGCTGCACATGGCCTGCAGTGACGGATTCCCACAGATTGCACGGTAAGCATGGATTTTCACTGTGTGGTTAATGAGTACATCATCAGCAAAACCTTTTTTCTGTACAGCACGATGTGTACATTCGTTCTATGAAAAATGCATTTATAAATAAATGAAGTTAAAAGGGGTGATCTTAAAGTGCAACATGTCAGACTGTAGATGAAAAATGTCTGTTTTGAACATGAATTCAAATTAGATTTTTAAGAGGGAGTGAAAAAATGAAAGTGATCTTGCACCAGGGACAAGAGGTGAAACTAAGCAAAAGCTAATGCATAGGCGTCACTAAATTTACAATGACACTAAGTGGACTGTTTTCAGTGGCCAGGGTACAGGTTCTAAAAAAAACCAACTAAATAGCCAGTTGGAGGTGGCTAACATGATATGTTTATATATTTGACCAGCACATACATGGTAAAGATGGACTTCTCAGCTCGGTTACCTGCACAGAAGTAAGAGAAGCTGCTGCATTCCCGCACCTCACTGACCTTTTTTACGCTAGGCCTTCACTGACACCGCTGTANNNNTGACAGAAACGTCTGTTGGCGTTGTCAAAGCAGCAAAATTTGACACCTTTTATTATGTTATCTTGCAGCTACCTTCTGTCACTGGGTGCTGACCCAGAGCTGGAGAACGAATGCGGGGAGAGACCCCGTGACCTAATCGACCCAGAAAACAAGGAGCTGCTGGAGCTCTTCGGCGTGGCTGTCAATGACTGATCACGATTGGCTCTTTACGCCATAGACTTTTGTCTGATGCCTATAATATAGCAGTGCTCTGCAGCAATGGACAGAAAAGGCCTCATGATGGCTGAGCTGTCGGGTTTTCCTAAGCTCTCGGAGTCCAGGAGCTTTGGGACTGTGGATATCAGGCGAAGGCAGGACTGACAGAGATTGAGTCCTGCTGGTTGCCTCCCATGCGGAGTGAAGTTTTGGTGGTGCGAGGTTCAGCCTCTGATGACTGTATGAGTCTAGTAAAGAGCTTTAGATCCTTGAAATGCTGCAGCGAAGCAAATCAATCATTTGACGTGGTGGTGTTGTTGGTTTGGTATGGCATGGGCTTGGATGGAGGAGAGCTTGAATGTTGCGAAACCCGACGCTGTTGTTGCTCTTCAGCTCATTTGCACCTCCGTCACGCACTGTGATGCTAAGTTTAGAAAAGCCAAACTGTCTTGTTTTCAACATTTGTTGACCAGAAAGCTGGCAAGTGATTTTATTGTCTTTGTTTGTTGATAAATTTGACTTGTTTTGTGTCAATTCTATTGTTTTTAAGCAGAGTTTTATACTTCATGAATGAGTGATGTGAGTATTCTGCTTCTTGGTTATGTTTAAAAGAATAAAGAACAGAACAAGTGCTGCTAGTACTAATCACAAAAGCCTTATTTATTCTCAGTTTTATTTTAATTATGAAACCAAGCTCTGTCTTGCTATGGAAACCTCCACCTCACAGGTTCTTAGTGTCCTACACCTCAAACTTTCTGGCTTTGTGCAAGATTATTAAATTCAAATTCAAACTAATGTCGTGCATTCAGTTAGCTTGGATACTAATGTGTAAAATGATTTGGAAATAAATTATTCAACTGACTTTACATGACGTTTTCACACAGACGTTTTGCACAGGCACCTCTTAAAGTTAATGAAAAAGTCCAGTTCAAGATATTTTTTATTGTATCAGAAGGACAAGTACAAAACCATTATTCACATTTATATGAACACAATATATACAGCAGAGACAGAAGGGACACTTGAGTCTTTGCAAGTACAACAGCGCCACTTATGCGTCACTCTTTGAACTTCCACTCCTGTCGACACATGGGACACTGTTGCTGCACCTGCTGTGAGTTCAGCCACTTTAAGATGCAGTGCATGTGGAAACAGTGGGAACACTGACCCCACACGAGCGGACAGTCGTCTCCAGGCACTTTGCCTAAAAAATAAAGTTGTTATTGTTAAATAAAATTGCCTTGACAAGATAAAAAAAACGATAATCCTAATAATGTATTTGATATAGGCATCTGAAGGGATGGAGTCAGTGATTAGCAGTGACTTGGGGAAATACAATTAAGATTAATTTAAAATTGGTTGAATTAGCTAAATACAGTATATAAAGCTACGCCGCAAACATGTTAATAAGGTGAATATTGCACAGAAGAAATCACATTCTGCTTAAAGCAGAAAAGATGAAATTAAACCATAAAAAAACTTCTAGCAGACATTATATTAAAAAGAATAGACTGCAAAATGTGTTATATTTTGCCAAAATGTCGCTGCCACAGTCTAAACTTTTAAAACGGCAAGCCTTAATGATACTACTCAAGACTTTTGTAGCACACGTAATGTCATATTATACAGTATGTAGTGNTAATACTCACAATCTGGACAGCAACCGTTGAAGGGCATCCTGCAGATACCACAGTTCTCATCATTAGCCACCCAGAGCCAGGACGCCACACCGTTCCACTGATGGATCTTTACCTTCATTCTAAGTCAGACTGGAGCAGAAAATAAAACATCCACGTTAGCATGTGCGCTAACGTCAGGGCTACAGTGGACTCATAATTTCTCATCTCGTCACCTTACCTTGGACCTGCTCCTTACGATTCACCAACCTACGACGCAACATTTGCATGCATCCAGCATAGGTTACTCTGTGAGTTGTTGTGCAATAATAAACATATCGTTTCGAGTTTTATGGGAAACGTAACTGAAACACCAGTCAAAATTTCTTCTACTGTCGGATTTCCGACAGTATGCTGGAAGATACAACACTGCCCTCCTCGGGTAGTCTAGGTGAATGCTGGAGAACAGCTAACGTATTATTTCTGTTACTTCTGTTACATTTAAAAAAATAAATAAAAATAACATAGCAGTTTATCGAATACAGACTACAACTGCTCCATTGTTGGATATTTATAGGATTGAATCCCAAAAAACATGTACATTGTTTGTCTGTATTTGTATAATATTGCGGCAGTGGCGGGACAATTTAAACTTTTACACATATTGTTTTTTTTTTATTATTATTTTTAATGAATTTTAGGTCCTTCTAAATACATTTTCTTCTTTGTGGAATAAAGTGGAATGAGTGGTAAATGTACTGCATTGTACGAGTCTGTTAGTGCAACGCCAGTCCTATAGGAGGCGAACGTGTACTTTTAACCTCCATCAAATTCAACCGATAAGAACAAAGGCTTCGACGCAGTGGTGTTACGTCATATCCGATTTATAGTTCCGGTACTTTCAACATCCGCGCCAGTTTGGAGACAAACATCTGGAGAATCGGAGACGCTAGAAGTTCTTTGTCTTCAGCTTACCTGTGCCTGTAAACCGTTATGGCTGATAAAATGAGCATGTCTCTTGACGATATAATTAAAATGAACAAGAAAGGAGGAGGTGGCAGCGGCGCCGGAGGAGGAGGAAGAAGAGGTGGCGGTTCAGGTCGGACCGGTGGTTCTTCGAGGCCGATGAGGAGTCGACCGAACAACTTCAACCGGGAAAGGAACAGCCGACCCACACCGTACACCAGGGTATGAAAGAGGAACTGCCTTTTTTAAAATATTATATATTTCAATGTTGGATTCTTGCAACAAAGGCAAATTTAAGTCTCACGATTATAATAAAAGTAGTTGAATGTGGTTTATATTAAAATCATTCCCCCAAAAACAGTTAAGCTATGTGTATCTTACAATGATAAATTCCAACGGTTCTTTGAAACAAAACGCTTTCTAAACGTCGCCAAGCGGTACTTATTTTTTTTCAAGATGGCTGCCGTGCGTGGGTTTTCCATGAGTCGACAGGTGAAGGTTGTTACTGGCTGTGATTAGTTTACTAATTGAAGTGTAAAACCTATTGTCTACAGAGCAACTTTAATGGCGATCTCGAATATCTAGACATCCGTTTCCTTACTTTAACTTTGGTTATCAATAATAACTTTAGTTAGCTATTACCCTTTTTTTCATTATCGTAGCTGACTCTTTATTTATAAAACATAGATTGTGTCTGGTTTGATTTCCTAGGCTGCGATACATGTTAGCCTTGGCTACGATATATTCTTGGACACGTGAAGAAGTAAAGGGCTATCCAGACCCTGAACATAACCACAACACGTGACGTCACCACGTTTTAAAGAATTGCCGCTCTGGCGCCGAGATACGACCGCGTTCTGATTGTTTGGTCTGTGAAGAATTGATGTCTATGTCACTCCCTTTTATTGCCCTTCACAGCCCAGGGAATTACCAGACAAATGGCAACACGACATGTTTGAAGAGCATGACAGCGGACGCAGAGCACAGACCACAGAAACGGAAAGGAATGTGGAAAGTAGTGGCAAACTCCTTGTTTCCAATCTGGATTTTGGAGTCTCTGATGCAGATCTCAAGGTAATATAAACAATCTAATCATTGCCTTGTTTGGTAGCTGTGTATTGTGTTGCTAAGTTTCTCATTTTGTTTCAGGAGCTTTTTTCAGAATTTGGACCGCTAATGAAGGCGTCTGTACACTATGACCGATCAGGCCGCAGCAAGGGATCAGCAGATGTTCATTTTGAAAATAAGGCAGATGCACAAAAGGCCATGAAACAGTATAACGGTGTTCCTCTGGATGGTAAGAATTCCGTTTTCATTTTACGAAGGTGTTAAGAAAAGGAATCTTTTTTAGAGACAATGAGTTCTCACATTTACTTTTGCACATCCTAGGTCGCACTATGGAAATCCAGCATGTGACTTCAGAAGTCGGTTCTTCGAGTAGACCATCAACACAAAGGCAAGTCCTGTGAAAAGTTACACTGATTTAAGATGATATATATGATTAATACTTTTTAAATGTCAACCAAAAGATGATTGACTTTTTTTTTGTTTTAATGATTTACATCTGCCATTAGTCTTTTACTAGTATCTTTAAGGAAGTCACACAGTGATGTCTTGTGATTGTAATATGTAAACAAATAACATTGGAAGAATTTCT
Source organism: Cynoglossus semilaevis (assembly GCF_000523025.1). NCBI lineage: Eukaryota > Metazoa > Chordata > Actinopteri > Pleuronectiformes > Cynoglossidae > Cynoglossus > Cynoglossus semilaevis. Next base: position 18,269,301 of record NC_024315.1, read on the forward strand.
TGCCTGTTGACTCCATAATTTCTGATTCTTTCTTTGTGTAACTGATATGTAATAAGGTTAGTTTGCTGTTAAAGTAACCTGTCCTCACATGCATTATCTCTGTATTTTCAGTAGTGGTTTTGACCGCAGTAGACTTGGTCAACCCAAGTTTGAACGTCGAGAGAGAGGTGAACAGAGGCAACGTGGAAACAGTAGAGGGAACCGGGGTCGAGGAAGGGGGAATGGAAGCAGACCTCAGCTCTCTGCAGAGGAACTGGATGCTCAGTTAGATGAATACAATTCCAAAGTAGGTTTTAAAAAGTAATTCTAGAAGTATGCTGTCACTTCATTTTACTGTGAACACCTCATGACAGTTTTGTTAATTTTGTGTCTTTCAGTTTCAAATGGACACCAGCTAAAGGGCACTGAGGTTGATATTGACCTTTAGCTTTTTAGACACTTAAAACATTTTTTAGATTCGGGTTAAACTGGTGTTGTGACTCAAACAAACATGATGGGTGTTTTAAAACCATTTAATTTCTTAGATAACTGTGCTATTTTTTTATTTTTATAAGAATGGTTTTGGAACTTTATTATTAAATGGCTACGAACCATCTTTTTTGTTTTTTTTTTTGTTTTTTTTACATAGGTTTGTTTTTACAACCTGTTGTATTATCAAAAATTATTGCAGTTGTGTTTATGTACACCATTCCAATCACTTTGTACTGTATAGATGTGATGAAAATTCTCAAAGTGTTTTGTATATAATTACACTAAGGAACTGTTTTCCAGTGTTCTGTCTATTTTTCCTTTCTTAAGGTTTCTCTTACTATGTTTATGCTGAAATCATTTCAAAGGAATTATAAATCTATTCACACTAGAAAGCAGTAATATTTGCACGAATGTGTAAATCATGACTTTAGGCCACCACATTTTTTGTGTATGGGTGACCAAGGGTAGTGAGGTGAAGAATATTCAGGATTCTGGTTTCCTAAAAGCAATAGTTTCTCCATATTTGGGAATGCCTCTGCTCCCCTCTTTTTTATTTCTTTTTTTTTTTTTTTGCTCCAACCACTGCTCAGTTTCTTTTTTCTCCTGAAATAGCAATTCAGGGAGAGAGGGGGAGGTGTTTTTTCATGTCCACTTATTTTAAATTTAAAGATTAGCCAGATACAGTGTTAAAACTTTATCTTTCACGGCCAGGCATGTCCAGATCCAGGTGTCATTTTGTCTGATTTTAAAAGCTAGATAAAACATTTGATGCATCATATTGGTAAAAGTTAAAAAATGGTTACATAGCGGGCAACTGGACGGGGTAGCTTTTTTTGGATGAGAGTACCTCCTCGAGTAAAACGTCTTTAAAAAAGTATTATATAGCGTCCAGTAGGGAACGCTGTCGCCGTTCTAAAGACATTTAAATGGAAATCATATTATTAAATATAATATTATTGGACATTTAAGTTCATTCTGTTTCATAATCATATGCCGTATTATTCATATGAGCACCTATATCGTGACAATTAGCAAATTATCTGTTCCGTAGAGACTGGAGAAAAAGAGGACGTCTCCAAAGAAGATGTGAAAGAGAACTTGGTTATGGTTGGTTAACTGTAATGTGAGGGACGAGACACGGTCAGATAGAGGCAGACGAACCCTGAAAGGAGCAGGCGAAATAACATTAATATTATACTGTGTTGACAGGGACAGTGACGCTGTTGTACGTCATCGCGCAAGCGGCACGTCGCCTGCCGCTTCCGGTACACCGCGTTGCGCAGGCAGAGCCGGGCGGCGCCGCTCCCTTGTTCGCCATACTGACTGTCACGCGGAGCGCAGGACAACAAACGCACTTTTTGCAGAGGCACCTGGAATCACTACTGCACTTAATAAACAGGTAAGAATTCCCGTTTTGACTTAACGAACACGAAGCGCCTCCGTTTTAGCAGTGACATCAGCGATAGGCATCAGTTGTGATTGTTTTGCCGTCACTTTTCCTCCATTTACAGCAGTATAAGTTGTCTTGTTAGCATTAGCCGCCGGCTCTTGTTAGCCCGTTAGCCTTTAGCCACTTGTCTCCAGCATCCCAGACCCACCCTTAATATGACAGGCTCGTCGCCAACAAAAGTGCAGCTATACAATGCAGAAAGAATCCGTTTAAAACAAAAGCTAACACCTAAGAATGGTACTGCAGGTTTTCTGCCGCATTGTCAGAAGTGCTTGTTGATATTGTACGGGTTTTCTGTAAAACAGCATGCCAGTGCACAGAGGTAGTATGCGATAGGTCTTTATTGAAAAAAGGTGACAGTGCAATGGATGGAAGTATAAAATTCAAAATACGAGTCAAGTATCTATCAAAATCCCTTAAAGGCAGACAGAATTTATATTATATTCGTAGAATTGAAATAATTAAAATCTCATAATTCCGAAAGAAATGTATAAAAAAATCTGAGATATGTGAGGTGAAGTTTGAGTGATAAAAAGATAAAGACGAATTTTGAATACAAGTACTAATTTTTTATCTTTTCACAATTATTTATTTTTAATGAAAATCGTTTGAATTCTAAGTACAATGTTCAATCACAAAATTATATATATTTAATTTCAAGTGAAAATTATGTTAAAACAATTGCCATCTCGATCTGTTTTTGTCTATATGTTTTGCACTAAATGTATTAGATATTCTCCTCTTGATTGCCCATCTTAAAAAAATGAAAATCTATATATTCAAATATAGCAGCAAAACAAAGGTTTGCATTAGGGAATTGTTTTATTTGGCTCGGTGTTAGAAATGGGTAGGCTAACATGTTAGGTCAAGAAACTAGAATATGTTGGCTTCCTAATCTGAACAGAAAACAGAAGGGTGTAAGTTTGGCCATAAAAGACATAGGGTGTTCTTAACTTATTTCCTACGCAAATTATTGGCTTCATTGAATTATTAGGATTCAGTTTCTGGGCAAAATCAGTGAACTCTTGTCGTGAGAAGCTATATTTCTGACTGTTTTTTTGTTTTTAACTTTCCATGTTTATTTCTGTACAAGTGATTCTGAGAAAGAAACTTGGCCCAATATCCTGCAGTTTGTCACTGTTTACCAGTAAATGGGGCAGTGGTGGCCTAGTGGTGAAGGAGGCGGACTTCGGTCCGGAAGGCCCCAGGTTCGAATCCACCAACTGCCAGGTTGCCACTGAGATGGCATCGTCCTCAAGCACTGCTCCCCGGGCGCCGCCCACTGTTCACTTTGGTGATGGGTTAAATGCAGAGGGTAAATTTCATTGTGCATGGTGTGCTGTGCTGTGTCACAATGAACTTTAACTTTAAGGTTAAGTTTAAAGTAGTTCCCCTTTGGTAGAGGCCTGGATATGCTCACGAGGAAAATCTCAGTCATTTCGCAGCCTCCTGAGAAATGAAAGAACATTTGCAGTTTTTACTTCTTCTGTCCATGTGAATTTGACCTTTTTCTCTGCTTCCTGTCTTGCTGGCTGTGTTTCCTCTATTCCTACTGAGTAGGGTGGGTTTTGTCACATGGGTGCATCCCATGTTGTGTATTCAGCTGTCTTTGTTGAACCTGTCCTTTTGAAATGTTCTTAATGTCAAATTAAAGCCATTGTTGAAGAATTGAAAGAATGACATACTTTAAAAATGAGTAACAAAAATGCAGAATGTCTTTTAAACCAAGGTGTGATGTAAATAACAGATTTACTCTGAAGCCTTGTCCCCACTTAGATTTTTCTGTCATGTCATAGAGCCTTGATCTGAATTTTGCCTCATGCACATGTCAAATAAGGTGTTGTGGGTGTATTTTGAAATTAGAGCTGTTAGAGCTGTGCTATATTATCCATCTTCCTCTGAGTTCTGCACAATCATTCCATACAGTTTGAAGGTCTGAAGCCAAATCCCACTCTTCATAGAAAGCCGAAAAGCTGTATTCTTTTTCTAAAAATAAGGAATTGAAAAAGGTGTATTCAGGCTAACTGTGTCCTGTGGAAAATATTTTTGAACTGAACTATTCATTTTGTAGTTTAACCTTTAGTCTTGCAGGAGTAAAATGCATAGTTGCAGGTTTAGACACGTAAAGGAGAAAACATGGGGAAGGCTATTTTCATTGACTCTGACTACATGCCTGAAGGTGGAATCTTTGTCTCTTCTGTGCACTTCTTTAACTACCTGCTTGTTATATGGTATAGATATTAGAGAAACATTGTAAGAAATTGGACACACAATGTCCATTAATGATGAAAATATAAAAGACGGTTCCATGCGGACCCCAGGTCATTTACTCTTGAACATTCTCACTGTGTGGCAAAATGTTGGCTCAGGCCAGAAAGCTGTGACCGTTGTTTGCTTTATTGTCTAATGTCTTAAAGTGGCCTCATTCATGATCCTAAAGGAAGAATATGCAAAAAAATGTGGGAGAGGTGAAACGAGAGTCAGACAGGTTGATGTGTGTGGAGGTAAAGATAGGAGTGATGATAAATGTTGTTAGCGGTTATGCCCCACAGGTGGGCTGTGAGTTAGAAGAAAAGGAGAAGTTCTGGAATAAGATGGATTGGATGATAGAGGGTATCCCCAAGGCATATGAGGAGTTATATGAGAGTTTGGAAACAAAGGAAGGAGAAAAGGAGTTGTATAGATTGGTGAGACAGAAATCAAGCTGGGAAGGATGTGCAGCAGGTGAGGTTGATTAAGGACAGAGGGGGGAATGTGATCACAAGTGAGGAAAGTGTGCTGAGAAGATGGAAGGAATACTTTGAGGAGTTGTTAAATGAGGAAAATGAAAGGGAAAGTAGAAACGAGGAACCAGAGACTAGTAGGAAGGAGGTAGATCAGGTTAGAAAGGATGAAGTTAGAAAGATAAAGATGCTAAGATTCTCTCTAGGAGTGACAGGAATGGACAGGATCAGGAATGAGGTCATTAGAGGGACAGCACAGAAAGGAAGGTTTGGAGAAAAAGCTAGAGAAGCCAGATTGAGATGGTTTGGACATGTGCAGAGGAGGGACAGTGGACACATTGGTAGAAGAATGTTAGAGATGGAGCTACCAACTAATCTTCTTACATCCACTGTTTGGGTATGTCATATTCATTGACAGTTTGCTGCTCGTTATGTTTGTATTGTATTGTATTTTACCTGTTTGTGTGTTTTTACTGTTTACTGTTGTTTTGGTGCTATAATGCTGCTGGATCTGAAAATTTCCGAAGGGAACTTCCAAGGGATTTATACATTTCTATCTATCTATTGCATCTAAATGTTGTACTTTCTATAGATACAGAAAAGTTGAACAGGATAGGACATAAAATTGCTTTTCTCCTAGCTGTTTTCTCCAAAAAGTGCTGTAGCTTGTTTACCCTGCACACAACAGGGTGCCAGGAAATGAACAAGATTGGACACATTGTTTTGTTGTTTACTTAGTTGTCATTTGTTTATGCAATTTGGCTGTTAGATAGCAAAAACTGTGGTATGCAACATGGAAATACTGTTTTTTGTGTATGTGAAACCTAAGTCATTCTGCAAAGAGCCTTAAAACTATCATTTGTCCAGACGTAACAGTAGAACCCAAATGTAGGTAAAATAAAGGTTAGCTCTAAAGATGCACCGACCAGATAGTGATACTGATTCCAGGGCCTTGTGTATTGATTAATACCGAGTTTGATTGGCAGATAGTGATACTCATTCCAGGGCCTTGTGTATCGACTAATACCAAGCTGATACCATTATTGAATTAATAAAAAGTAATAAGTAATAAAAAGTTTCCATTTGGTGCAGACTGAAGTCCTCATTTAAACAATGCTTTCCTAACCTTGTAGAACAAATGAAACAGGTTAACACATTGGTAGTAATTCATAGACTTTTATTTATTATTAAAATATACGATATTAACAGCTATTCAAATATATATGCTCCACCGGTAATTTGTAACAGTATTTAAAGATATGATTAATAAAATTAAACTTTTTTACTTGGGTCTTTTGTAGTGTAAACAATTACAAATATTATTTATGGTTAACTGAAGCCTAATCACAACATGCAACATTGATGTCTGTCTGTGTGCATGGGATAAATATTATCCAGAGTCACAGGTTATAATTGCATAATGTCTGATGTTGCTGTTCTACTCCTCTGTCTACAGAACCATGGTTCTTGCAGTACAAAATCTACTTTAGCAGGAAGCTGTTGCAGGATAGCATAACATTTGAATCAAAAGAGCTATATATGTTTTATTGCATTCTATTTACTAGAATCCTGGCTCTGTTGTTTTGTGTAGCGCTTTGTATGTGTATTTGGGAATGAAATAAATGTTTTGCTTCTGCAGAGGAAGGTTTTCCCTAACATGTTGGCATCTATCAATCGTTTATAACTAGATTGAAATAATTAAGCTGGGATTGTACAGGCATTTCAACAAATAACTGATTTGTTGTAAAATGCATCTGCACCTTTTTTTGTGAAATTGTTTGATCTTTGTCATAGTGCTTTATAAACACGCCTTTATTTTTTCCTTTCTTACTGGCTCACGACTGTTGTTTCTCCCTGGGTGCGTGTGTGTTACACCATTGTGCTCAGATTTCAGAAATTTGATTGGCTGAATTTGAGTTTCATGTGACTGCTTTATACATTTCTAGGCTGCAAGGAAAGTTGACCAATTTTAAATAGATTTCTTTCTTTTCTATTCAAAAGCCTGTGTGTCTGGACATAATAAATGTACCATGTGTCAATGAGGTTACAGTATGTGTTGCCCCAGAGACAAGTCATGATCATCTGTGTCCAAATCTGACCTTAGGAAATTGCTTACAGACCACAATCTATTGATTTTTCCCTTTCTTTAAGCGTTTTACACTAAGAAATCAGTTTTTTTATCACGGTTGTTAAGCCATTTCTGTGAATAATGCTGAGTTTTAGATGAAATATTAAACGATAATTTGTTATAATTTGTTGAACAGAGGGGTACACTACAGTAGTGTTATGGCAGTATGTTTTCACCCTAGTATGTAGAAGAACTATAATTTCTGGGCTTGTTGATGACCGTAAAGGTGTCATTTGTTTTTTATTACCCCTGCAGGCAAACTTTGTTAAAACTATAGGAACACACATTTTTTCCCCTTACTGACCATTGAGGACATAATGCCTGGGCCTGTGAAGGCCCACCCTTAGGGAATGGGCTTTGTTTCATGTGATGCATGACACCTCACTTGTTACTCCCGTAGTGCTGATGGTATTTCAGAGAAATGTGTACAGATGAGATCACACAGCAGCAGAGTTAGCTCATCATCAGCAGTATAAAAGAAACGCGGCTGGTGTTGTTACTGTTTCCAGCACAACTTTACAGAGAAGCAACAAAACAGTAGACTGCTTACTTCCTCACTGAACGGTGCTGTAGTCATCTGGTTGTTGTCAAAGAGTATTTGAGGGAATACAAAAGTAAATTATGTCAGGATGTTAGTTTGAAACTCTGTTTTTCCTAATCTTTACAGCTTTCTTTATTGCCCCTGTTTGTATACGTTTTTAACCAACATTTCTTTTTCTTGCTGCTTTGTGTCCAGACATGGCTGAGGATGACGACGTGACTCCAGAGCAGCTACAAGCCATTGCCGCTGAAAATGAAGAACAAGAGAAGGTGACATACAAGACACCGGCCCAAAAGACATTGCAAGAGATCCACGAGCTGGATAAGGATGATGAAAGCCTGCGCAAATACAAGGAAACTCTGCTTGGCCGGGGCATCATGAATACTGGTAATGCATTTTGCCTTTGTGTGTGCAAGAAACAGGAAATTGGTGCTTAGTAAATTAGCAGCTGGTGTACTTTACCTCACATAAATTCAATATGTGCAGTATCTTTCTGTGATAGACACACACTGCTTTGCTAATGAAATGATGATGTTGCAGCATTGATAGCCTCATATCACTGCTTTGCTAATGAAATGATGTTGCAGCATTGATAGCCTCATAGTCTCAATTTGCAACTATACTTAAAGTGCACAAAATGAAAATCTGACAATATGTGCTGTATATGTGTGAACAAGTATAAAGACATGCCTCTTCTTACAGAGGGGCATTTATGATTTTTCACACATTTGAATAGTGATTTGAACACTGAGAAGGACAGTTTAAATGTGAATGCTAAAAACATTGTAGCATAGTCATGCTACAATGTTTTTAGCATTCAAATTTCTGGAATGCTGGGTGATGTGTGTTAGCTTTTTTAGCCTTAGGCAAGAAAAGACAGCAGTAGTATGTGTTCTACCTGCTAGGCACAAAGTTAAAAAAGTACAAAAATAGACACGTGGAGCCAGAGCTTCTAAATAGCAGCACTTTTGAAAATTTTTAAACAACACAAAGACTTTTCACCCTTCCACCACTTACTGATAATCGGTGGCCCGTGTTATGCAAGAAACGCATAAGTCTGAGTGACCCCTTGGCTCCTTTGGCTGACTGCTTTAACAAACACTATACCAGAAGTATAGTAAAAGGTTAAAGCCGCAATAACTTCATCTGTATCTGGAAATCTGTTATTTAAAAATTAAAAATAAATAAATTAGTACTATATTGTTTCCATATTTGGAAAATTGTTGTGTTAGCAGCAGATATGCTGTTAACAGGCTGCCCCCAGCAGGCGCCAAGCATTGTCTTCAGAGATAGAGACTGCAACATGTACAGTACCTATCATAGGTATTCACCCCCTTGGATGTTTTACCCTTTTAGTGCTTTCATAATGATAGGCACTGTATATTACTACTAGTTATAGTTGTTTGTTGAGTTATAACAATGAAAAAGGAAGCAATTGTTTGCAGCTGACAAGGCTATAAAAAAAGATTTGGACCAAAACCTATTTTTCAATCTAATAAAAAAATGTCAATGATCTAGAACAAAAAAGGGCAACAGCTTATGGTCAACCATTTTGTGGATTGTACTGCCAGATTTTCCTCAGCAAAGGTCTGCTGCTAATTAATTATTTCCACCACTGCTTCAGAATTTGGGCTTTGGCGTCATTGTCTCTCTTTAGCAGTTACAGTACCGCAAAAACAAACCTAAGGTACCTAACCAAAAACATTTAAAGTTCATCAGAATTATTAGGCACTACTAAGTTGTTGGTGAGGATGGGCTAAGTATTTGTTAATGAAAGCCAGATGATAAATGCTCCGTCTCTCAGAAATCTCAGGCACACCATCTAAGTGGAATTACAAAGTAGTCTGTTCCAACGTCAGTGGAATTGCACTTTTTCAACTCTAACAAGACGTCAAAGCTCAAATCTGGCAGGATGCCAGAAAAAGTTTGGCATCTAAGAATATTTAAAAAATGACTGTTTGAAAATATAATTTGTGGAAAAGAACATACTGTAAAGTAACGTTTAGTGACATGTTCTTTCTTTTGTTTCTCTGTTAGATCCTAGCACTCCCAATGTCCAGGTGACCCGGATGTCTTTAATTTGTGAAACTGCACCAAAACCTCTGGTTCTAGACCTGCAAGGTAAGTCACTGCCACTTGTGTATTTCTATGAACTCCAATAATAAAACAACACAATCAATTTATCTACAAAGGATTAGTTCAAAACTGGACCAGATTATAACTGGCACACTGGCTACTAAGGTTGACATCAGTTTGAAATATAATAATTCCCATCCAGCTAATTAGTTCAGCTTTGTGTAGCTTGCAGTTATAATTTATGGAGTTACAAAAAAAGTGAGTGCTTATATGTTGTAAGTGGGATGTCCTAAATGAGAGTAAGATGTAGACAGGCTGTTACTTAGGATGGATTTAATATGGTGACATGTTGCTGCATGCTGTTTGAACATATATTATACCTTACATACCTCCATTGCCTGTCTTAGAATTTTTTTGCTAGCTGTTTTAGGTGGCAGTAGCCGTGTTTTTTCTAGTTTAATGGAGCATTGCTGTTGAATGCTGATTAAATTAAAGATCAACACAAAAATACTAACAATTAAAGATACAGTGGTATGAAAAGGTTTGGGCACCCTTGATCATTTTCAAGATTTTCCTTTATGTATCATTGGTTGTTCGGAACAGCTATTTCAATTAAATATATCATATAGCAAACAAACACAGTGATATTTAAGAAGTGAAATGAAGTTTATAGGATTTACAGAAAGTGTGCAATAGTTACTTAAACAAAAGTAGGCAGGTGCATAAATTTGGGCACCCCAACAGCAAAATTACATCAATATGTAGTAGATCTTCCTTTTGCAGAAATAACAGCCTCTAAACGCTTCCTATAGCTTCCAAATAGGGTCTGGATTGTGGTTGAAGGTATTCTTGACCATTCTTCTTTACAAAACATCTTCAGTTCAGTCAGGTTTGATGGTTTCCGAGCACGGACAGTCCGCTTTAAAACAGACCACAGATATTCAATGATATTCAGGTCTGGGGACTGAGATGGCCATTCCAGAACGTTGTACTTGTTCCTCTGCATAAATGCTTTGGTAGAATTTGAGCTGTGTTTAGAGTCGTTGTCTTGTTGAAGTATCCAGCCCCAGCGCAACTTGAACTTTGTCACTGATCAGGGGTGGCCAAACTTTTTCATACCACTGTAAATATATGCCAGACACAAACAGGAAGTTATGAGGACGCAAAAACTGTGGACAGTGCAGGCTAGTCGGATATTCGAAATTTTCTTTTTGACTAGGCAAAACAGCATTAGAGAAATCTGCAGTACATATCCAGCTTAGTGTTTAAATGTTAAAATGGCTTGCCATAAGTACTAACATGTCTGCGGTGTGGACAAACAACATTTAATAAATCTGAGATTGACCCACGGATAGCGATTTATTGGAATTTGGAGAGGGCATGAAAACACGCTTCACTGAGATCTATTCGTATCCCCTGCAGTTGTCGCGACTGTACTTGATCCACGTTATAAAGATCATTACGCTTATTAATGATCAGAGCCGCTATGGACGCGGAGAACCCGCTTTGGATACGTCCATATTTTAATGTAATTAGCGCGGCTGTTGCTTTAGTGGACCTGAATTTACCAGAACATTCTGTGTTCCTGTGTCTCGCTTCCCTCTGCATCATTCTTCATTCTCTGTCCTTCTAAGCTGAATATAGTCTCCGCCCACTCAGTCAATACCTGGACTCCCTGCCAGTAATGTAATCTTGCAATATTGCTGCTTGTTCAGCTATAAAACAGAGTTTTTTATACAGTAAGCTAAGAAGACACTGCAACGCAGTGGTAATGTTGTTATTGATGACCTGCCAAAGTGGAAAGACTGTGAGCAGCTTTTCCAAAAGTAGAAAAAACAGAATTCAAAATGACCTACTTTGTGTTTTACTGCTTTAATATGTCCCCTCTGTTATTTATTGTGTTTAGAAAAGCATTCAAAGTAAGAATGTGTGATGTTAGTAACTCTGTTATTTCAAAGTAAGAATGTGTGATGTTAGTAGCTCCAGGGTTTCTTCCTGATCCTGATGAATGACATTTAAAATGTATTTTGGTGAAATACGTTGTAAAGTTGTGTGTCACAGTGCGCCTGACATTTCTGCTAAAGATGAGTCACCCAGACTTCAGCATTGACTTAGCAGTGTGATTTGGGTAGCAGTCGCCACCCAAATCACACTGCACCGTACCAACCCCCCAAACCTTCCTGTGGGTGGTGAGTCCACTGGAAGGTACCAACCGCCCTAACCGGGATTCGAACTTGCCCAGGAGGTGAACCGTGGGGTTCCACACCAATGACAGAGACATTGCCTCTGGGCCAAAGCGCCACTGACACTGCAGCTAGTGTTATTCCAATATGGAGTTGATAGAGAGGGTGGAGAAATAATTTAAATTAAATAATTCAAATTTAATGTTTTTTTTAAACTGTTGTCAGTCGTTACCACATAATGAAAGAGGTGGCGCTTGTTTGACCATGCCTGACCTTTTGCTGCCATATGAGAATCTCATGGCAGTAGAGCATAGATATAATCTGAGTCCAAGGATTAGGCATAAACTGTATGTATACTTTAGTTTGGAGACCAGACTATGCATTATGGAAGTGCCCACAAAACACCAAAATCTCTGTGTGCGCCTGTGTTGGTGTGACACTTCTGATGTAGTCCAGGTTTACATCCTATAAGCACACATGCACCGTGACTTACAGCCATTGTCAAACAAAGCGCCTTTGTGAATAAATATTTGTATTAACCACAGTCTCTTAGTTGTTAGCACTTTAGTAATGTGTAGAGTAACAAT
>NC_024315.1:18281490-18282602 GCF_000523025.1 Cynoglossus semilaevis
GTTTATAAATTGTCAGGATGAATAAATGACTGACCCCCAGGTCTGGGAGTTGTGAGACAAACATATGTTAAAATATGTATATCAAAGAAAGTGTGGCGCTTTGGCCCAGAGGCAATGTCTCTGTCATTGGTGTGGAACCCCAGGGTTCACCTCCTGGACAAGTTCGAATCCCGGTTAGGGCGGTTAATACCTTCCAGTGGACTCACCACCCGCAGAAAGGTTTGGGGGGGTTGGTATGGTGCAATGTGATTTGGGTGGCGACTGCTGCCCCCGCGACCCGGTAACGGATAAGCGGATGAAAATGGATGGATGGATGGATATCAAAGAAAGTCTTCAGCTAATTAACATTGCTTTTTGCTTTTTCTGCTTTGTTTTTAAACAGGAGACCTGACAGCCTTTAAGAAACAGGCCTTTGTCCTGAAGGAGGGAGTGGAATATAAAATAAAGATTAACTTTAAGGTAAGGATCACTACAGTATTACTGAAACACACAGAATGGCTTCTTTTGTTGTTGTTTGCAGTTATGAATGTAAACTGCAACCCCTCTTTCCTAATGTATCTATACTGCATTCTGCCCATACATACTGTCAGAGACAGAGAAGAAGAGGAGGGTGTTTGGTTAGGAGAAAAAGAGAAAAGATGAAGTGTTAGTGTGTTAGAAGTGTTAGTCTGAAGTTTGGAACTTTGAATGTAGGTACAATGACAGGGGAAAGTAGAGAAATAGCTGATGTGATGGGGAGAAGAAGAGTAGACATTTTGTGTGTGCAGGAGACTAGGTGGAAGGGCAGCAAGGCTAGAAACATTAGAGGAGGCTACAAGCTGTTTTATCATGGTTCGGATGGGAAGAGAAATGGAGTAGGGGTGATCCTAAAGGAAGAATATGTAAGAAATGTGGTAGAGGTGAAACGAGAGTCAGACAGGTTGATGTGTGTGAAGGTAGAAATAGAAGGAGTGATGATAAATGTTGTTAGCGGTTATGCCCCACAGGTAGGCTGTGAGTTGGAAGAAAGGGAGAAGTTCTGGAAGGAGCTGGATTGGATGATAGAGAGTATCCCCAGAGGAGAGAGAGTGATGATTGGAGCAGACCTTAATGGTCATGTAGGGGAAGGGAAC
>NC_024315.1:18284772-18288121 GCF_000523025.1 Cynoglossus semilaevis
GAAGGTTTGGAGAAAAGGCTAGAGAAGCCAGATTGAGATGGTTTGGACATGTGCAGAGGAGGGACAGTGGACACATTGGTAGAAGAATGTTAGAGATGGACAAACATATTTAAAAGTTGTTCAAGAATGTGTACTGTCTCTAACACTGTCTTTGTCTCCTCAGGTGAACAAGGAGATCGTTTCAGGTCTGAAATATGTGCAGCAGCTGTATAGGAAAGGAATCAAACGTGAGTTTTTAATATTTCCATTTATTATTTATTGTTGTTGAACAAACATTTATTATCACTATTACTTAACAGTTAATTACTGAAATATTTATAACAAGATGTATACATTTGGCACTCTGTTACCTTTAATTTATGAAATGTTTATTTTGCAGTTGTTGTCCATGGTAACATTCCTGTAAAAATAAAAGATAAAGAATGACCTAATAGAAAAAGAACACATCACATGCAATAGTTATAGCATTGCAGTGCAATTGATGTGTAATATGTGTAGATGAAGTGCCAGTGATGCAGCAATCAACTTTGCTGCATCATTGGTACTTTGAGATATAGTGTGTTATGTTATTATGATTCTTTGAATGTTATTATGTTTTACAAGTTGACAAGTCAACGTACATGGTGGGCAGCTACGGACCACGAGCTGACGAATACGACTTCCTGACAACGGCTGAGGATGCCCCTAAAGGTTCGATGGCCCGTGGCACTTACATTGTGAAATCCAAGTTCACCGACGACGACCAACACGACCATCTGTCCTGGGAGTGGAGCCTCGACGTCAAGAAAGACTGGCCAGAATAAAGAGGCCTTTGTGTTCAGGGCCAGGTTTGAAGGAGGAGTGTAGTCCTTCTGCCACTCCCTGTGTCCAACAGCCTTTTTTTTTTACTCTGTTGTGTATTTCACGCTGTCATGCCTTATTTTCCTGCTTTGTTGTATTAACACTCAATATGCTTTCTTCCCACCTCATTGTCAGCACCGGTAGCAAGCAGCAACAGCAGTAGCAACAGCCCCAGGCCCCACCCACTCCATGGTTTCAACCCATCCGTCCTTCTGACAACACAGCAATGTTCCATGTGTTGTGCACATTTGACACTAATCCAACTTCAAGATGTTTCTTACATGTTTTTCCTATGCTGCTTGAAGAGATTAAGCCCTTCCAGAATAGCGTCTTCCTCGCTCAGTATGAAGTACATGTGGAAAAGCTACTGTGCAATCAACTAGTGTTTGCTATTTTATATTATTAACAGTAATATGAATTAGTAGCAATTGTTGTGTGACATGACTATAGTCACACCACTGTTAACTCACGGTTCAGAAGAAAGAAATGGAGGCGGCCATTTAAACTGATAATGGCCTCCAAAGTGAGCAAAGGCGATAACAGCTATAGGGGTTTAAAAAAGCTGCCTTACTTATGGAATCAAGTTAAAAGTGAGTCATGCCTTGTGTGCACAAGCAATGCTGCCTATAATGTAGTCAGTAAATCATAGGCTCAGCCCTCTTTCTAGGTCATATGTAGTCCAGCTGTAATGGAGAGTCATTCAGATGTAAAAAAAAACAGGACTCATCTTAAACACTCCTCTCTTGGGTGAGAGGAGTGTTCAAGTTATTTGAGGTGAGTTTATTTACTTTTTCTTTGACGCCCCTAACCGCTGTAGTGTGAAGTGTGGTCTTTATAAGTTAAGTATTTCCCCAAATGCCTGAAAAGACAAACTTGAAATAACTAAAACGTTTTTGTGGCACAGTAGAGTTTTGCTCAAGGTCCAACCGTTGGGTACTTACTAAAGTAATGTGTACACAAAGGGCTAAATCTCACGTTGTAGTCTGTGGGAAACACTGTAGTAGAAATGTAGATGTACAGAAGAGTAGGAGAAAAAAAAATCAAATCAGCAATGACCGAACGATCCAGCAGAGTGCACTCTTGAGATTGAATTCCTGAACCTGAAATAAATGGGCCCATGGAAAGCAGAGACCTGGAAAAGAAAAATGGAAGAGTACAGATGAGTTGTATGTATTAAGTCAAACCAACGTGTAGCAGAAAAAAAGGATTTAAATGTGTTTGCAGTGACACATTATTATGTTTCCTGATCCATACATTCCTTCAACATTGTACAGTTTGTATGAAACACTGGCATGCTGGTGGGGTTGTATATTCTCTCATCATTTGTGATTTGCTCTTCTCAGACAATAAAGTTTTTGCTTAACTTGGCCACTAAAAGTGATGTTTACAAACAAGCATGGTTAACATTTAATCTAACAGTTGTTTTATTAATGTAGGGTAGCTAAGTAAAGGCTTTATTTTGAAACTGTCTGAGAGAAGTAATGTAGCCATAACAATGTTACTAGTAAAGTAACAAACCCGCAGAGGTGCAACATGATGTACATGGAAAAGCACCACCAGCAGCATACAATTTAAATATTATGAAAAAGACAGAATGATATGTGTTTTTGTAAGTTCGTACCTACTGACTACATTTTGTTTTGTTTTTACCGTTCAAGCGTTATAGCAATGACACACTTCAATGCAGTGTAGTATACTCCACTGGAAGCCTCTGACGCCCAACCTCCCTCTCTCCCTCAGATGGGCTGCCTGAAGTACTACATTAGTGTGAGTTCCCCCTTAAATTGACATTGAGTTATATTAGGTTTGCCTCTTTTAGGTGGCTTGAATACATCCATCCATCTATCCATCCATTTTCAGCCACTTATTCGTTACGGGGTCGCGGGGGCAGCAGTCGCCACCAAAATGACATTGCACCGTACCAACCTTCCAGCAGGTGGTGAGCCCACCGGAAGGTACCAACCGCCCTAACTGGGATTCGAACTTGCGCAGGAGGTGAAGCCTGGGGTTCCACACCAATGACAGAGACATTGCCTCTGGGCCAAAGTGCCAGGGCTTGAATACATGTAGGTGCTAAATGTATTCAGCAGTGCAATACAGTTATTTGAATATAGTATTAAGATTGATATAAAGGAATTTAGAAATGTAACCCCAGCTTATGTTAGGATTTGAATTTGATGTTTCATGTGAGGGTGAGCTATTGGTGTACGGAAGAGCAGAAAAGACATTTGGCACAAGAACAGTATGTAATGCAGTAGAAACATAAAAATTGCACTAGAAGCTCAAAAACGCGTTTTTGGGCCCGCAATTTGATTTTCAGGTCGGGTGGGGGCGCGGGGAGGCCGGCTGTGCAGAGGTGGCGTGGGCGGTGGATGCAGGTGGGCCAGACAGTGAGACGCGACGGTCCGGGTGGGGGGTCTGGTGGGAGGGCGGTCGGTCGGGAGCCCGGGAGGGGACCGGACGGGGGGCGGTGGGTCGGCGTGGTCCGTCCGGTCTTATGGGAATGCGA
>NC_024315.1:18307520-18309817 GCF_000523025.1 Cynoglossus semilaevis
CGGTGGCTTGGGCGTGGGATGCAGGTGGGCCTGGCAGTGAGACGCGACGGTCCGGGCGGGGGGCCCGGTGGGTCGGCGTGGTCCGTCCGGTCTTATGGGAATGCGAGTATGGATCCATCATGGATCTGTACTTGCCTTTTCATAGACCGGACGGACCACGCCGACCCACCGCCCCCCGTCCGGTCCCCTCCCGGGCTCCCGACCGACCGCCCTCCCACCAGACCCCCCACCCGGACCGTCGCGTCTCACTGTCTGGCCCACCTGCATCCACCGCCCACGCCACCTCTGCACAGCCGGCCTCCCCGCGCCCCCACCCGACCTGAAAATCAAATTGCGGGCCCAAAAACGCGTTTTTGAGCTTCTAGTGCAATTTTTATGTTTCCTTTCTTTTTTTAATTCAATACACTCTTTTTATACCACTTCACTATTTACCATTACACTACTGCCCACTGGGTGCCAGTAGACGCTACTTCATCTTTGTATCTACCTGTAGTGGCACTTTGACCCAGAGCCTATGTCTCTGTCATTGCTGTGGAACCCCAGGCTTCACCTCCTGCGCAAGATCGAATCCCGCTTAGGGCAGTTCATACCTTCCACCAAAGGAAGGTTTGGCCGGTTGGTATGGTGACTTTGGGTGGCGACTGCTGCCCCCACAACCCAGTAACCCATAAGTGGATGAAAATGCATGCATACATGCATCTACCAGTATCTACCAATATGCACAAAAACACCGTTTACCATAGCAGCTTAGCTCATAACTACACATTCTCATCAACATACAATTGGAATGGACATGGAATGGGGAGGTCAAGCTGACTTGGAATTACTTTGTCAGAGCTCCCAAACTAATTTGATTTCACATCTGAAACCAACTAACACTGCCCTAATGATTCCAATATTCATAATTCATGTCAATCAATAATTACAGGATTACCTGCCTTTCATTAATTTTTCAGTCTAAACACTAAGTCTTATTCCAGTCTCTGCTACATTACTTGCTGAGATCTCCACAAAATCCCACATTCATCACCTTAATCTGGGTTTTGAAGCAAGTACACAGTAAGAAGAAGAAAGAGAACACACCTGGAAGTTGAACCCAGCAGCAGGTCTCACTGTCACACTTCAGAGAGAGCGATGGAAGAGGAGTGTTTCACAACAATGTGCACCCACAGGTCAGGGAAAATGTAGCTTTGCTCCCGTTTCTAGGAGAGAAATGAGAAACGTACTTTGACACCTACGACAACATATATGATTTTTTCATTATTACATGATATGTGAAATCTTCTAAAACACCATATTTGACTGGAGTTTTTTTATACTCTCACTTTAACAAAACATATTATTTTCATCACCTCAGCTATCGTTTCGTCATTTTCTCCTACCAAACATCCATTGAATACTTAAACAACAATTTCTCAAATGCAAAACAGGCAAAACTGCTTAAAACTCCACAAAGTACTTCTTACGCATATTTCACAGCAAATCCTTGCTTTCCATCTCTCCGTGTTCTCTGCTTCTTCTCCTCTAACCCCTACTTTCTGCATGTCCTCCCTCACTGCATCCATACATCTCCTCTTTGGCCTTCCTCTCTTTCTCCTACCTCCATCTCTAACATTCTTCTACCAATGTGTCCACTGTCCCTCCTCTGCACATGTCCAAACCATCTCAATCTGCCTTCTCTAGCTTTTTCTCCAAACCTTCCTGTCTGTGTTGTCCCTCTTCTTTCTAGTGCAAACCTCCACCTCTCTGAGTTCTCTTCCAGCTGCTACCTACTCTCACTACAGATCACAATGTCATCTGCAAACAACATAATCTATGGGGACTCCTGTCTGACCTCATCTGTCAATCTGTCCATCATTAAAGCAAACAATAAGGGGCTCAGGGCCGATCCTTGATATAGTCCCACCTCCACCTAGAGGTCTATGCTATCCTCATACATATGTCCTGCAGCAAACTAACATTCTTCTCTGCCACTCCTGAAAAAAATACACAACGTACAGTAGCTCCTTCTGACCTTCTCTGTACTTCTCCATCAGCATCCTCAAGGCAAATATTGTATCTGTGGTACTCTTCCTAGGCATGAAACCATACTGTTGTTCACAAATCTCCACTTCCTGCCTCAACCTAGCTTCAACTACTCTTTCCTAAATCTTCATTCTATGACTCATCAACTTTATCACTCTGTACTTGTTACAACTCTGTGCATCACCCTTCTTATGAATTAACACCACAACACTTTTCCTCCACTCATCAGCCATCTTATCAGTCTCTAAAATTCTGTTAAACAACCCAGTCAG
>NC_024315.1:18310100-18313784 GCF_000523025.1 Cynoglossus semilaevis
CGATGGTAAATCTTTTAAATTAAAATTACTAAAAACTAACAGCCTTCACTTTGACTAGTTCCACATTATGTTAGACAAAAAATGTGCACAGCATGTAGGCTGCAGAAAAACAGTCAGACTAGCATAAAAAAAAAGAAATAAAATAACAACGGCATCACTTTGTTCGTTATGACACAGAGGTTGCTTATATTTTAAATATAAAAAGTGAGTATTTTTAAGGCTATTATTCTTCAGTTTTCTCTAAAAACATATTGTTCCGTTTGAAAATGTAGGTTAAATTCAATGGATAAATAACCTGGTCGATGACACCCGAGACTGTCTGAAGTTCTACAAGAAGCATTTAATCTGTAGTCATAACACAGCTGCCTGAAGAGCTTTGGTCAGTCTCAAAGTAGTATTTGTTCATGAGTTATTTGCACTGATTAGTGTTGCTTTAAAACTAAAGGTGGAAATGAAAAGATTCAGTCGAACACAAAAACAGCTGAACACACTAGTTCTTCTTTTTCTTTCGGCTTTGTCCCTTTTTCAGGGGTTGCCACAGCAAATCATTGATTTCCATCTCTCCCTGTTCTCTGTATCTTCTACTCTGACTCCAACTACCTGCATGTCCTCCCTCACTGCATCCATATATCTCCTCTTTGGCCTTCCTCTCTTTCTCCTACCTGGTAGCTCCATCTCTAACATTCTTCTACCAATGTATCCACTGTCCCTCCTCTGCACATGTCCAAACCATCTCAATCTGGCTTCTCTAGCTTTTTCTCCAAACCTTCCTGTCTGTGTTGTCCCTCTAATGACCTCATTCCTGACCCTGTCCATTCTTGTCACTCCTAAAGAGAATCTTAGCATCTTTAACTCTGCCACCTCCAGCTCCTCCTCCTGTCTTCTGCCTATTGCTACTGTCTCTAAACCATACATCATGGCTGGTCTCACCACTGTCCTGTAAACCTTTCCCTTCACCTTAGCTGACACTCTTCTGCCACCGATCACTCCTGACACTTTTCTCCAGCTGTTCCATCCTGCCTGTACTCTATTCTTCACCTCTCTTCCACAGTCTCCGCTGCTCTGAACAGTTGATCCTAAGTACCTAAACTCCTGCACCTTCACCACCTCTGCTCCTTGTAGCCTCACTATTTCACTGTTCTGCCTTTCGTTTACACACATGTACTCTGTCTTGCTGCGACTGACCTTCATTCCTCTTCTTTCTAGTGCAAACCTCCACCTCTCTAGGTTCTCTTCTAGCTGCTGCCTACTCTCACTACAGATCACAATGTCATCTGCAAACATCATAGTCCATGGGGACTCCTGTCTGACCTCATCTGTCAATCTGTCCATCACCACAGCAAACAAGAAGGGGCTCAGGGCCGATCCTTGATGTAGTCCCACCTCCACTTTGAAGTCTTCTGTCCTCCCAACAGCGCACCTCACTACTGTTGTACTATTCTCATACATGTCCTGCACCAAACTAACATACTTCTCTGCCACTCCTGACTTCCTCATACAAAACCACAATTCCTCCCTTGGCACTTTGTCATATGCCTTTTCTAGATCTACAAATACACAATGCAGCTCCTTCTGACCTTCCCTGTACTTCTCCATCAACATCCTCAAGGCAAATATTGCATCTGTGGTACTCTTCCTAGGCATGAAACCATACTGTTGTTCACAAATCTCCACTTCCTGCCTCAACCTAGCTTCAACTACTCGTTCCCAAATCTTCATTGTATGGCTCATCAACTTTATCCCTCTGTAGTTGTTACAACTCTGTGCATCACCCTTCTTATGAATTGGCACCAGAACACTTTTTCTCCACTCATCAGGCATCTTGCCAGTCTCTAAAATTCTGTTAAACAAACCAGTCAGGAAATTTACTGCCACTTCTCCTAAACACTTCCATACTTCCACTGGTATGTCATCAGGACCAACTGACTTTCCACTCTTCATCCTCTTCAGGGCTTTTCTAACTTCATCCTTTCTAACCTGATCTACCTTCTTCCTACTAGTCTCTGGCTCCTCGTTTCTACTTTCCCTTTCATTTTCCTCATTTAACAACTCCTCAAAGTATTCCTTCCATCTTCTCAGCACACTTTCCTCACTTGTGATCACATTCCCCTCTCTGTCCTTAATCAACCTCACCTGCTGCACATCCTTCCCAGCTTGATTTCTCTGTCTCGCCAATCTATACAACTCCTTTTCTCCTTCCTTTGTTTCCAAACTCTCATACAACTCCTCATATGCCTTTTGTTTGGCCTTGGCCACTTCCCTCTTCACCTCCCTTGTCCTCTCTTTGTACTCCAGTCTGTTCTCTTCTGTTCTGTCACTGTCCCATCTCTTCTTCGCTAATCTCTTTCTCTGCACACTCTCCTGGATCTCCTCATTCCACCACCAGGTCTCTTTGTCCTCCTTTCTCTGCCCAGAGGACATACCTAGCACCTTCCTACCTGTCTCCCTCATCACTGCAGCTGTAGTCTCCCAATCATCTGGGAATATCTCAACACTACCCAGAACTGCCCTTACTTCCTTCCTGAAGTCTTCACAACATGTCTCTTTCCTTAGTTTCCACCACTTGATCTTCTGCTCTGTCTTCACTCTCTTCCTTTTTGTCACCTCCATCGTCATTTTACACACTACCATCCGATGTTGTTTGGCTACACTCTCACCTGCCACCACCTTACAGTCTCTAATCTCCCTCAGATTACATCTTCTACATAGAATATAATCTATCTGTGTGGACCTGCCTCCACTCTTGTAAGTCACCCTATGTTCCTCTTTCTTTTGGAAATATGTGTTTACCACAGCCATTTCCATTCTCTTTGCAAAATCTACCACTGCCTGTCCTTCTACGTTTCTCTCCCTAACACCAAACCTGCCTATCACTTCCTCATCTCCTCTGTTCCCTTCCCCTACATGACCATTTAGGTCTGCTCCAATCACCACTCTCTCTCTCCTGGGGATACTCTCTACCATCCAATCTAGCTCCTTCCAGAACTTCTCCTTTTCTTCCAACTCACAGCCCACCTGTGGGGCATAACCACTAACAACATTAATCATCTCTCCTTCTACTTCTACCTTCACACACATCAACCTGTCTGACTCTCTTTTCACCTCTACCACATTTCTTACATATTCTTCCTTTAGGATCACCCCTACTCCATTTCTCTTCCCATCTGAACCATGATAAAACAGTTTGTAGCCTCCTCCAATGTTTCTAGCCTTACTGCCCTTCCACCTGGTCTCCTGCACACACAAAATATCTACTCTTCTTCTCTCCATCACATCAGCTATTTCTCTACTTTTCCCTGTCATTGTACCTACATTCAAAGATCCAAACTTCAGACTAACACTTCTATTCTTCACCTTTTCTCCTTTTCTCCTAACCAACGCCCTCCTCTTCTTCTCTGTCTCTCACTCTGACCAACAGCAGTCCAATTTCCATCAGTGCCCTGTTGGTCAACGGCACTGTTGGCTGTCATTGTTAACCCCGGCCCTCGCCTGATACGGTATGTAAACCGTTTTATTGATCTGCATATTTTATTTAGCTAAATGTTTTACGCCCCATGCCCTTCCTGACGCAACCCTCACCATTTATCCGCGCTTGGGACAAGCACTATAAACACGGCTTCGTGTACCCTAGTGGCTGGCTTGTTTTTAACTCCAAAAACAAGCCATAAATATATTATATGAATA
>NC_024315.1:18313884-18354066 GCF_000523025.1 Cynoglossus semilaevis
TTTTAATAATCTGTAGATTCCTGTATGCAGAATTTAAAAGTGTCGCTATTCTAGTGAAGCTAATCTTCACTGCTTTGATAACGCAGACCCCACTGTATGTGTAATCTGATTTCAGGACCTGGAGATTCGCAAAGAGCGACGCATCATCCTGGACTGTGAACAGGACAAAGTCAAAGACATCATGGAGCAGGTTGGCTCCAGTCTGATCATGCGATCTTATCATAATTAAAAAAATGAAATGGACCAGTAGATATCAATCTGCGACGGCCTAAGATTATTAGAGAAAGCTAGCAGTTTCAGCAAAGAAGATACAGAGGCTGTTGTATATTAAACATGTTATTTGGCACATTTTTTTGCCAATGAGATAATGTGAAGTCCTCAGAAATTCTCTCCAGGTCACCACTGTAAACACTGGGAAATTTTGGGGTTGTCTAGGCAGGATATGGACTGACCACGGCCTGTGTTGATTTTGTATCAGTAACTCACTGGTTACTCTGTTCTTGTTCTATACACTCTTCATGGTGTTACTGACCAAAATGATCTTGTGTTCTTCACCTATCAGGTCATCACCATAGGCAGACATGTCAAAGGATACCACTACATCATTGCCAACCTTGTGAGTATCTTAAATATTTTTTTTTCCTGCCAAAATGAAAGAACAGCCAACATTCATTCCACCCATTTGATTTAGTAGAGTGTGCAAATACCATCGTCATTATCAGAGTAAAATATGCCCTGATCAAAATTAATTAACATACAGCTAGTTCGCTTATGTAACAAATCATTATTTGCATAAAAATTCAGGCAATGCATGAGTTTCAACTAAAAAGTATTTTTAATTTTTCCATCACAGGGTTTCCTTGATGGAGACCTCTCCAAAATCCAGTATGGAGGTGCAAATGTGTCAGGCTTCCAGATCGTAGACTTCGATGACCCTGTGGTGGCAAAGTTTGACCAGCGATGGGAAGCTCTGGAGGAGAAGGAGTATCCAGGAGCTGACATAAGAATCAGAGTAAAATCTACATTTATTATCTTCTAATTACCCCACCTTGTCCTGAGGACCCCCCGTTATAGGAAATGGCCATTGTCTATTCCAAGGTGACACTTGTTCACGTGTGTCTTGCAGTACACCTCCGCCCTCACCTACGACGCCGTCCACGTCATGACCGAGGCGTTCCGCTTCCTGCACAAACAGAGAATAGACCTGAACCGTCGTGGGAATACAGGGGACTGTCTGGCCAACCCTGCGGTGCCGTGGTCACAGGGTGTGGAAATAGAACGCGCCCTCAAACAGGTAACCAATTAGAAACACTTCATTTTGGAAATGTCTCAGCATCGGCATCGGCATCAGAACATGAGACTTACTGTTGAAGTGTGTTATGTTTGTGTCGCTTTGTAACACTGTTACCACCGTGTCTGCAGGTTCGTGCGGATGGTTTAACAGGAAACATCCAGTTCGACCAGTATGGGAAGAGAATCAACTACTCGGTCACCGTAATGGAGCTGAAGAACAATGGACCTGTGAAGGTAACAGACCATTTTTAGACCGCCTTCATGAAAACCAAGATGACAAGCTTAAGTTAAGAACATATAGAGTATAATGTGTGTGTGTGCCTGGTTTGGATTTTAAGATTGGCTACTGGAACGAGGTGGACAAGATGGTGGTGACAAAGTCAGACCTTTATCCCAATGACACCATGGGAATGGAAAACAAGACTGTTATCGTGACAACTATACTGGTATAAAAACACATTTTTAATACATGATATTATTCTGTCTTCAGCAGTGATTTTATCTTAAATATGTGTGTGTGTGTATCCACATGTAGGAGGCCCCCTATGTTATGCTGAAAAAAAATGCCGAGATGTTCCAAGACAATGAGCGTTATGAAGGTATGTCCACAATCTATTATTATGTATTGTCTTAAAAATATGAAGAATTTGTAACACAAACATATTTAAGTGTGGCATTATTACAATAGTTAAATCTATTACTGAGGTCATGTGATTTATGTTAAACGACGATGAGCTAAACGGTAGCCATATTCTAGATTTTTTTCTAGTGCTAGCTAGCTCATGTGCTAGCAAATGCTAATAGAACTTCGGCACTCACACAGAGAAATGTTTTCAGTCATTTTTTTTTTCCGCTGACTTTTTTCATACAGTGTCTTTGTCACTTTACTAAACACTCAATTAAAAAATTCTTCAAACAGAATGTTTCTTATGTACACGTGTGTTCTGCTGAATGCTAGGTTACTGCGTTGACCTGGCGGCAGAGATTGCTAAACACTGTGGCATACGCTACCAGTTAAAGATTGTGGGAGATGGTAAATATGGAGCTAGAGATGCGGAAACCAAGATCTGGAATGGTATGGTCGGAGAGCTTGTGTATGGGGTAGGTATAAAATATAAAATATAAAATATAAAAAATATATATATAAAATATATGATTGTTCTTCGCTTCACCTCTTTTTGAATCATATATTCATATATATGTCAAACTCATTTTCACCCGGGGGCCACATCAGCAATACAGTTCCTGTTGAAGGGCTGGTTTTAAAGGGAGGACTGGATAGAGCAAGGGCGCCCAACCACCGGTTGGCGGACCAGTTCCAGTCCATAGGTCATTCAAAAAAAAAAAAAATCCAGTTACTTTCTTTATTTGACGATAATCTGGCAATATTTTAAAATAAAAGTCATTCAGACTTTGATACAAACAGAATAGAGTCTGGTATAGATGTAGCTCCTCCATAACAGACTAATACATGTATCTGCAATTGATTATTGTTTATTCAAGCTACAGATATTGTTCATTGCTATGTAATAAAAAAACAACGTTTAATTTCATAGGTTGATAAACTCTGCTGCATGGACTTTATTAAATGCATTTTATGCTCCCGCGGGCCACACAAAATGGCTTGGCGGGCCGCATTTGGCCCCCGGGGCCTTGAGTTTGACACGTATGATATAGAGAGTCAAGAAGTCAAGAGGCAGGATAATGTATTCAAAGCAGCAGCAGAAAAGTCAAAGGGCAGACTTTTCTAACTGTGCCTGATTTTAACCTACTGCACATTTGCAACATTTCCAGAAAAACCCCTAAAAATATGCAGTGCTAACTCCATTATTCTCCCAGGATTGAACTTTTCTAACCAAATGTTTATAACAATTGCTAATACATTGTTCATAATTGTGTTTTTTTTTCTTTCTCACTTTGTCCTCGTGTCTCCGAACAGAAAGCTGATATAGCAATCGCCCCACTGACGATCACGCTGGTCCGTGAGGAGGTGATTGATTTCTCCAAACCCTTCATGTCTCTGGGAATCTCCATCATGATCAAGAAGCCACAGAAGTCCAAACCTGGAGTCTTCTCTTTCCTGGACCCACTGGCTTATGAAATCTGGATGTGCATTGTCTTTGCCTACATAGGAGTTAGCGTTGTTCTCTTCTTGGTAGGTGTGACTCTGTGTTGTATACATAAGCTCATATATTGACCAGGTTAAAGGCAGGAAAAAAAGGTCAAGTGAAATGTAAAATGAGACCAAAACCGTGTAATGTCTTTGTAGGTATCCAGATTCAGCCCTTATGAATGGACATTAGAGGAGCCAGAGGATGGCGCTCTGCCGCTAACCACAGAATCCACGAATGAGTTTGGGATTTTTAACTCCCTGTGGTTCTCTCTGGGAGCTTTTATGCGTCAGGGTTGCGATATCTCCCCCAGGTTTGTATTGAATCTGATTCTTTTAAATTAAATTCTTTTACTAGCCGTTCAAATGACAGTTATATTGTTGACATTGTGGCAAATAGGCGTTATGGTCTACCAAATCATTCCAGAAGGGGGCGGCGTGTAACTGTTATTATGGTATGTGTTACCCTTTTTTTCTCCCTCTCTCTTCATATCGTTTCGGTTGCCTGTCCAGGTCTTTGTCAGGTCGTATCGTAGGGGGTGTCTGGTGGTTTTTCACTCTGATCATCATCTCCTCATATACTGCCAACCTGGCCGCCTTTCTGACAGTGGAAAGGATGGTCTCGCCCATCGAAAGTGCTGAGGACTTGGCCAAGCAGACAGAAATTGCTTATGGGACACTGGACTCTGGATCCACCAAGGAATTCTTCAGGGTAAGCTCAGAAAGTTTGCTATCCCAACCTTTAGTTTTAAGTCACGTACGAATGACGAGAAAACGACAGGTGACAANNNTCCTGCTGATAAAGATCACTTTAGATTAACAGTAATTATATATCTTCGGTTCAGGGGAATTGTCATTAAAAACTGTAGATGTACCATTTTAATGCGTTTCGTTTGTTCAGAAAGACCTTAGAGCAGCGGTGTCAAACTCATTTCCACCAGGGGGCCACATCAGCGATACAGTTCCCCTTGAAGGGCCGGTTGTAACTGGAAGACTGTATAGATTAGGGGTCCCCAACCCCTGGTCTGCGGACCAGTACCAGTCCATAGATCATTTGGTACTGGGCCGCAGTGAGACACAGTGAAAAAATGTACTTAATTTACTTAATTCAAAGAAAATCCAGTCATATTTATTTACTACTTAATCTGGCAGTATTCTAAAATAATAGGTCATTCAGACTGATACAAACAGAATACAGTCTAACAGATGCTTTATTTTGAAAATGCAATGATCCTTCACTGCTCAGCACCTTGGTACCGGTCTGTAGTAACGGGTGGTACTGGCTGACCAGTCCTTGGGACAAAAATGTTGGGGGCCCCTGGTATAGATGTAACTACTCCATAACAGACTAAGACATGTTTCTGCAATTGATTATTAATTTGATTGATTATAAAAACTAGGTTAAGAAACTCTGCTGCATGGATTTTACTAATTGCTTTTTTCCACACAAAACGGCTTGGTGGGCCACATTTGGCCCCCGGGCCTTGAGTTTGACGTGTTTGCCTTAGAGTAACTTATTTGATTATCTGTTTTTTTTAGCGCTCAAAGATCGCCTTGTTCGACAAGATGTGGCAGTACATGAAGTCGGCGGAACCCTCCGTGTTTGTCAAGAAAACGTCCGAGGGCGTCTTGCGCGTCCGCAAGTCCAAGGGGAAGTACGCCTACCTGCTGGAGTCCACCATGAACGAGTACATCGAGCAGAGGAAGCCCTGTGACACCATGAAAGTGGGCGGGAACCTGGACTCCAAAGGCTACGGCATCGCCACGCCTAAAGGATCACCATTAAGGTGGGTGGATCAGTATAACAATGTTGGCCAACCTGCACTGCCATGTAACATTCACGCTACTAACCTGCTGCCTAGCATCACTGTCGCTCCCCCCGATTTTACTCTGCTTTTTCCAAACTCGTAAAAGAAAATCTATAGACAAGAGCAATTTCTTCGCAGGTAACACTCGTAAAAAAAACAAAACAAACATTGGCTAACTCTCTGCTACAAGAGTCAGGTTGTAGTTAGCCAGTGTGTTAGCATCGGTGGCTATGGTCACATGCAGCACTGCTTAGGGGAAAAAAAAAACAAACTATGGGGGAGTGATCTAGTCCGGTCCCAAGCCTTCGTGCCAATTGGGTGTCGCAGTACGCGAGTGTGATGAATGGGGCATGGCAGTTTACTCGTTGTTATAATAATCCACCTACCCTGATGACATCATCCAGTGGTTTGTATTTGTTGAACATGGCTACCACCTCTGACTCATAGCTAGGGGTGGTTGCCGTGACGAATGTGTCTATGGGGGCGGGGGGTGTTGAGAATTAAAATCAGGTCTAAACGAGCTGCATTCATTCAGGACCTGTTAGTACCAGGAACCATTTTCAGGGAACAATGGCTGCCTTTGATCCCACCATTGTTCCATGAAGCTAATTCAAATGAGTTCTGTAGCATGTCAAAAAAACAGCACCAACCAACATCAAACAAGACCAAAATTCACAAAGGTGTTTAAACTCAGTGGTCTATCAGTGAAACGCAGTATTTGCACAGGGATCCCTCTTTCGGGAAAATCAAAACATATTTTCCTTTTTAAAGTCCAACCATTGACGAATGTGATTGTTCCTATAAAAAAAAAGACTACACCACGTACCATGCCTACAGAAGGTACTATTTTGGCACTAACTCCTTTGCACACTACGTACACTGAGTTCTAATGCCTAGAGTAGAAACCCACACCATCCCTGGCACGATCCCCTGATCCTGTGGCGGAAATGCAAATAGTTCCTGGTACTGTTCCTGCTCTCTTCTACAAGCTATCACAAGAATTGGAATGACTTGTCTTTACAATAATCAAGTTATAAATTAAAAAAAAAAAAAAAAAAAATAATCAAGTTATAAATTAATAAAAAAAAAAAAAAATCTAATATTTTCTAATGCTTTTATTTATTTGATGAGCTGGCTCTTTAAGACCTGAATCAATATTTATGCAGTACTTTATGACTTGATGATCTAAACACTTCTTTGTTTACGTGTGTGTATGTCTCTGTGTGTCTCCATTATAAATGTCTGTAGCGGCAGTTGTTTCATTTCTATGAATGCTAGTGGCTTAGTTAGCAATTAGCTTTTGTAGTTAGCTTAGTTAACTATTAATGACCGTTTTAGCCGCAACTGTACAGATAAAGGACATGATAAGGTAAAGTAATCAAGCCTAAACAGTACCTAAAATTCTATTGACAGTATGGTATGCTACACTTGAACTATCCGGATGCATTTTATATGAATTTCTGCAATCGCGTTAGCAGCTGCAAAATGGCTGTAGATGAGCTCTGCAGGTCATTGCCTTCGACCTGATTAAAGAAGAGCTCGTAGAATTTTTTTTTCTCCAAGCAATTTGTTTCACCCTAATTTTGCTCCGCCCAATATGGCGAGAGCATTGAGTGGATGTAAAGTGGTCCTAACTGCAGGGCTTGATATTTTTCCCGATTACAGTCGTATCAGCAAGTGAACCATTCAAGGAGCTAAAGGATACGAAGGACACGTTTTTTTTTTTGTTTTTTTTTTATACTCGTCACTGCTTTAGACTGCATCCCTTCATAAAGCCAAGTGTGTCTTTCTGTCCGTGTGTTCACGTTGAGCTGCATGCAAGTCACGGTGTTTCTCACTTTTGTGTCTTCCCAGCACACTGACGGCTGCTGTCTGCTTCTGTCCAACCTGTCTGATCTCTCTCTCTCTCTTTCTCTCTGTCTCTGTGTCTACGTCTGAAAGTTGACTTTTTTTACCAGAATGTTATGATGGTGGTTTAACATGGAAAAGCTACTGTTAAAGCAGCATTAAGTGATACAACTAGATGAATAATTAAAAAATATAGTTTGCGAGAGAAACTTATTACGTGAGGTTAGGCCAGTGGTTCTCAATCGAAATACTATTGAGAACCTGATAACCTGGTATATTTTATCTGTACAAACCACCTGTATGAGTTGCTGCCACCTAGTGACTGGAGGCTTGTTATCATTCAGGCATCACAGCAGTGGTACACTTATGTTCAGCGTGCTATATTCCACTGAAATAAATACTTAAAAGTTAGCTAATTATTTTGTTGATCTAATAGAAGGTCAAAAATGTTGTTTTCTTTTTAGTACTGTAAAGGCTAAATAAAAACATAGCTAAAAATTGGTAGGACATTTTGGCTATTAAAGGTTGCAAAACCCCCCAAAAAGTCTGCATATTGCACAATAATATAGCAACACTAAAGCAACAAGTGACTTCTAATGTCAGCCTACATATGGCTAATATTTTGCACAGAGCAAAGCTAATAATAGAAAATAGCAAAAATAGATAGCCCAAAACAATTTAGGTTCACAACAGCAAATAAAAAAGGTAATTATAAAGTAAAACAATTATTAGAATATATTAGTAAAACATAAATTGTGTTTATGGTTATACTACATAACTGGATTTTCATTGGATTTTTTTTGAAAGTCCCCTTAAAAATACTGGATGGTTATCTACTAACACCTGACGTAAATATCAAAGATATCACTTAATGCAGCTTTAATTTAAATCCTTACTTCTACTGTTTGTTGGTTACTGTTGTTGAAACTATTTCATGGTAGAAACTGAGACATTTTTTTTCCAGACTTTTTTCAGACTGTTTACAAATTGGAAACATTTTTGTTTTTCTTCTATTTTTATTTACTCACCAAAAGTAACACAAACACAAGCTGTTGCTTCTCCTGTGTCTCTGCTTCTAGCATGATAACTGGTATATATATATTTTTTTTTTATTGTTGCCAACACTGTGGTCAAAATGATTGATTTATGTGACATGCTGGG
The DNA here is from genome assembly GCF_000523025.1 of Cynoglossus semilaevis. NCBI lineage: Eukaryota > Metazoa > Chordata > Actinopteri > Pleuronectiformes > Cynoglossidae > Cynoglossus > Cynoglossus semilaevis. The sequence goes on from NC_024315.1 coordinate 18,322,105, forward strand.
TTCAGAAAATCAAGCCCTTGGAGCGGCAGCAGTAGTTTAGTGTCAGTCACAGCGTAGCTGATCAAAAACTGTTGCTGAAGATAAGCCACCGACATTTACCGCAGATTTAGTCGAACCTTACGGTGAACGGTCCACTCTAGGGAGCAGCTATCGCTAGGCAACTATTTCACCGCTTTTTTTTTTTTTTGGTCTGGATTTTACATCTTCACTGTGATGGAGAAATGTTTTTCCGGATAGATTGGATACACTGTAGGTGTGTGTGTGTGTGTGTGTGCATGTGTTTGTGTGTATTTACTGGTGAACTAATGACTGGATGAGCAGCAGGTGAGAAGGAGAGAGGGGAAGATTGAGTGTAGGGACTAAGTCGATGCAAGGAGTCAACTTGACATTGTTTTCTAGCCTTATTTGAACTTGTGTGATGGTGAGATGCCGCAAATGGTGGAAGCTGGAGTAGTAGCATTAATGTCTGACTGCAAGCATCAGTTGCTTTTGTTGGTGAAACTACAGAGAATGTATTCATTTTATTCAATTTACTTAAATTTACTTAAAAGCATTAGCGCGTTATGCTAACGTTGTGCACGACGTTTTAGTTAAAATCTCCGTAGTGTATGTTTGTGTTTATGCTTAAAAGTGGCGTACTGTACTGTGGCGTTCTCAGGTGATGTTTTTGTTACTGTGTTTTAACAAATGATAATAGTTGATGTTAGCGCTTGTATTTAGCATTTATCAATTTAAAGGAATTGTGTCGCTGTAAAATTTCACCTCGAAGCCTGTCGTGTATTTCAGAGGAAACTCAGCATAAGGTTGAAACTCGGCAAAACAACGAGAATTCCTATATTTCAATGAGCAGCGTGAACCTAGCCGGTTAGAAATGCTAACGCTAATCCTGTCTACTAATACTGTGTACGCTGCTAAGAAGTGGAACTCGCCCAGGTCGTTTTGTGTGCGTGCCTGTGTGAAATCTGTGTCTCTGCTTGGGATTACGAGTTCATGTTGCTAACGTGCCCAGCAGGAAGTGACATCAAGGAATGTGTGAACTGCTAACAGCCACTGTGTTCATGTAGAAACGCGGTGAACCTGGCGGTGTTAAAGTTGAACGAGCAGGGCCTGCTGGACAAACTGAAAAACAAGTGGTGGTATGACAAGGGAGAATGCGGCAGCGGTGGAGGGGAGAGCAAGGTTAATACACGTACACACACGTGCACACGTATACGTACACAACACACACACAAACACAGAGGTAACACTGGGCCCAGAGAGTCCAGGAAATGTAAGAAAGAAAAAAAAAAAAAAAAGAGGCAGCATGGTAACAACACTACATGGAAACACGGGCTTGTAAGTTGTAAATGCCAGATGTGCATAAATCAAATGCTAATTAACGGTGCTATGCAGCAGGGTGAGAAATTATCATCGGGATGTACTGGTTCTGTTATTAGAACACAGCTAGCCTTTTTTTTTTAAAATCAAATTCTGTTGAAATATCTTTTATTATCACTTCAACTACTTCTCCCCGAAAAACAAAAAATGTTGTTTTATTTTTAATCTGGTTTTACAGTAATTTGGGCTAGTTACCTATAGCTAACGTACTAGCTAGCTTTTGGCCACTTTTGTGCTAATTTAGCAGGCTGTTAAGAAAAGAAAAGAAAAGAAAAGAGGAAAAGGAAAAATAGCTTAAAATTAAAAATAATAAGCAAAATAGTTCAAATCATATGAAATATGCACTTTGTTTTATTTATTTGTTTATTTCTTACTATGGGGGTTAATATTGTGCATTAGGGTTGAATCTATCACCCCCTATCTTCCATACCTGATAAGACAGTTGTCTGAGGAAGGACAAACTTTGGAAAAAAAAAAAAAAAATCTTATAATAATCTTCTTAACTATTTACCAAAAAACACTAGTGTATTAAACATAAGTTTCGATATTATTACTTTTTTCTTTTTTTTTCTTTTTTTGTCTGACCCTGCCACACAGACGTAGACACACTCATTAGCTTTTGCTAACTGTCCAAAACCACACAGATGTAATGTTGTCACGAATGCTGCCTCTTTGACCAGTGTTGAGTGTTGCTTTCTGTTTGGTTGAGGTCCGGGGCATCAGGGCAGGCTTTCAGGGGTCAGGTCAGGTTCAGGGTCAGGTGACCTCACACCAGATGGCAGCAACTGTGAAAACGGAGAAAAGAAATAAAAAAAAAAAAAAAAAGGGTAGAAGGAGAAGAGAGTTGTTGATAACGAGTGTGTGTGCGTAAAGCGGCCCAAACTCTGTTTATCCACGGCTCTGGACTGGAGGAGTTTCTGCTGCTTAGAAGCAGAAAGAGGCTTTTCAATGCAGCACGTCTCCTCCTCTGACTCATTGGGGGGGGACCAAAGAGCGGGGCCCAACACAACACAACAAAATAAAATACTGGGGGGCTGGATTTTAAAACGCGAGCTAAAGCTCATATTGTTAAGTATCGAATTGTGGGTGTACAACACAACAAAACAAAATACTGGGGGCTGGATTTTAAAACACGAGCTAAAGCTCATATTGTTAAGTATCGAATTGTGGGTGTAATCTGAACAAATCTGATCCGGTGGGCCCCTCTCTCGGTTGTTAGAGCAGAGCATGAGAAAGCGCTGCCCCACTAATAACATAAGATAACATTGATAATGATGTTATTTATGTTATTCCCATTGAAGAGTGCCAGTAAACCTTGCCGTATTGAAACTGAATGAGCAAGGAACCCTAGACAAGATGAAAAACAAGTGGTGGTACGATAAAGGAGAGTGTGGCTTCAAGGACTCCACCAATAAGGTTAGTCGTAAATATATGTGTCTGTGGGTCAGTCAAACACACGTGTCTGTTCACATGCAGTATTCAATGTATGCACACTCGGCTTACACCTGCGTGTGTGTGTTTGCGTCAGATGGAGAGGATATAACGACAGCGTGTAAAAGTGCAGGATAGTTCGAGCTTTCACTAATGACAGCGACGCCTACTGCTTCCAGTAGGTGTCGCTGGAGGTCCAACCAGCAGAGAGAGAGAGAGAGAGAAGAGGTTAAATATACATAGCTATCCACTGTGTATTTTTGTCTGCTTTAACACAAGTCTGTCTGTCCCCCAGTCTGTCTATCTGTCTGTCTGACACTTGGATTGGACAAAATGATCATTTTTGTTGTTGAGGAAAGAGACTTAAATGGCAAATATGTAAATAAGGACTGCGTTATCAAATTTAACAGAAGACTTACCTGGAGGTTTGAGGTTTTAGTTTAAGTTCATGTTAGGACCCCACATAGTGGAAGAAGTGGTTAGAATTGTTGCCTTACATCGTGACGGCAGATTTGTCTATATGCCGAACTGACCCTTTAATGACTGGCCAACTGTTTAGGGTGCCCTCACATGGTGACTCTCTGGAATTAGCTCCAACTTCCCCCGTGACCCTGAAAATGAAGTACGGTTTTTTTTAAAAAAAAAAAAAAAAAAAACAACCATAAAGGTCTGGTCCTATCTCTCCCTGTCCTGCAGGGGGTGCTATAAACACAGTACACAAGTTGAGTGTGCTGGCATTTCTTATAACCTTTTACCTTCAAAGGACCACGGGATTATCTGGTATAGTTAATGTTAATGTAAATGTCTGTAAGTGTCCGCGGCATCGAGGAAGGTTCAGAGGTGAAAATGCGTTTGAGTCCGGACCACTGGGTCTTCATCGCTGCCGGGCGTGGTGACAGGTGCAACAGTTAACACCCCTGACCTCAATAACCACACCTGGGTTTTCTCTGTCTGAGTCCAGACAAAAGCCAAACGTTCACCAAACCAATGTCAAATATTTGTGTTCTTTGTGTTCTTCGTGTGTGTGTATGAGCAGGAGGGTGACAAATTAAAGGGAAATTATGAATGTGTGTATCCCTGAACTGGGATGATTCACCTAATTTGAGCGTCTAGAGAATGAACATTTATATTGTTTGTTTTTGTCAGGTCAGTTTTATTCGGAGGCAAAGGCTTTAAGCCGAGCAGCCGGTGTCGTTTCCTGTTTTTGGATCAAATGATTTCCTCACTCTGTCTATCAGGTTTCCCTTCATGATATGACAACAAAACGTCAGGATTTGTTCTATTTTGCCATGACGGCTGACAGATAAGATGAAGACGGAGTGACAGGCTGATAAAACAACAAAAGCACCGTCATTCAAAAAAATCAAATTAAAAAAACCAAAAACAATATAGAACAATACTGTTACCTACCCCTGTTCCTACTTACTTAGTATTTAAAAGGTCTTCAACAGGTGGTCCACAACCCCTCGAGGGGTCCGCGGCGCTGCCTGACGGTATTAGCCTTTCAAAATGAACACGACTTGTATTTAAAAAAAAAAAAAAAAAAATAAAAAAAAAAATTGTCACCCACTTGTGTATGTGTGTGTGAACTCTTCTGCGTCTCTACATGTGAAAATAATTGTCGTGTTTGTGTGTGTGTTTGTGTGTAAAATATACAGTGGGGTCTTAAGTAAAAAGCCGAGATCAGTAAGTCAGATTCGTTAGATAGTTAACCACGAACACATGACCAAGAATTGTTCTCAGAACTTTCTAGATTGTTGTCAGACTGATGGCTGGTTTGTTCAACATATGGCGCTCATTAACACCGAGGTACACACTGATTTACATATAGAAAAAAAAATAAAAAGTTTTTAGTGGTGTGTTGTTGTTTAGAATTTGTTCATACCTTTAGTTAAGTGTGCAGATTTGTCTAAATTTTTGATTCATACAGTATCGGGAAACTAACTAACCCCACTTTTCTCCGGGGGTGGGGCTCTTTCCTTTGGGCCATATGTGCTTGTGTGTGTTTGAATGTGCGTATGTGCATGGGGACGCATGTGTGTGTGTGTGTTTGTGTTTGTTTGTGTGTGAAATCTATGTCTTTTCCAGCGCTCTGTCTCTCAGTAATGTAGCAGGTGTCTTCTACATCCTGGTCGGAGGTCTGGGTCTGGCAATGATGGTGGCCCTGGTGGAGTTCTGCTACAAGAGTCGCGCCGAGGCCAAAAAGATGAAGGTGCGCATCATTGACTTGAATTTTAATTTTTTGTCTTTTACAGATAAGGTTCATTTTTCAAATTTTAAAAGAAAAAAAAAAAAAGGATTTTTTTTTTTTCTGACACGCAAATCTATCTTGAGCTTATTGTTATTCCGAAGATGCAGTAATGACCGAGCTGCTGTTTTTCTACAGAGAGCATTTTATTTTGGTTCTCTATAATACAGTGGTACCTGTCTAAATCGCGGTTCAAATTTCGCTCCCTCATTACATCGCAGATTTGTTTTGGTTCTCTGTAATACAGTGGTACAGTGGCTCCCTGAGTACATCGCAGATTTCCTTTTTTTTTTTATCCAATCTCGCGAAGACGATTTCGCTACATCGCAGTTTTTCACGGTAAATCTTTTTTTTTATTTACAATATTTATCATTATTTTCGTAAAATTCAACAGTAAAAATATAGCAAAAAAGAAACTCAAAGACGTCGCTGCTAGCTTTGTTTACCTAGAGGAGATCAAGAACAATCTGTTCCTCACGCCGATTGGCTCGTGCATCGTAGCATCTCTCGGCCTCTCCCATTGGCTGTAATGTTTGTGCTCTTGTGTACCTATACTGCTGTATAGTATATACTCTACTATAGTACCATGTACTGCCGTTTAAACACTACAGTTCTCTAGTGAAGAAGATACTTTAACAGTTAAAGACTCTAAAACAATGTGCATACGTTTTACGCGGCTTCATAGATGTTATAAAGCCGCGTAAAACCAATTCTGTGCGAGCCAGTTGTAAACTCGATGTTCACAAAATGGGTTTCCATTTCCAAGCATTTCTGGGTTTAAAAAAAAAAAAAAAAAAAAACTACTGGCTGATGATGGCTACGAGTCAGCAGTTTTAAAGGATTATAGGATTGTGAGGAAATAAATCGCAGCCTCATGTGGCAACGTTTCAGCTTATTTAGTGTAAAATAGGAAACTAACCGCCCAGACAGGCCCGGATGAAATGACAGTTAAGCTCAAGTCGCGATGACGACAATCACTGAACAAACTATGTGAAAATGTTGTGATGAATTGTGCTAGAGTTTTTTTTATTATTATTATTTTATGGTGCACTTTTCACCTAACCTGAGGTGAACTCTGCAGTGACTCTACCTCCTTTATTTTTCCCTCTCTCTCTCTCTCTCTCTCTCTCTCTCTCTCTGTCATGTGCTATGGTCAAATGCACACTCTCTCTGCCTTCAGTGCTCACCTGTTCTTGATTGTACGTTGTGTAATTGGGCATTAGGGAGCGATTTTAGTTTCATTCATGTATTATTTAAACCAGACATCTGGGCATTAGGGAGCGATTTCAGTTTCATTCATGTATTATTTAAACCAGGGGTTCTTAACCAATTTGTCCCTTACCAAAGGAGTCATTTTTATTTTTTTTATTTTTCTTGTAATGAAAAAAAAATTTAAAAAATAAAAGAATTAAATATAAATAAATTATGAAATAAAAAAAGAAAGTTAAAGATACAATAAATACATACAAATAATTTTTATTTTTTTTATTTAATAAAAAGTAATTACAATTGAAATGAAGTGCAATACAAACTATGGCCCTGTAGGTGGCACTATTGGCCCAAGTTTGGGCCGTGGCCCCAATGGTTAAGAATCACTGACTTAAACAATCTTGAAAAGATGAAAACCTGACACGTATTTTTTCGGTGATCAATCTACGGTGCCCGGCTCTTACTTCTTATCTCTTCTCACTCGGTGTCACATGACAACTTTCCATATAGCGGTGTAACAGCGGCTTTATTTGTGTCATGAAGGTGGCAGCCAACACCTTGTCGTCCCCCCAGCACACAGGAAACTACACACACACTCTGTCTTCTCCTCAACACGCCCCCAACTACAACCTGCTGTCCCCCAGCCACCAGCCAAACTATGCCACCTATAAAGAGGGCTACAACGTTTACGGCATTGAGAGCGTCAAGATCTAAACACGGGTAGGAGAGCGATGATTGATGGCTAAAGTTTTTCCCTCTACCTCACAGTCATAAACAAATACAAACTGAACTGGCGCCGAGGAGTCGGTTGCTCTCAGACAACTAGTGGCCACTTCTGGGATTTCACAAGAGTGATTGGCATGTAAAAATGATCTAAAAATCTTTAAAAAAAAAGAGAGGCTTTGGCAGCATGCGGTTCCATGCAGAATGTCACCAAAATGCATTATTTTAGTAAATCCTTATTTTCATAGACCATATATATAAAACCGGACGGAGGTCCCTGCTGGCTGTGGTTGTAACACCGGAGAAGACCACCGGGACGATTAGCCTCATTATAGAGCATGTAACTAACAAAACTGGCCCGCTGAAAGTGGAAAAAAAAAAAAGTTTTGTCAAATTATATTTATATATTTATATGAAGATTTTCTAATAGACTTGATTTTAGTCGCAGGGAAAACAAAGGAGAAATACATGGACTTAATGTTATTTCTAGGTAATTATGTTATGGTTCTACTCGTCATCAATGGTGACTAGTTCCTACAAACCCTACCATATATAACAAGGGGCTAATTAAAAGCACCATATACTTTTGCTATTTGGACTCTATATTAGGCACCGGACTCGTATTCTGCCATTGGCCTTAACAATTTGAATACAAAATAAAACATGTTTATGGCTGTGATATACCTTGACCCTTCTTCACCTGTTTCCCACCGCTTCCTCGCATCACCCACCCCTTCTTTTACTTTTCCCAACGTTTCCCACCACCCGGTGGCGCACTTTCTCCTTCCCTCCTCTTTACCTTTTCCTACTTTCCTTGTTCACCTCCACTTCTCTATCTCTATCTTTTTTTTTATTATTATTATTTCCCCACTTTCAATCCTCACTTGGCACCTGTGTCTCCTTTTTGTTTTCTAGCCAATCATCCTCTTTTGACGTACTTACTCATTGGCCAATCACATCCATTCGTCTTAATGCGAGCTTTTATTTAAGACGCCTCATGATTTCATTTTTGAAAGATGGACTGGTTTGGACTGGTAGCGTCGTCGAGCCAGAAATGACTTTTCCCGAAATGTTGCGATTGAATAATGCTATAATATAAGTTGTCAATAGGTGGCAGTGTCAGATAATCTAAATCCTAATATCGATTTGAGCTTTTGGGGAAGCTTAGAAGTGACATTTTTGAGGGAAGCAAAAAGTTGAAAGTGTGAAAGGAGTTCTCTGTGTTTCCCGATCTCCTCATCGACAGTTTCTATCTACATCCATACCACCTTTTGTTGACGACAGTTTCCCATGTTTGACTGTGGCGATGGCTCGACTCTGCATAACATGTTCTTGTTTCGCGCAGATGAAATTTACAGATGCGATGCGCTCCAAAGCCCGTCTGTCCATCACAGGATCGACTGGCGAGAATGGCCGTGTTCCGGTGGCTTATCTCCGTCCAGGATTACCCATGAGCCTCAGCATGACTGATCTCTCCTGACCACACCTGAGTCAGTGCCTTACAGCCAGTCACAACACATAGTTCCTCCACTTCCTGAAAAGAAACTGGAAACTCTCTCTTTTTTTTTTTTTTTCCCCACCCCCATCTCTCTTGAGGACAAAACAAAAAAACGTACCATTTACAACAACGAGCATCTCTGAGGACAAAACGAAAAAACGTACCATTTACAACAACGAGCCACCTTGATTCTCAATCTGGAGTTTAGCCAATCATATTTCTGTGGACTCCTGATCTCACTCTTTGACCCATAGCCTAGAAAGACTGGACAGCTGTGTCCTCCCAACACTTGGCTGTTGAGTGTCAGCAGTGACCTGCCTACCTACGGAGTGAATCATGTGACCTTCAGCGAGTCATGGCTGGTCTTGTACAGTTTCATGATAAAACAAGCACAGGGGACAGTTTTCTAATCCAACCGACGACATTCTTCAGTAGGTTCTCCATTTTGCTCACCACAATCCTCGGGCTCATCTTGTATAGCAAATTAAGACAACAGTGATGCTGACCTCAGCGCAATAACAGCATTTTTATCAGGGATGTGATCAGGAGTTATGGGTATGAATGCTCAGAGTTTTAGCCAAAATGAGTTCAAGTGCAATGAAGAAAAAAAAACAAACAAACAAACAAACAACTGTATTATATAAGAAACATTCGAGTATTTATCTGATGGCAGATACAATATATATATATATATATATAATATGATCAAGATGTTATTATTCCCACTTTTTCCAGTTCTGCCTGAAAATTCCTAATTCGTAGAGGCTGTTAGCAAAACTGAGAAATGCATGGACTCGTGTGCGCACCCCCCCCAAAACCTCCTACACACACACACACACACACACACATATATACATACACACACACACACGTTGTGAATATGTGCTATACACAGGAATAAGCAAAAACACGTTTGGAGTTTCTGAAAAGAACTTGTTAATTGTAAAACATTTATTTTGAAATCCTTAAATTTAACCGAACCTAAATATAATATAAAGAAGTGCAGGCCTCAAATATTGAAAATATTTTCTATTAAACAGTAAACCAATCACTTATCTGACTTACTTTAGGTGCCCTGTATCCTCCTCATCCTCATTACGTTTTTTCAATATTGACAACTGTGAAGTCTAAGCAAATCGATACAATGTTTAACTGCAGTACACCTCCGTGCCACATGGGGGAGCTTGTTTCCCCATCACGTTTCAGCAACAAGACTTTGAAGCTTGAAGCTACAACTCTGCCGCTAAAATTTGGCTAAAGTTCGAGTATGAGAGATGCTAGGCTAGGTATTAATGGTTTAAACAAATAGATTCAACCGATACAAACTAGCATCGGGATGTGGAACGCTGAAGTCCAAACAAACGGTAGACGAGACTTTTAAGTTCACCCTACTATTATATGCATTTTAATGCATTTTAGCCTACAGCTAAAAAGAGGGAAGCTAACAAAGAGGCAGGCTGAGGGGAACCGGGCTGTTGCATGTGAGCTAAGCTAGCATAAAAGTGGTGTCATAATAATGTCTGTACGTTACCGACGAATGTACGGACCACAGCTAAAGACGGCTGCACTGCTGATGTTGAGGAAAGTCAAAACCCCCTGCAGCTTTAGGAAGCCAAACCACTGCCCATGATATGACATAATGACTGTGAAGCCACATCGTTTGTTTTTACGCAAATTAAAAACAAAATAGACTCAATCAATCCACCCTTTTACACCTGCAATGCAATTCGCTGCAGTGCACCTGAATTTCCATCTGTCTTAAGACTTAAGACGACAGGTTAACCACAACTTCTCAAGACATTGTTTTATGGCGGGAATGGCCCTTTATGTCCATGTCGACACGGCTTATCCCTGTGTATAGATGAACACACAACGTACATCCACATACAAATCTACATGCCTGCACACACACGCACACACACTGGTGTTGTGTGAGTTCAAAAGCCAACTGGAAGACGTGCCAAACAGCCTCTGAACCAATCAGAGCTCTCCATGCTCAGCCAATGGCAGCTGCCGACACTGGAATATAAACATATATATATATATACATATACATACATGCATATATGTTTATGTATATGTGTGTACGCTGCACTGATGACAGCAAAGGAGACAGGGAGGACAAAGACGGAGAGGACGGAGAGATCACTTGCATGTCACTTTTACGTTTTTTGGTTTTTGTTTTTTTTGTTTTTTTTCCTCCTTCCAGATGAACTCGTCAGCCCAAAGCTTCACATTTGGCTGCGTTTTTAAGTGTTTAAAATGACAATAGTAATAATTATATTAACAATATTAATTGCAGTATTCACGTGGTTCTCGTTATGTACAGTGTGTATGCTTTTACGGACTCAATCCTGGCTTCTTTCTTTCACAAGGAAGCCCAAACGTTCGCGCTGCTAGTGAGAAGCTAGCCAGCTAGCCAGCTAGCCGGCTAGCCGGCTAGCTCGAGAGCAAAAACTCTGAAGTGACAAGAGACCGCGGAGGAGATGAAGAAACAGGTAAAAGGGAAAACAACTGGCGTGAAAAGGTTCTGCTTCCATTTCGTCTCACGGATGTATCGTTTTTACAGTGGAAACTTGTGTGAATGCCGTCATTTCTGATTATTACCCTGAACCTTGTTTAGTCCCTGATACCCACCACTGCTCTTGGCCCATTCAGGTATCAACAGGTCTGGTTTATTGGCAACACCCACGCTTGTAAACAGCTTTGTTTTTGTACATTTGGATTCTGTACATTTTTCCCAATTAAAAATCAACTGCAACGGATGTTCCTCTTGCCTGCCTTTGATTTGTGAGACCCAAAGTGGGGCACAGATCAAAGGCATTGTTGTGCGTACCTGGCATTCACGCAGTATTTTTCCTGTCAAAAAAAAAAAAAAAAAAAAAAGCTTATTTTCTAGTCCTGATGGCGTTTTCTGTGTTAAAAATCAAGTGAAAATGGTCACAGCGCTCAATCATTTCAAAATTCAGTGAGAAATGTTTTGAAAAAAAAAAAGGAAAAAAAAAAAGACTCTTAACTTCTGGCATTGCCTCTGGTATAAATCCATTTTCTATTAAACTCATTGATTTTGACTGTAATGTTTGTTTTTTGTTTTGCTGCACCAAACAGTTCAATGCTTCTGGTTCTGTGCTTTCTTCTGTCTGTTGATCGGTGGAGGTCGTTTCGTAGATTTTAGGTGAGGTTTTTGTTTCACTTGAAATATTTTTTTTGGGGCGGGGGGGCGTTTTATGATCATTTACAGGACTAAATCAAATACACAAGACATTGTTCAACTTATTTTTGAAAACAATGTAAAATGTTACACCAGCTGATGTAATAGCACCATGTTGTAGTTCAGACGTATAATCGCTAGAGGGTGCCCTACCATATCGTAACACTAGACTTGCAGCGCAAAGGGGGAAATAAAAGAACAGCTCTAGTGATTCCTTAGGGTACAACTAGGGGGAGCTCAAGTGCCACCAATGATCCGTGAACCATAGCTTTGTTTGGAACCCGCTCAGATAGACCAACCCACTTAGTCCAGGATGCGAAATATGTTTACGTCCCAATTTTGCATCCTTGAACAGCTTTGCTTTTCGGCAGTGGCTCCCTCTAGAGTTCAGCAAATATTCTTTCTTTACTGCTACCTTTAAGCTGCACGTCATTTCCTGCAGCACCAAAGGTTTCATGGAGGTCATTTTTCAATTTCTCCATTACTGACATATCCACGGTCCCGTGAGTTCAGAGCCCGGCCGGAGATATACAGCCCTCGCCCTCATCCCTGACTCCGATAACTCCACCTTGTCCCCGTCTCGGGGATTTACCATTGTCCTTAAATGCACTGTAAATTATGGGACCTCTCGGCTTCAATCAGTTTGTCACAGGTGCACCCTTAATAAATTTCATGACATCTCAAGGATGAACTGAAGCGAGCACGGTTCACCCAGAACACACGGTGGAGTCATGACCGAAGACGATGTGTTTTCAATTTGTCGCAATGCTCGGCGGAGCAGTTTGAACTAAAGCCCTACATATATTTATCTAAATTAAAAAATAACATACTGTCGTTATATATATAAAAAGGAGCCTTAAGACGCAATCCTTGAAATAAAATATGGTACAAAAAAAAAACAAAACATTATAAATATTTTAAGAGGAAATAAATCATTTTATGGACGTCCCTCACAGCTCTCTGATGTCTCTTAATACAGCGCCTCACCTTGGCCGGCTGCGGCCGCGGCCTTGGCTGATGGTTCTAAAGCCAAGGTCAACGTTCTGGCCACAAAAACACACCGACGACGAAATTACTCAATCACAGTGTGATTTATGGTGATGGAACCGTCCCCGGGGACTGTTAGCGTGGTCCGTTCCGGGCATGGATCTTATGATGGACACAGCAATCTGGTGTCAGAAGTGATGAAGACACACGTGAAGTGAAGCTGAGGACAAATATTAGAAGACAAATTTGCCGTAGACGCTGGGCCGCACATTCTGAGCAGTTTTTTTTTTTTAATCCTCTTGTCAACAAATTCTTAGGCCAGCGTGTAATTGAGAGAGTAACATACATAAGCGCTCTATATTTTTATTTATTTTCAATATTTTTCAAATGAATAAAAATACAATTTTAATACCAGACTGATTATAGATAGTCCTCTATTATTTTTTTTTTTTTATGGCAAAACTGTAAACTTCCATCCATTATGTCCAATGTGTTAAATGTTAAATTTGGGCGTTACAAATAGGATTGACTTGACTGGACTTCACTCCAATAGAATCTCGACTCGACATAAATCGTGTCGACTCGACTTGATTCGAATCCACTCGACTCAAATATACTTGATTTGACTCAACTTGACTTCACCCGAATTGACTCGACTCGACTTGTCTTGATTTGAGGAAAAACTGATAGCAAGACAATTACATTGAGTAGAAAAACTACATTTTGTTTTGTTGTGTTTTGATCTGTCAACATGTGGCGCTTTGGCCCAGAGGCAATGTCTCTGTCATTGGTGTGGAACCCCAGGGTTCACCTCCTGGGCAAGATCGAATCCCAGTTAGGGCGGTTGGTACCTTCCAGTGGACTCACCACCCACAGGAAGGTTCAGGGGGGCTGGTACGGTGCAGTGTGATTTAGCTGGCGGTTATAGAGACTGCTGCCCCCGTGACCCGGTAACGGATAAGTGTATGAAAACGGATGGATGGATGGATGGATGGTTCTGTCAACATATCAACAATCCGACATTGGAAATTTAAAGAACTAACCAGAGTGACTTACTGACTAATAATATTGATTCTAACAAGTCTTACCTCGGTATCTGTTTACAAAATTCAATCTAAGTAAAGTCTGGGCTTTACAGAAAAGCTACATTTACAATGTCTCATCTGGTCATTTGTTATTTCCGTTCCCTGTGGAAATTTCCGCTCCTTCTCACTAGATTTCTAAAGTCATTCAATATTTTTTTTTATGAACAGTTTATATCCTTTCCAGTAAATAATATTATAAATATTGATCCAGTTAAGAGAGAAAACGACGACAGAGCATGTTGACAGAGAGCAGATAGGAGAAGTTGGAACTTCCGATATTAGCCATGTGCAGGGGACGTTGGGAAGTGTTGACCATGGTCCAGCTTCCAAGTCTTTGGGGTTCTAGTCTTTACCTGGTCCCGAGTCTTCAATGCTTAAGTCTGGGTCCAGTTCTATTCCGAAGTCAGAAGTCAACAATTTTCTATCTCAATTTGAAGTCCAAGTTCAGTCCAAAGACCTCAGTGTTTGTAACTAACACTATCCAGTCCTATAACTATAAGTTACTCTCTAGTCCATGGTCCATAGTATTCAGGTCTGTGTCCTGTCTTGAGTCTAGGGTGTTACAAGTACAAGCGTCTTTTTTTCTTTTCACTTTCAGCACAGGTCGCCAATTTAAAAAAAAAAATATATACAGTATATGTATATATAAAATATATATATTATTAAAAAATAAATAAAATTATTAATTATTAAAATAAAATTATATTATTAAAATAAAATTATATTATTATTATTATTATTATTATTATTATTATTATTTTTATTTTTATTTTTATTTTTATTTTTATTTTTATTTTTATTTTTATTTTTATTTTTATTTTTATTTTTATTTTTATTTTTATTACAAAGATGCTGGAGGAGTCCGGGGAGTGAGGAGAGAGCATGAAAAGAGGGACTTCCCTTCCCCTCCATCATCTGCAGGGAGGGAGAAACACACACACACTCACACACACACACACACACACACTCTTGGAGGCAGCCTCCTACATACACACACACTGCTGAGAGAGAGCTAGCAAGGGGGCTTTTAACAGCTTTCACACGAAACCGAGACAAAGGGACTGTAACCTGCCACGATGGAGGAAAACATGGATGATTCGCAGAGCCAGAAAGGTAAGAAAAAAAGAACATGAACGTAAGAGGATGGACATGTTTCCCTTCTTCTTTTTTATTTTTCTTATTTTTCTTAATTTACATTGAATCTGGAATCAGATGCACCTTTTCTGCCATTGTTCTGTGCATACATCTCTCGTCTCCCTGCCTTTCGATGGCTTCCTTTGTGTTGAGCGCTGATAAAATGCAGCTGATGGGACGTTTCAAAAATTTTTTTCAAGTATGTTTGTTTTCTTTTTCTATTATAATTGATTGGGATTTTTTATTTTTATTTTTTTAATAGTGTCATTATCTTGTGCTCTGATCTCAGGCAGGTCTTTAATCTGCCGTGGTGCACTGGTAATGAACGGACGCATAACAAAGCAGATTTGCTTTTGGGGGTCGAAGACGATGAACAGAGGATTTAGATGTAGATGAGGATGATGATGATGATGATGATGAAGAGAAGCTGGCACTTGACACCGTGAGGTTGTTTTTGGAGGCTGGACGAACAGATGGATGGACAGATGGATGGATGGATGCATGGTTGGATGGAGGAGGTGGGAGTGGCGCTGGGGGGAGGGTGGGTGTGGGCCCAACCGTGTGTTTGTGTGTTTTTTCTTTTTTTTTTTGGAACTCAAAAAGCCTAAAAATCATGAGCCGTGGGGATAAGTGGAGCCGTGATTGATGCCTCCATTGAGGATTTTCTTTGTTAGCCTCTATTGTTGATTCTTCACGCTTGTCTGAACCTCTTCTCTTCTCCTCTCCTCTCCTCTGCCTCGCTCTCCCTGCCCATCTCCCCCTTTTTTTTTTTTTTTTTTGTTGTTTTTTTTTTCTTGGTGTCTGTGTCGCTCTCCAGCCTTTCCCTCCATTTTCTTCACATCTCTTCATCACTACAGTCTTTTCCTCTTCATTCGTTCTAACATCATCCTCCATCATTTGACTCCATTTTTTTTGTTCTTATTTCATTTTCTCAATTTTTGCTTTTTCTTTTTTTTTCAATCCTCCATTCAGAGTCATCAATCAACACACCAACCATTTTTGGCCAAAATGAATCTTCTCCCATTATATATATTTTTCCAATTAAAAAATATAGACAATCAAAATTAATTTAATACATTTTTTTCTTCTTCCTCACACACACACAGTTGTTTTTTGTTTTTTTTTTCCTTCTTCCTCACACACCAGTTGTTGTTTTTTTTTTTTTTTCAATCACTTCCCACCATGTTATGGTTGTTGTTGTCGTTGACGGTGAAAATGGGCGTGTCCGTTGTCGTCGTCGCACCTTTCTTGTGAAATAATGACCAGCGCTGCTGCCGCTGCTGCTGGATCACAGGGAGAGACAACAACGTCGAGACATCTGAAATAAAGGGCAATTTCTAAGCTTTTTTTTTTTTTAAATCATTTTTATCACAAATGAGTCAATCAATCTGTGGGTGTTGGGTGTTTTTCTGCACCGCCTCCAGACCGTAGGACTGGGTAAAAGCTGTGAAATATTACGTCTAACCCATAATCTGTCGAGTTTTCCTCGTAACCCACAGTCACTGCCACTTTTTTCGATGCTTGTTTCTGATGAGCAGGATTGTACACAGCTGTCAAAACACTTAAACGTGCGTGTGTGTGTGAGTGTGAAAGTGACTGATAAAATATTTAAGAACACAGGTGGTTCACAGCCATGAAGGAAAATCCATAGCCCGTCCGTGAAGGGGAGATAGAACATGTGAGTGAAGCAGGGTTTGACAGGCGCTAACTGGAAAATCTGGGAAAAAGATGCTAAAGGTTAGCATCTGAATTGGAGGAAAACATTTGTTCAAATGTAGCAACAATTCCTCCCAGTTAGCCAAAACACAAGAGTGAAAAAACAAGTTATCGAGTTCATTTTATTCATAAGGATAGCCAAGAATAAACATAAAAAAAATAGTGGGTAGAGAAAAATAATTTTAAAAAAAAATCTAAAATCTACAGTCTTACACCATTCATATCACATACCTTGAAATGCTTCCCAAAAATATTTCACCTAATTAAAAAAAAAAAAAACAGTTCCCTGGTCTGTAATCCGTGATGTTCACTGACCATTCGAATTGGTTTAAAAATGTTTTTAAATATTTTTTAAAATTGTTTACTTTATTATGAACCCATTAGCAATAGTACAACAAGTGAAGGCGACACCAGGTAATAAACTCTGCGATTGCAGTACGAAGGAATCGCAGCCAGGAGGGGTGTGTCGACTGAATCCAGAAATAGAGCTGCAGAGTGGGAGGACGCATCCTGTTTAAGCTTGTCTTTCTCAAACATTTAGAAATTTAGCAACTGTTGGCTGATGAGCCCGAGGCCCAGCAGTTGATACCAGGACTAGGCCCCGTGGTGGTAAGAACACTGCAGTACAGGACTAGAGCTTTCATCAGGACTAGAGTTCCCAGGTGTTTAGAGTCCATCAGGACTAGAGCTCTCTGGTGTTTAGAGTCCATCAGGACTAGAGCTCTCTGGTGTTTAGAGTCCATCAGGACTAGAGCTCTCTGGTGTTTAGAGTCCATCAGGACTAGAGTTCTCAGGTGTTTAGAGTCCATCAGGACTAGAGCTTTAAGCTGTCAGACACGTAGACATTTGTTATCAGTGGTGTGAACGGGATCTGTTTCATAAGTTTCATTTGCAAGAACTTTGAACTGCACAAACACTGGAGGTCTCTGTTCTAGAAACTCACTAAATCCATGAAGCCTTTGTAAGAACAGCACCCCCTGCTGTCGGTAATGTTAATAAGCGAGGACCTTCATTTATTTTTAATACGTTATCTGAAAGTAGGTCTTTCGTTTAAAAAACAAAAAATCGTAATCTTGAGGGATTTTCTGGTTAAATAAAAGCTAGTCAAAAATCCCACAATGCAACTGGATGTCCCCGGGAAGAATATTCCTTTGATTCTCAGACATAATAGAAACAAACACCTGCTGTGCTGCTGTCAGTGCTCTGAATGTCTGATCATCTGTGGTCTGTTTGTATTCAGGAAAACAAAATTGTGTTTCCCACCTGGAGACACAGTTTAAACTATTTATCCAAAACATTACATTGACACTAACTGAACTGTGACACAGTGGGAATTAAAAAAAAAAAAACGTTAAACGTTTGACACTTCGGTCAAAAGTGTCAAACAGATCAGCTTTCTATCATTGGTTCCTAGTACTAATTCAGTTCCGGATGCTTTATTCAGAGCCCAGTACTAGGGAGTATTTGTGTTTTGTCTTTAGTGATGGTTGTTGAAGAGGAAACAAATATGGTTCCACTCAGTGTATATAAGTTCCTGGTACTGATGTTTCCTATAGAAATACATACAGTTCTGTGCAATATCCCTAATTCTTGATACTATTTAGAAAGCCTCACGTTGACAGATCTTGTGACACTGCACGCTGTTACCTGCAGGGGACGCTAACTCTCCTTAGCTCCTGGCGGTTCCCGATACTTCAATTTCTGAGACCTTTTTTTCATTTTCAGTTCTGTTTCTTGCGGTCGACATGTCGGGAGTTCCTGTTGCAGTTCCTGGTACTACTTCCTGCTGTGAAAATGTGTACTACCACCGCCATCCCTAGTTCTTGGTACTACAGAAATTCACCTGTAGACCATCTTACGGTACTCTGCTTGATCCTTGACACTGGAGTCCGTGGCTAAAACACCAATAGTTCCAAGTACTGTGTCTATCTCCTAGGCCCTACGTTTGAAAGATCAATGAGTAATTGAACAGGGTAAACGGTCATCTGGATCTGAAACGTTAAAGTACCGATGGACGTGAGAACCATTAGACTAGACCATGTGTATCCGCTTCATATCCATTTCATTATTATGACCACTAATAGAAAGGAACTTAATGGAGGGAGGAATCAGTCGATATGAATTGACTTATAGCAGGGTCCGCAGAGAGACACAGAGAGAGAAACAGTGATGCCGGACAGACGAAGGCGTCGACATCGGCGTTTCTCCTCCATCTCTCTCTCTGAAAGGTAATTTCATTATTGTTCCGCAGAAAGCAGAAATGAAAAGCCTGAGCAGCAGCTGCTTCGCTGGTTCACGGCCGTCTGATCAATGGAGCCTTTTTTTTTTTTTTTCCTTTCAAACCTGTCTTCCTACCAAAATCATTTCGAAGACTGATGATGCTGTGCGATAACCATTTCAAATTGGCGTCATTTTGTCAAACCTCCGCTTCGGTTTCTATGGAAGTTATGGGGGAAGCTGAAAACTTCGATACAACAACTTTGTGGTCGTCGTTCGTCGTCTTCTGGATCCTGATCCTTGTTAGGGTTGCGAGGGGGATTCATTGGGTGAGGGCAGGGTACACACTGGTCACCGGACTATTCACACTCACATTCACACCTACAGTCAATTTAGAGTGAACTCTAAAGAAGAAGACGTGCAAGACATGCACGTCTTCCGGAAAGACAAGATCAGTCGTCAAAAGAGATCCAACCACTGATCCTCTTGATGTAAGGCAAAAGCACCAACCACTCTTCGTTTCACTGAAGTGGGCGGGGCAGGGGAGAGGGCGGGGCTTGTGTCTTGACTGTGATCACCTGACCGGCTCTGATGTTCTTCACCTGTGTCCACTCACTCCGCCCTCCCTGCTTCATGTAATCTCTGGACATCGATCCACCTCAGGTAAATGTTGCTGAAACTTTTGTTCCTCTTCTATCTCTTCCATGACTGTCTGAATTACAAGTGACACAGGCTCAACAAGTTGCCATTGAGAGGATTTGATTTGATAGCTGCGCGTTCAAGCTGTCCATCTGCCTTTTGACCACTAGAGGCGCTCGGTTTGAATGGACACCTGGTGGCTGTGTTGATCGTTGTGGTCCAGTATTGCGCTGATGGTGGTCAGAAGTGGGTTCACACTGCGGTCGCAGAGGGATTAACGTACTCAGCTGGTCCCGAGCGAACCAAGAGAATTTTTTTTTTTCCAAATTTGTAATTTACAATTGTGAATTGAAATAAATCATAATTTAATATGTTACAATTAAATATAAAAAAAAAAAATCATTATGCATTGCGAGCTAATCGGAACGCAGCAGTTTGAGCACCACCTACTGGAGGCTACTTTTTTTTTCAATCTTTTATAATCACCACCAAGGGTCGCCACAATTTGGAAACCCCCTTTCTTTTTGCGATGTACATCATTAAACGTTTTAGTTGCCATTTCTGTGAGTCTGACAGTGCAGTACTACCAGTCCTGTGCAACGCTAAAATACAATACCGAATACTGCGCTAATCGTGGGAAATGAATGACATTTTTCATTTTCTTCAACCTCATGTCGGCGTTGTCTGTTCATCAGCACCAACCTCCATCTGTCGGCTCCTTCTCTGTCATGTGACCTAGTCTGTGGTTGGTGATGAGGTCAGGGTCTTGAGGTGAGACTTACGATGAGCTGCTGCTGCTGCTGCAGCACGTTGTAGGTCTCGCCTCAGTCAGTGAGTCTGCAGCAGTGGTGCTCAATTATTTTCGGTCATAAATAGTGTTTTATCTGTACAAACCACTGTATGTGTTGCTGCCACCTAGTGACTGGAGGCTTGTTATTGTTCAAGCATTACAGCAGTGGTATACTTATGTCCAGGGTGCCATATTCCATTGGAGTGACCCTCTGGCACCTCACTGCGCACCCCCAGGGGGGCCCGCCCCACTATTTGAGAAGCACACGTACTACAGTAATTTTGTGGGACTCAGACTTTAGTCGGTGAAAAAGAGGCGATCAGGAGAACAGCGCCTCCCCATGTCTGCTGCTCTGACAACCATTCGTTGAAAAAGTCACTGCTGTCACCGCTGAGTTTCCTCCCTCTGTTTGTCTTTTGTCGCAACTCAGGATGAAAGACGCTCAGCACCGCCACGGCTGTTGCCATAGTAACTCTGGATGTTTTTTCGCTCACGTTCACGTCCCTGGTTTCTTATGTGGAAGACACACAATAGCGCTACTCTTTTATTTATGAAAAAAAACAAACATTCAAACAGGATACCGCTGTTCAGAACGTTACATCGAAATAAGTATTAAAGACAACAGCCTCCCCTGTCCTGTGGTGCTGTACACTTTCAAAGGTAGAGCAACAAAATGCACCGAAATGCCTCACTTGTAACACGCCAAAAATATCAGATCCTACACTTACATTCTGTCCTCAGGTAATCTTAGTGTTCTGCTTGTCATGGTTACAGATCTTCTTCTTCATCATCATCATCATCATCAGATTAGATTCGATTCGATTAGATTGTATTGATCCCACACCTGGAAATTCACATTACTGCATCAAAGTGTCACGATAGGAGAAGAGAATAGCTTTTAAAAAAATGGAATTAATTTTACAGTGGTGCAGCAGAATAAACAAAAAAATAAATTAAAATATTTAAATAAAATAAACAAAGAAAAATATGTTGAGATCATGCACATAAGCAGAATATTTTATTATATTTTTTTTAAATCTATTTATTCATTTTTTTCATCCTTAGTGTTTCCTCAGAAATGATGCTGGTCAACACAGCACCACACTACTGTATTTTTTTTTTTTTACCTACTGTCGCCCTTTACAAGCGCTCTGGATTATATCCAGGGAGCCCCCTGCAGGTTTTATATTTTATGAAGAAAGGAGGAGAATCCAGTGACTTCAGAGTCGCCTGCAGTGTAAATAAGGTCAGAGGCAGGGCATGGGAATGAGAATGACGGACATATTTTTTTCTTTTTAGTCCTCCAAAGACAGTTTAAGACTAAGTTTAAGTTTAAGACTCAAGATGTGACCTGAACTCTCCATTCAGTTCAATGGGTTAATGTCCATTTATAAAGGATGTAATTAAGGGCAGAGATTGCATGACTGTATGAATGTGTGTGTGTGTGTGTGTGTGTGTGTGTTTACAGCGTGAACGGCTGTACATCTCTGTACGAATGGTGCAGTGAAGTTGTCATTTTCCATTAGAGGAGGACGATGACTCATGAATGCATCTTCAGGCCGTTCTATCTTCTTCGTTTTTTTTTTTTTTCGCTTCTCACGGTGTTAAAATTTCTGCTGCTTAATTCTTTACAGTCATGGGGCCAGAACATAGACAAACATTCAAATTGACATTCAGACCTATGGATCATTTTTATGGCAATAATAATATATATGTATCTGTATACTCTGTATATAGATACATATATACATATATAATTAAATTTAATATATATAATTATATATATAATACATCATATATACATATAGTTTTCTCTCAAACTAATACCTGTAGTAATTTATATTTATATAAACATTATATATGTATATATATATATACTATGTATATATTTAATAAATATAATTATATATATATTATATGCATATATGTACATATAGTTTTCCTTTTTCTAATAGTTTTCTCTCAAACTAATACCTGTAGTATTTTTTCCTACAGGAGACTTCAGCTTCCAGACAGGTTTGCATCAAATTTCAGTTCAAGAATTTTGCCCAAAAACGATGTTGACGTTGATTTGACTCCAATACATAATAAACAAAAGCCATGAATCTGCGCTAATTCTGTTAAATTAGTTAAAAAAAAAATCCAATGCATGTCCATGAAACTTAATTACAGTAGAGAATCAAAGGGGAAGCAGATGGTCCTCAGGTGTTTTGTTTTTTTTCTACCGTCCAATCTGTCCCTGTTAGTGTGAAGGGACAGTTCTGCCCAAATATCTGCCTAATGAGACACAACAGTGTTTGGACACAGACGGGTGGTGCACAGGAAACCGAACCAGCCAGCCTTGAAGTATTATGTTTGTAATGTTTTTTTTTTTTCTTATTTTGTTAATGAATAATTTTCTCTATTTAAATTTTCATTTCCATTCGTTTCCAAACGCGGAGCTCCACAGCAGCTGACTGTCCTGCACCGAGAAACGCAGAGAAGCACAGAGGAAAATCAGCAAATTTTCGCCTGCAGAAACACAGCTGCTGCTGCTGCTCCACTGCTGACTCTGTGAATCTAAAAAAAGGTTTTAAACAAGTCGTCTTTAGCATATTTTTGCCGCTTCTGTCACAGTGAGATAGTCCC
This sequence comes from Cynoglossus semilaevis, assembly GCF_000523025.1. NCBI lineage: Eukaryota > Metazoa > Chordata > Actinopteri > Pleuronectiformes > Cynoglossidae > Cynoglossus > Cynoglossus semilaevis. The sequence continues at coordinate 18,344,998 of NC_024315.1, forward strand.
TAATGGCTCAAAACCTAAACCGCTAGCTGCTCACTCTCCTGCACTAAACTCCATGGGAAAAATTCAAAGTTTTTAGTCTTATAGTACATGAGAGCTGCATTTCATTAATGAAGTCCAGAGAAACATTTCTACACATTTAAGTCACTACATATTCCATATACACTAGATCAGGCGTGGGCAAACCTTTCACTTGTGGGCCACAATTGTCCTAAATCAGGAGCAGATAGATGGAGCTTTCGTCTGAACTCAGATAAATGACATGTAAAAGTCATGCATAACGGCTAAAATGCTAAAATGCTTGTATCATTTTCCATGTCAGCTATTGGAAAAACATGAGTATTGCAGGGAAAAGGCAGAAGTATAATGATAAAAAACATATAATTTGGTGGGCCGGATTAAAAAGCTAAACGGGCCACATCCGGGCCCAGGGCCTTAGTTTGCCCATGCCTGCACTAGACTTAATGACAGAAGAAACAGTAGTAGAGTTCAAACTCCTGCATTATAAATAATAAATAAATAATTGTGGATTTTTACTTTGGACTCTAAAGCAAAAGCCAGTTGTTTTTTTTTTTTTGTTTTTTTAAATTATTACAAATTGAAGTTAACAATGAAAAAAAGTATGGTTTAAACAAAATAATTTGTCTTAATAATAATAGATTTAAGCTCCAATTAATGCATATTATTCAACTTTTGCTTCTTGTCTAAAAACATTTATTTTGTTTAGCCCCTTAACAGGTTAAGGTTTTGTGCAAAGCTAGCCCTCAGGGCTAATATTTGTATTTGAAATTCTGCTTGTTTTCTTTGAAATTTCACTGAACAAAAAATGAAAAAAAAAAATCCAGTAAGAAAATAAGACGCAACAAAAACAGCAACGAATTAAGTATTATTTTCTTCTCACTTGACAATTGGACGAAAATCTAAACGCTAAAGTTAGCCTGTGTCCCAGTGATGTGTTCGAATCAATGACGCCACAGCTTTATCAACACAGTGACTGTCTGATGTGTGTGGGTGTATCTGTACAACAACCTGATGCTGTGGAGTCCACTCATGTGGGTGTGCGGGAGTGCATGCGTGTGAAGACGTGGCAGAGCTCTGCCCGAAGCTCCAGGCTCCTGCTTTTATCAAATGGAGTCAGCGCGTGTAAAATGGTACCTCAGTACTCAGCACATGTCGGCCATGTTGGTTCCTCCGGTACTGAGGCTGAACATTTATCACACTGATGATAAAAAAACACACACACACTCGCGCCGGGTGTGTGCGCGCACAAGTGAGACTGTAGCACTCGCTCGCAGCCGAGCCATGCTGTTGCCATGACGACACTACAGGCAAAGTGGGTCAGCAGCCTGCCACACCCCTGTCGGCATAGCAACAAGACTGGTCAATTAAACCTCGGCAGTGTGATGACTCACACGCGCGCGCGCGCACATTCACAGCTATTCTGTGGAGACTGCGGTCCGTTGTTTTTCCTCCAGCCGCTAATCACAACATTATACATTAATCTCTTCTTTTGCTAGTTATACTAGTCAATGCCGAAGCCTGACGTTAGCTCTGTTAACATTCACATCATCATTTTACCGAAGGTTCATCAAGAGGTTCCGCTCCATTAACTCTTTTTGTGCAAAATCCTTTGGGTTCCTAACAGGAGCTCTATAAGGTACATCATGCGGAAATTGTGTTCATGTCCTTATAAATAAATCAACAACACATAGTCATGCAAATGTAATCTTAACCCGGACTCTTCTAATGGCTCCTTATGTATGCTGTAGTGTTGTGTTTATGTGCAGCAACTGTACCCTGTGTTGGAATAATCTTTTTTTTTTTTTTTTTTCACCTAATTTTCCATTGGGACCAGCTTCTTTCCGGCGGCAAATACAGCCAACAGGTGGCAGTAATGAAACTGAAAAAAATGAAAAGCTTTGATAAATTTTGTCATGGACTAAACAATGAATGGGTATACACAGCTTAAATAGGTTTGAGTCATAGGTTTTTATATCTTTAGATGTGAACTCCACCTATCAGCAGGCGCTAACTGCTACTATAAAATCTTTAAAAAAAATTTTAAAAATTAAAAAAAATAAATACATAAAAGGGGGCCTTATATATTTATGAAAAACAATTTAAAAATAAATATGCTTTTTCATCATTTCCTGCAGCAGACGCTCAGTTTTCGCAACTGACCGCTGCAGAACCTACTGGGGGTTTTTTGGTTTTTTTTTTTTTTCTTCTTCTAGACTAAGAAGTTTGTCTTCACTCTCCTCAGAGAGGAAACTGTGGCCTATTTATTTAAAGACATCGGCAGCAAAACCACTGTAGATAAAAATAAGAACAACTGCAGCCTCACAAGAGAAGCTGAGGCCGCATGAGGACAAATACATAATACAGAAAGAGAACGCGAATCGTAAACGCAAAAACACACGGAGAAGAAATTCCCATTTCTGGATGGCAAAACGAACCCTAACTTAACATCCGACCCACACCCCTACGAATTGAAATGCTATTGAGAACCTGATAACATGTATATTTTATCTGTACAAACCCGTGTATGAGTTGCTGCCACCTAGTGGCTGGAGGCTTGTTATCATTCAAGCATTCACAGCAGTGGTACACTTATGTCCAGCGTGCCATATTCTATTGGAAGCTCCTCATGCCCATCCTGGCATCTCCTCCCCCCGCCCCCCAGGGGGCCCCGCCCCACTATTTGAGAAGTACTGAGCTAACAGAAATTGAATGTGAAATCTGGAATCAAATTGTCGAGTAAAGTATCACAACAACTGACACTTTAACAGCTACTGTAAACGACTCACCGTATTCTTATGAGAAATTTTACCCATGCCCCACTAGAGGGAGCCCAAGTACCACAAACTGTTCAACTACCATCATTTAAGGAACCACTGTTATAGATCAATCTACTCTACTTTAATTCTAAATGTATATCCTGTTGATTTCACATGTTTTATCGGACATGATCGTTCACCTGTTTGTTTGTTTGTTTGTTTGTTTTTAGGCTGTAAGGAGTGCTGTGAGCGATGTGTGGGGAGCCTGCCCTGGGCCTCACTCATTGCCACCATCATCCTGTACATGGGCGTGGCCTTGTTCTGTGGGTGTGGCCACGAGGCCCTCAGCGGAACCGTGAGCATTCTCCAGAACTACTTTGATGTGATTAGAGCCCCGGGAGAAACACTGGATGTCTTCACCATGTGAGTGACCGCTGTTCAGTCGATTTGAAATGACAACACGTTCTCCTTAGGCGATAACGTAACGAAATAACACCGTTTTATTATAACGATTATTTAATGGACACTGCGGAAGTCTGTGATTTTTTTTTTTTAAAGAACCGGACCCTGCTGGTCAGTGGTAGTAGTGCAGCGTGACTGCCTCTTGAATTAATGTAGTAAAACGTTCAACTTCCATGTGCAGTCCATTTAAAAAACCTGAAATATTATAAAAATGTTGACTCCTTTTTCAATGTTATGAAAAACATCATAATGTCACTGTCTTCTAATGTATATTGGGCATGGCAGTATTATTTATTATATTATTTATTATTTATTATATATTATTTTTATTCGCCAGAGATGCACTCTAAAAGTCAAAGCTAAAACACATCATCCTTGTACCTCTTACTGCTCTGACCGTACAAATTTGAGCCATCGGTTACTAACGTCTGTATATAACAGAAGAAGCAAAAAGTTCAACCAACAAAACATCATACAAGTCAAAAAATGTGGGGTTTTTTTGTGTTCTCTCTCTCTCTGCAGCATCGACTTCCTGAAGTATATCATCTACGGACTGGCCGCCGGATTCTTTTTGTTCGGTGTCCTGCTGCTGGTGGAGGGCTTCTTCACCACCGGAGCCATCAGGGATCTGTATGGAGAGTTCAAGATCACTGCCTGTGGACGCTGCCTGACCGCCTTTGTAAGGACCGTCCTGTGGATTTGATATGACCGTTTCATACACACTGTCCTGCTGTAAAACCACCAACAGTCAGTCAAACGTCAACTGGGTTTCGTTTAAATGTCGCGAGGAGAAATTGTAGCAATTTCAATCAGCAAGTAAACATACAAAAAAAATGCTAAAATGCTTTTAGCCCTTTCTACGCTCTCAGTTGGGGAAATGCAGGCACTGCAGGGAAAAGACAGAAGTATAATGATAGAAATCAATAACGTAACTTAGACAAGTATAGTGGGCCGGATTAAAAAGCCAAACGGGCCGCATCTGGCCCTCGGGCTGTAGTTTGCCCATGCCTGCTTTAGGCTAACTATTTTTCTGCCAAGCGTTTGGAACCATTTGTTAAATTTTTCAGACCCAGTATTTATGATTAACTCAATACTAGATCTGAAAACGTGTCTTTGTTGTTTTTCTACTTAAAAGTACATTTTAAAAAGTACACATTGCTACGGGTAGGCTTTCTACTAGATATTCTAGAAATAGCTAGTAGCTAGCGTGCTATTACTGTAGCTAACTTCTTTAGCTACTTGCGCTAGTTTTTGGTTCTTCGCTAGTTAGCCCTGAGCTTACTTGAAGGACTTTTAACAGTATTTTGTGTTGTGTCTGAAAATACGCTTTATTTTCAATATGTCTTTGTTTATTTGCTTGTTTACTTTACTTTTACATACCTTGTCTTGTCTTCAAGTGTTTGAATCTGAGATTGACACGTTGCCACCTGTGTTTGCCGACAGCTGATGTTCCTGGCTTACCTCTTCTTCCTGGTGTGGCTGGGCGTGACAGCGTTTACCAGCCTGCCCGTCTTCATGTACTTCAACGTTTGGTCCATGTGTCAGAACACCAGTGTGGTGGAAGGAGCCAACTTCTGTCTGGACCTGCGTCAGTTTGGTATGTGGTCACAGTTCATCTGTTCGTCTAATTTTTGGTCAAATATGTACAGAATTATGTGTACGATAAATACACGCTAAGACCTCCCCACTACTGCAAACATTTGCATTTTCAAGTACATTGTGAGTGCATTGACAAACTATATTAAATATATGTTAAAACACGGCGCTAAGCTTTAACAAAATGCACATATTCTCCTTTTATAGTCATGTCACAGAAGGTCGAGAAGATTCTGCTGCATAAAGCAGGTGACTCATGAAAATACCCACCTGGCTCACAACACGGAAAAAAACCTGTGTGCCTGGTAAAACGGCCAAATCATTACAGAGAGAAACCCCACAGTGGACCATGTGGTGTCAGGACATGTCTGTAGATAAAGCCTACTGACTCTAAAAAAAAAAAAAAAGTGTCGCTTTAAGTAAACACCGTTATTTCACACGATGCAGTCGCAGCGGCGGAACTGTCCACCATGTTCTTCACGGCGCCCACACAAGAACCAAAATAACACCTCCAGTGTTCAGTTTGACTTCTACGCAACACCGCCCTCTGTTGGCCAAACTTGTAAAATGAACCTGAAATCAATTGATTTTTTTTTTCCTTGGGGAAAATGACGTAATGGTAATATAATGCAGTCAACAGAGTAGACAATATGTTCATGCAAAAAAAAAAACCCAAAACACTGTTTAAAATCAACAGTAAAAATAAAAAATGAATACATAAAAGGTTAGAAGAAATAATGAAAAATATTAAAAAATTAAAAAATAAAATAAAATAGTCTGAGCTTATAAAATTGTTTTCCCACAGACTGCCATATTTTCTTTCATTATAAGTAATGCTCCTATTTAGACAATAACATTAGATGTGTTGCACATATGTGGCCATATTGTCCACATTCAAACCAAGGATGGAGGAGAAAGTCGGTTCAGTCCTCCTCAAATCTCCCCGTTCAAAACTTTAAAGGTCTCTGTTTTTCCTTCCTCACCGTCCACGTTCTGTCTCTGCTCTTTCGCTCAGGAGCCGTGACCGTCTCTGAGGAAAGGAAGCTTTGCACAGACACCGAGAAGTTCAGCAAGATGTGCAAATCCAATGAGGTAGGAGGATGCAGATGCAGATACCACAAAATATCGCACAGGGCGTAGAAGATATTTTGTCCTGAAAGTGTAACTTAAAGAGAAAACACTGGGTTATTTTTTTTTTCCACTAACCTTTGTATTTTGTGTGTGTGTTTCACAGCTGGATTTGACCTTCCATCTGTTTGTGTGCGCACTGGCAGGGGCAGGAGCTGCTGTCATTGCCATGGTGAGAGACATTATTGTCAATGGCAACACAACACTGTATCTAAAGACTCTGAAACCCTTTGCTGAATAAATACTATAAACCTGTCTGTGTGGACGCCCTAAGATCCAGATAAGAAGCTGTAATCCCTGCAGTGCAGCCCCAGGGCCCAGGTTAAGACGACTTTCTGACGAGGTGTCTTCATCTCTGAGACTCACTGCTCTTAGATGATTGAGCGCCTCGTTCTATCTCAAAGCCTAAAGTCAAGAGAAAATCCACCCTTCACTTTGGCCAGTAACTGCTCAGAAACTGAACTGAAGTTGGAGTTCGGTTAATTTAGTCAGTTATCCGTGATTAATTACATAACTGTCAATACAGTAGTTAACTTGAGATGGGTTGAAAATTAACTGCAAATTCCCTCCACATCAAGAATGATATTTTCCCAGGATTTGAGTACTCATGTAGACATGGGCGTCGACATACAGTATGTATGTCAAACTATGGCCCGCGGGGCCAGATACGGCCGGCTGTTCTTTCCGACTCAGCCAGGCAAACACTGGTATAAGATATAGACTGACATCCTTTTGCTCTATGCATTATAACGAATTGACTGTAATGTCTATTGGTGCCACTAGATGGCGGAAGACAACAAATTCTCTTTGAAAGGTTTACGTTTATTCTTTTATATCAAGCATTCTACATCCATCTAATACTGAGTCGGCTCACCAGTCAAATCCTGAACCAAATTTGATCCCGTGAGCTAAATGTTTAACCCCTGGTATCGACGTGTTTTGTTCTTTTTATGCTAGCTTCGCCACAATCCTAATCAAGGACCAGTGGGATCATGTCTAGATCAGTGGTGTCAAACTCAAATTCGCAGAGGACCAAAATTAAAAACGCTGTATGAGTTGCTGCCACCTAGTGACTGGGAGGCTTGTGTGGTACACTTATGTCCAGGGTGTAAGCCCCTGACGCCCCCTCCCCCTCGGAACCTCACTACGCTCCCCCAGATGGGCTGCGCCCCACTATTTGAGAAGTCTGACTGGAGTCTCAAGCTAAATTCACTTTGTTTGTTCTTCAATCTGAACCTTTTTTTTTTTTTTTGCATTGATAACTCACTTAAATTATAGTAGTTACTATCTTCTTATTCAAAAACACAAATACTACAAATATATATGTATTTGAATATTTGAAGTAAACTCTCTTCAAATTTAAGAAATCATCTGCTTGTACTCGCACCTCCTCACCCCCCCCCTCCCCCCCACTCTCCTTCTACCTCCCTCCCTCAGGTCCACTTCCTGATGGCCCTAGCCGCCAACTGGGGCTACCTGAAGGACGCCAGCAGGATGCAGAAGTACGAGGACATCAAGTCCAAGGAGGAGCAGGAGCTGCATGACATCCACTCCACACGCTCCAAAGAACGCCTCAATGCCTACACATAAACACGCAAAACGCACACACACACACACACACACACACACCCGACCATGAGAAACGACACACACACAACATACACACAAACACATACACACATACCTATCAGATGCACACACAATGATAATGACAAACACACACAATTAAACACACAAACACACGTGTAAAGTAATGAAAAAAACAGACATTTAGAATAAGGCTGAAACGATTTCAAGTGATGAACACATAAACACCATTGTTATCTCCTGTGTCTGCAGTACGTCAGTGGCGTTAACGCCCCTAGTGGTGATCATGTGACTTTGTGTCTTGCGTCATTCTCGACCCTGACGTCAGAGATTTTGATTTGACGCTAGTGACGTGGGGTTTGATGCTCTCTGGCTCCAGATCACCGAGACTGAGGAGAGTAGGTGTACACACCGCCCCCTAGTGTCCTTAGCTGGTATTTAACCCACATGCAACAGTCATCAAGCGTTGTCTTAAATAGTTAGACTTCATGAGAATCAACAGCTCTGTCCGCTCTGGTGTTCGGCTGTGACGTCACACACTCCACACTCGGCCACTGATCTACAGCAGTCACTTCGATAAGGTTGGTGTTTATTATCTCATAAAAAGGGACTTCAGTTAGAACACGTCGTACAAAAAGGGGCAGTTCCTCCCTGTTCAACAGCACATATGTGATTCATCCACATGCATTTTCACTCACTTACTGTAATCTCACACACACACACGCACACGCACACATACGCATACACAGACAAAAACACAGTAAAAGTGGCTAAATGGTCGCTGTTGTGCAGGTGGTGTTGTACGGTGGTGTCATGCAGTGTCGTGTCGTTTCGCCACTTTTACAATGGTTGGTGTTGCGCAGGAAGCCTCGTACCTTCCTGGCGGTACAGATGGGTAGCTTTGCTAACTTTTCCCCTCTTCCTTACCTTAGCTCCTTTTTTTCCCTCCACCTCCCTCACTCCCCCCCACTCCCGTACGCCCAACTATCTCCTCCTCCTGTCATCGGCCCAGTTTCACCTGTCGTTGAAGGTGCACAAAAGTTTGTATTTAAGGCACGGAATGATAATACGGCTGTGCGTTGAACGGATTTAATTGGCTGAGGAGTGTCACGCGTCAAGGCGTAAAGTGCGTGCGGTTTATCTTCAATACGCCTTGTTTGTTAACCAAAGGCTCGAAAAAAAAAAAAGCTCAATGATAATCATGAGAATAATCGTCAATTTCAAACATTTATTGGTTCGACCTTAGTCTTCAGGGGGGCGCTAGAGTAGACGTAGGGTAGACGCCCATAAAAAATTAGCACTGTACTGTATCTCAGCTGGACGGTGAAGGTTTTAGAATGCAACTGGCTTAGATTTGGGGCGGAACAACCCCCGACCCGCTGACCTGCAGGCAGCACGCTTCGATTAGGTCATACAGTATTTCCTCGTCCAAGTCCAGATCAGGTTTCAGCTCAACCTCGGTCTGGCGTCCAGCTAAGGTGTGAAAAAAAATCCTAGGTGCTTCATCAGTGATACTGGGCTT
>NC_024315.1:18354343-18383267 GCF_000523025.1 Cynoglossus semilaevis
TTTCATCCTCATGATTGGTGGATATAATGTTTTTTTTTTTTTTTGAGTATTTGAGTGGTTCTGCACAAGAAAAAAAAAAAAAGACACAAAAAACCACACGTGTTGTGCACCAGTCTTCACACAAAGCTCTTAGAAGTTGAGACCTGCTCGATATTTTTCACCATTACAGTCTTGATATGACCAAAGTATGTGTTTTTACATCATCGCCGACGACAGCTTCGGCGACAAAAAAAAACAGACAAAAAAAAAACAAACAAAAAAACGGCGAGGACCAAAATTTTAGACATGCTTTTCTGCAAGTAGAAAAGAGTGTTCACTGATGGTGAGGGCAAAAAGAATTTCTGGGACTAAAGTCCAGTCAGCGATGCTCCAGCTTATAAGCTAATCATAAATTGATTTGTTTCCAATTTGTAACTGCCCTTACAGTGAATTAATGTATTAAAAAAAAGAACTACAGGGATACAGAGTTTTTTTCTTAACTGTTAAATCTTTTGAGTTTTTCTGTACATAATTTCGGTTAAATTGCGGCCGGGTTTCTTTTAATGGGTGCTCCTCTACAGTGTTACACCATCAGAAAAACACTCTTCCACTGCGCAGTCAACAGACCAGCTCAGGCGTGGGGAAACGTTTGGAGTCGTGGGCCACAGTTGTCCTAAAATTGAACAGGGCGTTGGTGTGAACTAAGATAAATGACATATAAAAGTCATGCATAAATGCTAAAATGCTAAAATGCCCATTATTTTCTACACCATCTATTGGGGAAATGTAGGTATTGCAGGGAAAATGCAGAAGTATAATGATAATATAAATAAATTAGAGAATTTGGAGGGGCCAGATTAAAAACCTGAAAGGGCCGTATTCGGCCCCCGGGCCTTAGTTTGCCCATGCCTGAACTAGTTGTATGGACTTCATTAAGCCTGTAAGACGAAGAAAGCTACAGTGGCTAACACATCATCATTAGTCATGGATGTGAGATTAAAAAAAAATAAAAAATAAAAAAATACAACTTGACTTTCCCATGTAGGGATTAACACTGGGAATGTGGTTTAGGAATGGAACCCCTGACCTCTGTGTGAAACTGTACACTGTACCACAGCAGACTGCAGGGAAATCAAATTGGCATTAAAACGTCCTGCTTGAGTTGCAGCCTTAGTTTTTCTTGAATTATTTTGTATTCCTAAATTTAGCCTCTTGTTTTTTTATTTATTTTTTTACTCAGTAACAGAATTGACAGTTGGTCCGTTGGGTTCACAGTGGTTTCAGGGAATCCAAAATACTTTATCAGAGTAACAGCTCGTGACAAAGATGGTGCCGGAGGTCGGATTGGTGGATCCCAGAACTGTAAACTATGACATCACGTACTTTACTGTTCGCCGCCAGCATCCTGGACGTTGTGGTTTCAGGCGACGCGTTGAGTTGATTTTTGGCCAGATTGCGATGTTGATCGTACGATGGTGTAGTCGGGGGATTCAAGGCTGTGATCGAAAGAAGGCGATTCTCTCTATCTGCCAGTAGAGATGAGTGAGGGGGAGGATAAGAATATCGATGATGATGATGATGATGATGATGATGATAACGACTGGTTTGATTATAATGAAAACTACCAGCACACACTTACACGCAAACACAAACACACAGATACGTATACTCCACCACCACTGACATCACTCTGAGCCATATTCCTTTGCTCTTACTTTTCACCGATATCATTTCCACTATTTTAATATCAACTTTTAATCTTTTAAACTTTTTAAATGTGAAATCATTGAATTAGAAGAAGAAGAAAAATAAATGTGTTTTTTTTTTATTATTATTTAACTTTATTTTATTTCTTGTGTGTGTGTGTGTGTGTGTATGCAGTATTACTCACTGTACCTGCATAACTCTGTATAAAGATATACATATATGTGAAACAGTTGAGGCGAGTGAGCAGGGGGAGGGGCTTCCTGCCGGTCACTGAGTCTGGAGGATTAGTCCAGAACGAATCTGATCTTAGGTCAGTGCATGAACACAGAGTGATTCCCAAAGACCAAAAGATGAAAAGTCGTAGTCGTATGTTGTGCAGGTGCCTGTTGGTTTGTAGACATGGATAAAGTTAACTCTTGTTGAATCCAAATTCATTGCTAGGACTGTACGTTGGCGAACAAACCTTCAGTGTTAAGTCAGTATTAAGTCACCTGTTTGTGAAATGTATCACAGAGACGTAACCCGCTTGACAATAATGGACTAAGTCACGGTGACTTTTACTGTGATTTTTAATACAATCACATATTGTCATTCTCTGGACGCACCGGGTGACAGATGAGTAGAATTTAGCTTTAATTTTCACCTGAAATTACAGGGATCAGTCGTAAATAAATGCAACACAAAATTCTGGGAAAAAAAAAAAATTTCATTCAATTCAGAGTCAGCTAACACATTAGCGCCAAATTCTGGAAAAAAAATAATAAAAATAAAAATTCAGAGTCAGCTAACACATTAGCGCTAAAACTGGGCTGAACTGAAGTCTCTTGGATACGACGTGGACTGAAGACGTCAACAAAACTTTTGTGTTCCGTTAATGCGGCACAATTTGACCAAAATGTAAAAAGTTATCCGAAAAAGAAAAAAAAAAAGTTACTGTGGACTGACACTCCTCCGGACTCGTGGCCGGTTCTGGATCATCTCTCGACTGCGTTACGCTCAGTATTTTTAAGGTTCTAGTTTTACAGTAACAGTATTCTGTCATTTCATTGCCTGACAATGGATGTCTTGTCAGTGTTTTTAACCTCAGATAAAAGAAAAAAAAATGTTTTTTGTGCACTTATTGACCATTGTGAGCTTTCTTTCTTCTCTCTCTCTCTCTCTCTCTCTCCCTCTCTCTCTCCCTCTCTCTTATACTCGGTGTGTAAGTGCATTGAGCGCCCCAAAGTGGGACACCTGTGTAAAGTCTTGCAGCATTGGTTATAACCTGAAGAAATAACAATGATTAAAATGAATGAAATTCATAATAATGAAGATAATCTTATACTATGTTAACACAAAAAAAAAGAACAAAAAAAAAAAAAAGACAGTGAATCTAGTTGTTGTTTGTGGCATGGTTATGCATTCAATGGTCATAATTTTAACGATTAAAACGAGACAAAAAAAAATATATTTTTTTCTCACTTGGCACTGTTCTGCTCTTTTGGTTTCCACCTTCTTTTCTTGTGCAGCTTTTTTTGCCGTTTCTTTTCCTTGCTAATGGTGTTGCTAAGCTAGCTCGCTTGCTTGCTCAGTTGTTTACCACCACAGCAATATATTGTAGCAAGTTTGACAAAATTGAAAGAAAAAAAAAAACAAACAAACAAGAAATTTGTTCCCATCCATTGCCGGCATTCACGTGCATGAATCTATGATTGCAAGTCTTAAGTGATATGGTCATGGTTGTTCTTTATTGTTTATCCTAAATAAAGCAGATTTGCAGATGTGGTGTAATGTATCGCTCCGGCGGCTACTCCCCGTGATATGAAACCTGGAGCTCTGCTCACGTTCTCTTCATTTCAACGGTCGTTTGTTTTAAACTCACGTCGGAGTGGCATCAGTTGTACGTACGAGGTTTCCTCTCCCTTTGGACTTGATATTTAGTGTCAGCTTGGATTGTCGCCACCTTGTGATGCCTGGCAGGATAAACTAGTACCTGTTTATTCTTATTATCTCAATGCACCCCCAGACCCGCCACATCCCAGTTTTTTTTTTTAATCCAATCTTGCGAAATTTCCGCTATATTGCGAAATATAGCAACAACAAAAAAAACTAACCTAAAAACATTCTAAAATAATTATGCATGTGAAAAGGTTTTAAAAATGTGGATCATATTGCGAAATATAGCAAAATATTTCAACAAAAAACATTATAAAGTAATTATCCATGTGAAAAGGTTTTAAAAATGTGGATTCTTGTTTTGAAATCGAGATATCAAACGAGATGCGAATATTTGCTGGTAGCTTTGTTTACCTAGCCCAGATCGTACATCGCATACTACTGGCTGATACAATGCGTACGTGGTGTACAGTGGTCCCTCCCCTATCGCATTTACCTAGCCCAGATGGTACACCGCATACTATTGGCTGATACAATGCATACTTACTTGGTGTACAGTGGTCCCTCCCCTATCGCAGTAGTTGCGTTCAACCACGAAATGGGAGAAATCGCAAAGTAGAGGCGAGATAGTTAGATTATATTATTTACGTATATATTTACCCCTACAAACCAAGTGCGCATTGTATTAGCCAACTGTATGCTGTGTACGATCTGGGCTAGCTAAACAAAGCTACCAGCGATCGTTCGCAAATGCGCTTAACTCAATATCAAAACGAGAATCCACATTTTTAACGCCAACCGCGAAACTTTCTGAAGGTACTTTATCCGATCAGAGTCATCGTGTCTGACTTCCTCCGTCAATGCACCGAATTGCAGTGATCTGAGTGAGATTGTGTTAATCACTGGCGCGCGAGTAACGACCGACGGCAACAACAACAACAACAACAACAACCGTCAGCACAGTCACACACAGCCCGACTGCCATATGTAACAGATGCTTAATGAAGCAAACAACACCCGGCCTGCTGTCAAGGTGAATCCATTACTGCAAGAAATACACGTGTGCATGTACTGAAAATAACTGACCGGGATTCAAAACAGGCCAGAGAAAATGTAAAATGGAAGATGAGATTTACAGCAAAACATCGGAGACGTAGACTGAGACGATAAATGAAACCGGAGACAGGGAAATTGGACATGTTGTTTCGGGTTTATTACAACTAGCAAACAGGGCCAGGTTTGTTTGTTTGTTTCTAATTTATGGATTTATTAGTAATATTTATAACAGATTCTGTCTTTCCTGTGGACAGAGCGGTTATCAAGTGTTTGGGTTTTCATCTGCGTTTCCACCTACAGGTGCAATACGATGTAACGTTTGGTTCATTTTCACTCTAAGTACTAAGTAGTATTACTATAAGTACTGTACTGTGAGTGTGATGAGTGTTAGTCTCTGTATGCGGCCCTGATGTTGGCTGGATTGGATGTCCAAGGTGTACACTGCCCTCGCGTGGTGACTGGTGGTATTAGCTCCAGCTTCCCCCACCCCACCAAAGCAGATAAAGAGGTAAAGAACCAAATAAATACAGGGTTTTTGGTTTTTCTTCCCGTTCCAATAATCCAATGAAAGTGCTAAGCCCTTTATTTATTTATTTATTTTTACAGCTAAAAAATTAAGAAATAATCACACAATCACAGAATGTGACACCAAAATATACAGTTCAGGTCAAAGGTCGAATATTAAGAAATAATCACACAATCAACAGAATGTGACTCCAAAATATACAGTTCAGGTCAAAGGTCACCGGAACCTTTTTTTGCAATGATTTTATAATATATTTTTAAAAATATCCACACAGGCCAGTCAACAATTTACAGCTAAAAAAAAAAAAGCAAATAATACAAACATGCTGAAACTCACTAACATCAAATGCTAGAAATTATGCACAGATTGTTCAGGAGGTGCTGTAAGAAGTTTATGTTGCCTTGAAGCAGGACGCCCCGTCTGTGTCGATGTCCAAATTAAACATCTTTCATCCTGATAATGAATGGAACACAAGCTGTTTTGTGGTTGGGCGCCTCTGGTCTCAGGTAACACTTAAAGATGTAAAACAGAAGACATCTCAAACTGTCAGTATCCATCATCGGAAATGCATCCAAAACAGCTTAACTTGACTTAGGCAAAAATATACAGTAAATACTAGTAATACTTAGCAGTGTCTACACCAGGCGTGGGCAAACTTTTTGACTCACGGAACAAAATTGGACAGGGGTCCGGGTCAGGAGCAGATAGGCTAAAACGCTAAAATGCTATTAGCCTTTCTTTACGCCATCTATTGGAGAAACGAGGACATTGCAGGGAAAAGGCAGATGTATAATGATAATATAAATTAATTATATAATTTGGGCAAGTTTGGCGGGCCATATTAAAAACCTGAACGGGCCGCACCCAGCCCCCGGGCCTTAGTTTGCCCATGCCTGGTCTATACTGACACAAACATTAGGAGACAATACTTGAGTAAATTGTACATTTTTTGTATTTTCTAAAATATATAAATTCACATGTAGCCTTGACATATAAACTATCTACTGGTTTACCTTAGAAAATGGAACACTGCAGTTGAACAATCAATCATAAGAAAACTCAATGGTCCAAAACCTTCTCCATCGTGACCAGTTGAACAATCAATTATAAGAAAACTAAAATGGTCCAAAACCTTCTCCATCGTGACCTGATGTCACTAAATGATGCCCAGGTTTTCGTAAATGACATCCTCAAAGGATTGATCCTTGGCCTTTTGGGGGTTTGTGTTTGCAGTAACGGACGGAGCGGAAACAGACTGTGCTGAGTTACTGGCTCCAGACGATGATGGATCCGATGTTGGTGATTTTTTGCAGACTTGTGCATAAAGGTGAGCAAAGGGGTCCGGTTTCGGTTGATTTGTTCGGCAACCCTTTTCCACAACAGGTTCTGCGTAAATGGTTTCATCGTCTGCAATGCACTTTGCATGATGGTCACGTTGAAAGTCAGCTTTTTTCCTCTGGACTGGACTAATTTTGTCAAATACCTCGGAGTAGCCCGAGTCCGGATTGTGGATGTCAAAACAGGGCTCGGTTTCGGAGGACTGACAAAGAGGGGCAGTTGTTTGTTTTGGGGGTTTGAGCGGGAGAATACACGCAGGGTCTACGTAAAGAGCCGTGGACGTATTTATCTTTGGTACAGGCTGGACGCAGTCTGCAGGGTCATCATAAACCGGCTCGGAATGGACACCGTGTAGACCTCCAGAGGCGGCGTCCTGTGTGGGCAGCGACGGCAGAGGCATGAGGGTGATATGAGCCGGCTGGGCCGCAGCAACCAAGTCTTCTCTCTTCGTTTTATCTGTGGTTAGCTCTCTCTCGAGAAGCGCTGCCACGCTGGTCACGTCGGGTGTTCGGGGCCTTGGAGATTGAGCTTGCGGGTTGGTTACGCTCACTCTTTCAACCTCACGCTTTTGATTTGCTGGAGTGATTGTCTTCCTTCTGATCGTATCCTGGATCATCCTGAATATTTTCTCAGCTTGCTGCGTTTCGAAGGTGAAGGTTCCCGGTCCGGAGTCGCAGCGCCTGCCGGCCTCGATGGTTAGCGACGCCTAAAAATGGCACAACAGAAAAATCACCAAACCATGTTCACAGTGTGACACTAGGGGGCACCTGCTACCAGCCCCAGTTGGACTCAGTTAAAAAATGTACTTAATTGGATGACAATCTAGTCATATCCATGTACATTCTTTATTTAAAGATAATCTGGCAATATTTTAAAATAATAAGTCATTCAGACTCTGATACAAACAGGATAAAATCTAAAATGTTGTTTTATTTTGAAAATGTAATGATCCTTCATTGCTCAGCACCTTGGTACCGGTCCGTAGTAATGGGTGGATGACCAGTCTTTGGGATCGCTGGTATAGATGTCACTACTCCATAACAGACGAATACATGTTTCTGCAATTGATTATTATTTATTCAAGCTACAAATATTGATCATTGCTGTGTAATAAAAAAAAAAAAGCATGGACTTTACTATATTATTTTTAAACTCCCGCGGGCCACACAGACCGACTTGGCGGGCCGCGTTTGGCCCGCGGGCCTTAAGTTTGACACATGTGACCTAATACCTTATCTTTTCCATATCGTCTGAGCAGCTCATAGGGCCACTCTCTGATCACGTTCTTCGTCTGCACGTCTTTCAGCTGCAGTGTTTCTCGTCCCACATGCAGCCAGTAAGACCCGTTTATGCCACAGCGTGCTGCTGCATCCGTCCTCTGGACCGCAACCCAGAACTCTGAGGCTGCCAAAAAGAGTATAATATGATAACGAATAACACGTTCTTGCCTTTATAGAAAAGTACACAACAGAGAGCACTTTTGATTTACCTTCCTCTGCTGACGCATAGATCTCATTCTCTTCCATAAGAACCTTGTTAGAGACTCCACCTCCATCACCTCCACCTTCGACTCCGCTCCTCTGAAACACGGCAACGTGTCAGATTTTAATTATGGTGTGTGTGAGAAAATGGCTCAAACAGATGAGCTAAAAATATGTAGGGATGCACTGATAAAAAATATATATAACACTAAAAAACATGAGGTTTTGGTATCACTCAATTTCTCACAGTGCTATAGAAAATTGACAAGCATATATATGAATATTCATTGAAAGTCAACCTAAAAAAGTATTGGTACGCTACCCAGACAAGTACACAAATAAAACTTTTTATATTCATAATGCTCAGCATTTTTACCAGAGGTGGAAAAAATACTGAAAAAAAATGTAATTAAGTAAAAGTATCTTTACTTTGCTTAACTCGAGTAAAAGTACCCATCTAAAAATCTACTAGAGTAAAAGTAAAAAAAATACTTAATTTAAAGTAAAAGTTACTTAGTTAGTTTAAATTACTTGATCCAAAAATAATTTTTGTTTCATTATCATTACTTTTTAGAACTTGATAAGCACTGTTTTGTTCAGCACCAGTCATCATCCAACGTTAGTCAACGTTATCTGACTACAATAAAATAGTCGGAAATTTGAACGCCCTTGCAATTCTCTATCAATTAATGCAGATTGTTTTTCCCCGCGACGCCCTCTTTCAATTAATGCAGATTGTTTTTCCCCGCATTTAATTTTTTTCACTCAGTAACGGGTTCTCTTCCAATGCGGCAAAGTGAAATACTTGAGTCAAAATGTACATGCCGGTAACTCTGTAAAATTCCCGAAACTTCTTAAAAAATTGCAAATTACTCACAAAAACTACTCTGTTACAGTAGCTTGAATAAATGCAATCCGTTACTTTCCACGTCTGGTCTTTACTTTGCATCGTCCTTGGTCTTTCTCACCTGAAACATGCTCTGACACAGTTTTTCCACCCAGTCCACACAGTCGTCTTTGACTGCGGCAAAGACCAGAGTTCTGGCTGTCGCTTCAACACAAAACGCAGACATGTTTTCCTGTAATTAACACGGAGAGCACATTTTGATAAACAACACAGCGGAAACAACACGGACTGACAGAAAGAGAGGTAGTGCGGCAAAACTCAGCCTCTTACCATCGGACAGGCCTCAGCGTTGGGAGGGAGCCTGAGGACATTGATCAGCTCGGACAGTTTCAACACCTTCCAAGGACAAACTTAACTGTCATGACCTAGGTCAGGCGTTGTTTTGGACTCACGGTCCTAAAATGTAAAAGTCATACATAAAGGCTAAACTGCTTTTAGTCTTTTCTACACCATCTGTTGGGGAACTTCAGACATTGCAGGTGAAAGGCAGAAGTATAATGATAATATAAATTAATAACATAATTTGGACAAGTTTGGCGGCCCAGATTACAAAGGCAAAGTGGCGACATCCAGCGCCCGGGGCTTAGTTTGCCCATGCCTGACCTTGACATGTGGGGTGACACCATGCTAAAGGCACTAGCACGATAGCAGGACAGTAGTAGGCAGAGGTGGAAAGTAGCATATCACATTTACTGTAATTGAGTAGTTTTTGTGAGTAATTCGTCATTTTTAGGTAGTTTTTTGAATATGTAATTATATGTAACTTACTTAAGTACATTTACACTCAAATATTTTGCTTAACAAAGTACAAAATTAACTGCGTTAGCTGAAAGAAAATTGCGTCGCTGTGCAGATTTTTCCACTATGTCAATGTAGCCAGAGAACTTTGACTAAGAGACAGGCTCTAGCCTGTCACTGGATGATGCCTGGTGCTGAACAAAAAAAAAATTGGAGGTTAAGGATTGTCAACCTCCATTTTCAACCTGCAGAGGACTCAGAAAGAGAAGGAAAACCTTGGTCATATCTCAGACAGCTCTTTGTTTTCAAATGCTAACAAGTCAATAACTTTATCATGCGATGCCAATGTGCCTGCCCCGGTGGTCAGAGCTGGAACTGTCAAAACTGAAGTGTGCTTTAGTGGCTTAAATTTACAGTGTAAGCGTTGAAATGGATCATAGGATTTTTTAGATGGGTAATTTTACTTTTACCTGAGTAGAATTTAATCAAAATAAATACACTTTTACTTAATTACATGTTTTTGTTTTGTTTTTTTTTTCACCTGGTAATAACATTTCGAGCTCCAAAGATTTTTTTTTAGCCGACACTCTTGCCTCTTGTTTGAAGCCACCACAGTGTCCTGTCTCCATTGGAATTAAAGTGATATCTAACAGCGTTGGAGTCGTGCTGCGATTCACACCATTATCCAGGTTTTTTTCAAGACTTCTTTGGTGTTCCACTGTTGTTCTCTTAGCTTTGGTTGTAGAACGTGTGTCAGTTCATTCGGTTGAAGAACTGTCAGGGTGTCAAATAACTCTCAGTTTGCAGCTAAGTTGTTAAAAACAAAATTTCAAAAACAAGTTTGACGACTTCCTCTATCTTTTCATCTAACCTCTGCTCGGCGGCAGTTGGTGAATTCAGTGGGTTTTTTTTTTTTCGGTCGGACAACAAAGCATGACAGTAATGGACATGACGCCTTGGGTACATCCTGTGCACAGCAATGACATCAGCTTTCACTACGCCTTGTTACCAAAGTTACCGTGACTATTGCGCAACACCGAAACATCAACCACTCCTTTACACACATTCACACAGCTGCAGTGCAAACATTTAGACCTGGACTTCGTTTTCCACTCATTGTCACTCAATCACATTTTCTAAAACTAACAGTGATCAACATTTGAATAATAGTGTTTAATATGTCTATACTGTAGGGCTAAAATGCCTTTAGGTGTCAGTGATGCAGCGAGTGTACCTCCAACATCCTGGATCTCCAGGCGACCCACGCCACTGCTGCTGGGAGGAAACAGAGACAACAAGACCGGCTTCCATTTCTGTGTGGGGTAGGAGACAGACATTACCAAAGTGACAATAAACATAATTGTGTTCAGTACTATAAAAGAATATTTAAAATGTTCAGTGATTTTTTTTTTTTTTTTTTTTTTTTTTTTTTTTTGAGGGGTGACGTGGCTCTCATCATTAAGAAAATAAGGCTTATCAGTTCTTTTAAGTCTGTTGGTTAATGTAGCTGAGATTTGGCAAATCAATTATTAACTCAAAGCTTGTTACTTTCGTTTCCGTTTATCGAACAAAGTTATAAACGTTTGTGTACAAATTACATACAGTACAGCCCCAATGTACTGTTTGGGGGAATATATTTATTTTCTGACTACGATTAAGCATAATTTGCGCATTAGCCGGGAATTAGCTACTTCTAGAATATACAAATGCTAACTTGTTTGAACGTTTTTAGGCAAATTCTGGTGTTTGTGTGCCCTCTATTTTTTTACCGTTTTGTAAACTTTAACAGAAATTTGGAACAGACTTGCAAAATCTTAGCCACGTTTTGAAAAAGTAGAGAAGTTTCAACGTCTGATTTTCTGACCTTTGGATTATAGACATACAGGTGAAAATGAAACATCATAATTGTTAAGAACAAGGTACTTTACTGCTAATGCTAAAGTTAATATTAAGGTCGTTTCCCACAAATGTTTGACCCGGCCGAACTGCAGTGCAGTGTGTACTGTGTGTAATGCATGTGCGCGTGCAATCTGTCACTACAGCGCAGGAATGTGCTGTGTAGAAACTGTGTTGTGTTTGAACACGTTATTTCAGATCCCTGCCTTCTTGTTCAGCGGTGTTCATTTTTAAGAGCTCGGCTATACGGGTAAAACAGTTCAAACTGTTAGTGGTTTGGTCTAACTTAACAAAACCTATTATTACAGTCACAAAAAGGAAATAAATCTCTTCTCTCTCGCTGTTTGTGCTTGTCCACCATATCCTCACATTTTCCTCTGAAGCACAAACTTGAAGAGCTTAGCATAATAAAAATGAACAGAAAACTAGAGAAATAAAGTGTACACAAGGCAGAGCTTTTCACTCACTTTCCCAGTTTTGTGTGGTTGCAGGAAAACGTTCCCTGTTTTGATGTAAGAGTCCATGTGTAAAGATGGCAACTGCAGCTGCGACAGCTTCACTGTTGTGTTTTTTTAGCTCTGTGAACAAGTGTGAGATTTGCTCCCTGTCCTTTAACACTACCGCCTGGATCACACCCACCGTCGAACTCACACATTCCTGAAATATGATCCTCACCTGCAGGTCATGCGCGCACATGCGCAACAGGTGCGGCGACAAAGACGTCAGCAAACATGAGAGACGTAAAACACACAAAAACAAGTCTTTCTTAAGTCACCAGCGATTACGTGGCTTACTGAAACTAAGCTATTCAGTTACATACCATTGTAGACAGTGGCACTAGGTGGTGCTGTAGCAACTGCCCCTTTTGCCCTCTGACACCCAGGAAATGCCCTTATTTAATTATTATTTTTTACAATCATAAATATCTCCTCCCCTGCCCCACCAGCCAGGTAACATATAAATGAATTTTGGTTTTTATTTGTCTCTGTTGTGACTGAACCTGTCTACAAACTAGTCGACTGCCCACCTGTTTAACAACATGACGCTAACTAAAATCAATAGTGGACGAAAAGTGAGTGGCACTTTGGCCCGGAGGCAGAGTCTCTGTTATTGGTGTGGAAGCCCAGTGGTGGCTTAGTCCGGAAGGCTTCATGTTCGAGTCCACCAGCTGCTGAGTTATTACTGAGGTGCTCTGAGCATGGCACCGTCCCCACACGCTGCTCCCCGGGCTCACTTTGGTGATGTGTTTAAAGCCGAGGTCACATTTCATTGTGTGCAGTGGAGTGGTGTGCTGTGTCACAATGACAAGTCGTTCACTTTCCTTTCCTTCCTTTTGTGTTTTCCTTTTGTCCTATAAATGAGTCACAAATAGCCCAAGTAGAAGTAGGAGTTAAGAAAGCTCTAATAATTGGACAAAATGGCCACTACTAAAATATTCAGGTTCAACATGACCAGGTGCAGAATTTGAATAGCTTGGTGTTAGTGAAAACTTAAAAAGCTGCGTATCTGGTCTCCATCAGTTAATGGGTCCTTGGTCCTGAACGCGTTGAAGGCCAGGTTTAAGGAGAATACGTTTTGACAGGTTTGATCATTTGACATTGAGCCTTTGCACTCCCCGAGGAGAGCATTGTTAACAATGTGCTCACAAGCACACACACACACACACACACACAGGGTCAAAATGATGTAATCCAGATGAATTAGATCAGGGAAAACTGTCAGAGACGGCTGTGACCGAATGGAATGTGATGGCGCTGAGGATTTCTGTAGCGGAGTGTGTTAGGTGTCATTCCTACCTCAGAGCAAGGTCTCTACTAAAGGAACACGCGCACACTAAACGTGTGAACCAGTCAGAATAAGACAGCTCAGATCGGACCTGGGGGAAGAAATCTGGCCTACATGTGCATGAGATTAGGAAGTGGTTAATATTTAGTTCCATCCTATTTTTACCACACTTTTTTTTTTAAAAAAAGTACTTTTTACAACTTTCTGTGGGCTTATTAAGTTATCTTTCAATTGGATTTGAGCTATTTTGGCAAGTCTAAAAAAAATTCTTAAAATTTCTGAAAAATCATTCATCTTCTATTTTTGCCCAACGTCATATTTCTGGATAAAATCTCAGCTATCTTTTAGGTGCTTTTAAGATATGTTTTACCTAACCATTAGCAGGGTTTTGTTAGGGGGTTATATTAGTCACTTTTTATTGTTTGTATTTCTTAGCTTATCTTTTAGTTTAACATTAGCCAGTTCTCGTTTGTATTTTTCCAGATAGCCCTTTTAGTTTTAACTTTTAGTTTTAGTTTTAGTTTAGCTAGTTCTCGTTTGTATTTTTCCAGATAGCTACATTAAATAAAACATATTGTTATTTTGGTTTTATACACATGCCACGCATGTATTCCTCAGATAACTTGTAAGAACCACAGCTTTGCCCCGTGATCAAGGTAAGAATGCACTACGAGGGGACATGAATCACAGTGGCATATTATAGAGACGAGTACATGCAGTGGTTGGAACAGACGATGGAACAGTTGTCAGGGAATGTTACAAGTTTCATCACGCTGTGCTGCAGTATCCAGACCTTAATGTCTAATTCATGTTCTGCACATTAGCGAGAGGAAGATGAAGGACAGCAGAGTGCCGGCATCCCCGATGTTCCCTGAGCTCTTACATGTATAAAACCCTTTTTTTTTTTTTTTCTCTCCTCTTCTTCTCGTTCCGGGTCTTCTTAGGTCTACCATTCTCATTACTGTGGTTTACTTTCAGATCATACAAGCTTAAATGTGCTTCCCATCAGTCGATGCTGAGTAAATATTGGGTTTCTGTAATACAAGTCAAACAGTAGGTGGCAGAAAAATCAAAGATAAGGCTGGCTCTGGACACCTACTGTAGCATTTAAAATAGACAGGCTTGGGTACTCAAAACAGTTCCCTGTTTAATGATGTGTTTAAAGTTTCAGTTGACTTATTTTTAGACACTCGATGTGTCTACATTTTTTCTTACTTTTTTTTCTTTTTTGGAAGGGTAAACATTTTCTGGTTTTCCAAAAATCAAGAAATATTTTTCAGCCCAACAAAACTGCTTGTGCTATGTCTTCATTTTTTCTTTTTTGGAAGGGTAAATATTTTCAGCCCAACAAAACTGCTTGTGCTACATTAATTATAATGTGTCAGCTGATAGGCTGAGTCACGATTAGCATTTAGGTTATTATAGTGAAAGTTTGGTCATTTAAAATTTTGTTGCCATTTTTAATAGAAAAAAAATCCTTTTTTAACAGCTTTTCAACTCTTGGCTCAGATTGTTTTTTACAATAAATATTTGTGGGAAAAAAAATTGTGACTAGACTAGATTCCAGATCTGTTCCTCTTGAGGCGATCTCTCACTCTTTGTCCTCCAGCGGCTTTCTTTATATATAATTCTGTACTTATTCCTCTCCCCATCCTCCCATCTCTGCTTTGGTCACATATGGTGAACAATCATCAACATGGGTTACTTTACTACAAGGAATCACAAGCACATGAGGCTCCGTGTGATGCTGCCTAACAGAGCAGAATGATGATGAAGAGTGGAAGACAGATGGACAGAGAAATAAAGAAGCAGAGAAAAAAAAAGAGAGAAAGCTGGGGGATGTTAGAATGTGGAGCTCTAAGGACACAAGGCTAATTTCACACTAGTAACTACATTTTCTATTTAATTTATAAATAAATATAGACCAAATTAGAACTTCATACATTCCTTTAAATTGTAGTCAAACAAATTATTATTATTTTTTATTTTGTTATTCCATTTAATCATGCTTACCAAAAAGTGTGTGGATGTAGCCTTTGTATTGATTGTGATTTAGACCAGGTAATCCCACGACAGGTGATTGGCCGGGGCAATCATTCAACCAATCACAAACATGGCGGGAATCAGTAGGAGGCGTGGCCACGATACTCCTGAGCTGCCCTGAGCTTCATGGGGTTAGAGAAACCTCTGAGTGAGCGTCGGAGTAGAAGCTGCATGTTTACAGGATTTGTTCATCCGCTTTCAGAGCTGCGTTTTTAGAAAGCAAACGAAGAGGGGGTTAAATTCTCCATTGCTCCTGCTCCTCCTGTTGCTGCGGCATGTGTGTCTGCGACGCCTACCCTCCGCTGGGAATTATATGAAGATGTTTTTAGAAATAATGACAATGACGATTGTGACCGCAATGAGGAGCCATAAACGTCAGCAGACCTGTTTGGCCGGGTTTCCCCTCGCTTGGACACTTGTGCTGTCATTCAGGTAGGAATACATATTAAAATTACCGTTCTTTTAAATTAGTTAGCTATGTTCAAAGTACAGAGCTGTAAAGAAATGTATGTAAAGATACAGTATGTTTAGCTCCAACGTGACACGTCAAATGAGACGTTAAGGCCAGATGTAGAAAAAGCTACATTTTAAAACTTTATACAAGTTTAAAATATAACCACAAACTGCATGGTTTTATCATGTATTGCTTTAGAGAACCTTTAACTTTTGTAACGCATTGTAAATAAAGAAAAATAAATTATGTGCCACCCTTAATAAGGGCTAGTCTACATAGGGATTTGTTAAATGTTTACTAATATATGCATCTACACAGGCACCTAAACAAGTCAAGATATGATAATTTACATTAAGTAAAAACATCTTAAATGTTCTCATAAGGCCCCATAGTGTGAATGAAAATGAAAAAATGGGAAGCATAGAAATCTGCTCCCACCCGCAGTGAAAAGAAAAAATGGGAAGCATAGAAATCTGCTTAAAAATATCAAATCTGTCGTAAATCTTCTTACAGGGTCATGGATGATAGATTCAAAGACAAAATCTAACAGGCTTACACTCTGTCATTTAGATCTAGCTTCCGCTTGTGCACATTCAGACCAAGTGTGCATACAAACCAAACAAGGACTGAATTTATATATATTTATATATTCCTGCTATTATTCTAGTAGTAGAATGACACCAGAAACATCACAACCTTCTTGTTAAATTAGGTTGTCTGTTCATAATCCTTCCTTGTTTAGTTTACATGCACACTTGGTCTGAATGTGAACTCATTATTCAGAATATTTATTCATATTTCATTATTTGATCAATTGGACTGAATGAAAAAAAGTAAAAAAAAAAAAAAAATTTATTTGATAAATTGGACTGAATGGAAAAAAGTTTAAAAAAATGTCTGGGCTTTAACTAGTGCGTCCTAAAATATAATACACGTACATCTGTTGGTAGAGAGAAGAAAAATATGGCACGTATTTAACAATTTATAACAAGCAGCAATTTAGATTAAAGGGTGGTTAAAATAAACATTGGACATGGCCCAGAAAGACCTGGAGCATGGTCAACAGTGCTACTTTGTCCTAAATGGAACATAGCATAATGTAGCTTGGTCCACAAATAGAAATAATTCTTCTGTGGCCCTCATCTTTTGGTTCTTTTGCATTAAATGAAGCTTAAGGCAAAAGTTGACCTGTCACTGTGCTAGGTTGTACTCAGCTGTTTTGACAAAACAAGCTAAAGGCTGTTTGGTAATGCATTTCTAATGAATGCAGAATGCAATTAAAGTCTAAACAAGCACAAATTCTGCAAACAGAACAAAAAAGCTGCGTGGCTAAGGTTGCAGTTTCCAAAACAGAAATTTAAAGAAATGAAATGTCAACCTAGAAATTTTATAAACAGAAATTAATAAAAGTGTTAAGAATTATTGCAGGAAAATTATATAATACCCCAAAATTGGGCCATATCTGAAGCAAATGATGTATGAATTACCATACAATTAACCAAATTTTAGCAAAAATGCCTGAAAAGCAAACAGTTTGCAAAGATATAACATACATAATGCAAAAACAGTTCACAGACAGGGTGGAAATTTACACCAAGTAAAGACAAAATAAAAGCTTACCAAAAGATAGTAACAACATTAAAATATAGAATCTGAATTGCTGTAAAAAAAAAAACTGAATTGACTTATCAACTATAAAAAATAATTAGCATTTTGTTGATCTAATTTCAATTGTACAATAAATTGTACTTAAATTATGTGCTGTGTTAAAATATTTTGTGGTGAATGGGTTACCTACCCTATTTATATACTGAAAAAAATTATTTCACTTTCTATTAACAACTTTTGTCTGAGTCTGATGCTCCAGGCCTCACAGCTGCAAATGCATGTTACATAATTATTGGGCTAAAGAGAGGTCTCCTCGGCACATTGGTCATGTCCAGATGCAATCGGCCTTTTCATAGTGTCTCTTCATGTCGCCGTCACAGGGATGTTCTGTTGCATAACCAGAGCAGGAGAGAGACAAAGAGAGACTAGTTGTATATAATTTTGTTGAATTTCTGCCACACAGGGTCAAACTAGGCTTTTAGGTTCTTTTAGGTTCATGTCTTGAGTCTGAGTTGAGTCAGTTGTTGTCAGGAAAATTTCATGAAATTATTGTAGACTATAGAGTGTATTAAAAAGTGAAAGTAGCTTTTTGTTTCTAGGTAAAGATAATTTACCTAATTTATATTACTGTGTCTCATTAGTTTGTGGTCTTGTGGACACGCCAGGATACGCAAAAACTGCTGCTCATTTTTGGTTCTACGGAACACTTGGCCCAAAAGTGCATTGTTTTTTAGAAGCTTTTACTTACTTTTTTGACGAGCTTTCTTTTAGGGTTTTACATCAGAACCGCTGTGAAACAGTGGTTTCATGCCCAAGCCCTGGTAAATTCTGTGGACCTAAATTGCCTCCAAATTCACCAATTACCAGTCCAACCATCCTCCTCTGATATGAGATATGACATGATTGAACTTCTTGACGGAAAGCCAAGATATCATTGGCATTGGTTTAATGTCTAATTAAAATTGAGAGGTTTTAATACAGCACTAGAGATGTATATAAAGTGGCCTGTCTGTGTGGTGAATACAGTGTTTCCCAGCCTCTATGTCTGTAAATTAATTTATGTCTTCCTTCCAGTCCTCTACTTATTATGAGTCATTCCCTGCTTATTAACCTTCTAAACTGACTATAATCTTCAGCTTTTAGCTATAATAGCAGTAGAGAAGCATAGGATTAAATGTGGAGGGGGGGAAATAAAACATTATATACATCAATCTCTACTTGAAACAGCATTTGTTTATGAGAGAGAGAGAGAGAGTGAGAGACTGTCGTGGGAGATTAAAAGATCATCCATTATTGATATAACACTGGATATTGTGTCATGTCTGTACACCACATGAGGGGATGTGGGGGTTGCTCAAAGAAAGACAAGGCAGAAGAGAGATTGTTGGACATCAGCTGAAAGGATGCAAAGAGAGATCGGGTCACAGCAAACTAAGCTGCTTTGCAGCTGCTTTAAAGAATCTCTGATCTCGACCCTGAACAAGTTCAACTCTAATCTCTACCTTTAGAGGATCCATAAGAAATCCCATGTGTAAATACTTAAATATACAACAGTAATACATAATAAATTATAATAAGTTATTAGAATAACATTGAGAAGGGATTTACAATGTTTGGTTTTTTTTTTCAACCCATACCATTAATTTTCAGGTCCGCCAGAAGTCAATGATATTATCTGAGCAAAAACAATTACCACATTATTGATGGGTAATTATTGTAACCAGATATTATCGGCCAAACAGAACTTGAAACCTAAAAGTACTGTGACCATCTAATAAAATAAATTGGAACTAAATTTTGCCCATTATTGGCAACATTTTGCAAGAAGAATTTTTAAAAATATATATAAAAATCCTTCTTAAAAGCTCTGCTATTGAAAAGAATGCACATTGTATAACAAACACTTATTTTTAATATTAAATGGTCTCAAAATCTAGC
The DNA here is from genome assembly GCF_000523025.1 of Cynoglossus semilaevis. Taxonomy (NCBI): domain Eukaryota; kingdom Metazoa; phylum Chordata; class Actinopteri; order Pleuronectiformes; family Cynoglossidae; genus Cynoglossus; species Cynoglossus semilaevis. The sequence goes on from NC_024315.1 coordinate 18,373,675, forward strand.
AATAAATTATTTTTACTTATATTTTAACATCTATTTTTACGTCAGGCTTTTGTCTTGGGCAGCAACAGAAAAGCAGACCGACACGTGCTCATACACATCCATAGAAACACAAACATGATGTTGAGCATGACTCACACACTCTTCACATTCCGGCCACATGGACAGAAGCATCCAGACGACAAATGCAGTGATGTGCGGTGATGCAGCAGCTCTGGGTTTCAGCTGTGCGTTCTGTGTCGTCACTGTATCACCTCAGGCAGGGCCAGGAACTGCATCAGTCTGAAGATAAGACACTTCTGTGGATAGACACGTTCAGAGTGAGACATAACAAAAAATGTTTGGTTTATTTTTAGGTCTATAATCAATCGTATATTTTTTTTAAGCACATACTATATGGAATTTAAAAGGGCCATGTAAAGGGAATTTTCTGATCATGTTCTGATCATTTTCTCCAAGTCCTGATTATGTTATTTTATTTGCTTTTTAAGTGGCAGGTTGTTTAATGGTCTATTTTAAGATGGCACTGATCGAACTATTTTACATTTTACCAAAGTAAAGAAATATGTCCAAACTAAATTAATCCACCACAATATTCACATTTCTTTTCAGGAAAAAAGTGTTAGTGGAAGGACCATGGTATAGCTCTGCTTCTGGAGTTATATAGAATTTGGCAATTAATTCATTTTACAATTAATTTAAAAAAATAAGACAGCCTTATCTGGTACGGTCTGTACAAGCTCTTCTTGTTCTACAGTAAGTCTGTTATGCTTGAGTTTTATTTCGTTGTTTCCTTACTAAAAATCAGGATAACAACCATTATTTAGTTCCTTCCTGAGGTCGTGCTGAGTTTGACTTCATTTGACAGATGTGCTGTTGAAGACACGCAGCCTGCTCTAAAGATGCTACAGATGATGATTTGATTTAACACCAGTGTTGTGTTTTTGTGGTGTATGTGTTAGTGTGGGTCAATGTAAGGAGCTGGACAACCCAGCTAGGACACGGCAGGTTCCCATGTCTCCATCTGACTTCCTGGACAAATTAATGGGGAGGACATCTGGATATGATGCTAGGATACGACCCAACTTTAAAGGTAACTGGGAAGTTATTTCTCATATAAATGCTAATAACAGCAACATTAGCCTGTTGTTAGCTTTTTCCGCAGTTAAATCTGGGTGTACTGTAGGTTTATCTATGTTTAATGATTGTTAATGTTTCAATGTCCAATATATATCATTAGTTGATACAGATATTACTGATAAAATGTTTTTTAACTATTTATCATTCTGTTAAAATTATGATTAAAACAACATACCCTTTTCACATCATTTTAAACAAGTAATTCTTTCACTTACATGGATATACAGGTGCTTGTAAAAAAATCACTTTGTGCACTATTCTGACTTTATTTGCAACACACTTGTTAGCATAATTATGTAGTATTAGTAATGAAAACCCAGATGTTTTGACCTTCAACATAGTTTTAAAGTGAAAGTTGCTTATTGTCATTGTGACACAACACACCTCTGCCTACAATGAAATGTGTCCTCTTCCTTTAACCCAAATGACAAATGACAGGATTTGTTGATATTGCAATCAGAAATTAAGTGTTCAAACAATATTGGACGGCAAAAAGTTATTATTGGACATCCTTATCAAAAACTAATTTTAGAAAGGGGTCAAAATGACAAAAGTCAAAATGGAATCACAAGCCAAAAAAGGTTGGGAACCACTGCTTTGAATATCACCTAATTTTAGAAAGGAAATCTCTGGGGTCAAAATTACAAAAGTCAAAATGGAATCACAAGCCAAAAAAGGTTGGGAACCACTGCTTTGAATATCATTCTACATACTTTTTACTTTGTTGTAGCAGACTGTTGGAGTAGATAACTAATGGAAGGATTTTTCTGCAGGTCCTCCAGTCAATGTAACCTGCAACATCTTCATCAACAGCTTTGGCTCCATTGCTGAAACAACAATGGTATGTCCTCTGAGATGTTAAATAACTTTGTATGTAACTTTTTAATGTTAAGTCATTTAAGATTTTTGTGACTTTGTTTTACTTAAATTTATTTCTGTTTAAGTATGTATATGTGTATATATATAACAATATATATATATGTTATACATATATATCATATCATATCATATCATATCTTTTTGTTTTACTTAAATGTATTTCTGTTTAAGTATGTACATAGTATATAAGGACATAGGATTATACACACTTATACATATATATCATATATATACACATATATATATGTATGTATATAAGGACATAGGATTATACACACTGATACAAACTTATAGGTGAGTGATTTATAAGCTGATTCTCATTTCCTTGACGATGCATGTTCTAGCATTTTTTAAATTTATTACGATGGTCACAACAAATAAAACAACAGTATAATTAAGTTTCCCATAGAGTTCGACTGGACTAGACTCTTGCGCGCATTCAAGTTGTACTATTTCAAGGCGTGGTTACTCTGAAATGGAATAACTTGCCGGAGCACCTGGCAGAGGTCCGAAGACTAATCAGGATACCTTGCTTGTAAGGTGTCCTGGCCATGCTTACTCAAGAGATAATGGGGATCCCACTTTAGTAAGACACAAGAGATCACATCTCCCAGCTGTCATGAAGTCTGCATCTTTATGAAAGCTGGATGAAGTCTTTGGGGAAGGGAGTGTCTGGACTTGCCTCCTGGGACTGCCGCTGTGACCCAGCTGAGGATGTGCAGATGAAAACAAAGAAAAGGATGATGATCAGTGGCACCAAAGACGTGAATAATTTAGTAGACGGAAAAGAAAAGCTTGGAGCAGTGACCAGACAAGATGACTGGTGACGAGTAAGTAATGACGGAGGAAGAAAACAGGAATCGGAGGAGACAGACCAGCAGACAGGAACAGCAAATGTGCCATGAGACATTTAGTGATTCTGGCAGCATATACTTTAAAATTACATGAAGTCTTTCCTGGCGTCACAAAAGCTGATTTGTTCCCCAAATCATATGCAACACTTGCACACAAACACGCAATGGAACAACTTCTTTGTAAGTTTTGCTTTTGTGAAGAATGGGGTCACATCCTGTTCTCTAGAATTCAGATCCAAGCATCCACCATATGATTAACCAAAAAAGGTGTTATGTCAAAAAACAGATTTATAAAAGGATGATAGAATAGAATAGAATAGTCTTTATTGTCATTATGTCAGGTTAAAACACAACGAAATTGGAGAAGGCTTCTCCGCAGGTGTATCACAGATACATACGAGTGTTTCTGTGAATCCTAAATAAACAACAAAACAAAACAACAAACATGTAAATTACATCTGCGCACAATTTAGATCATATCTTAAGATAATGATGATGATGGGTTTAGTGGCTGCAGCGGTGGTTTTGTCCTGTTAGACAGTAGTGAGACCTGCTATGATGTGTTGCTTAGAGACAGTGGCTGTGTCTAATAGACAAAATTCTCGGCCGGAGTTGCAAGAGATGAAAATGCTGAGAGTGATCAATGGACTGGATTAGAAATGAGCAGATAAGAGGGAGAGTTAAGGTGGAGGAGTGTAGAGATAACGTGTAGAGACGTCACGTGGAGATGGTTTGGACTTGTGTTGAGGTGAGACAGTGAATATACTTACGTATTAGACAAATGATGCTGGAGATTGAGTTGCTATGAAAGAAAAAAAAAAGAGGAAGGCATCAGAGGATATTTTTGTAGATGTCTTGATAAAGGACATGGAAATAGTTGGTGTAAAAGCTGAGGAGACAGGAGATATGGTGAGATGGAGGCAGATGATCAGCTGCTGCAGATCCTGAAGGGAACAGCCAAAGAAGAAAATAATTGGTGTTTTTGTCCTAGGACAGTCATGGCTTTTGTTTCACCATTGCTGGTATTTTTTTTTATATAGTCAGCCTATTAGAAACGGATTGGTTATGTCCATCTATTACCATTAAAATTCCTTTCTAACAAAAATGTGAAATCTTTACCAAAACAAAACAAAGTCCATTGTAAAAAAAACAAACTATTTTTTCAAGACAGTCAAACTGTCTTGACTTGGAAACCAGGCAGCAGTAGACCAGTAGCTCCCAGTTTCCTACGAAATATGAAAGATATACCGATCAAAGACTACGTTTTTTTTAATGGTTTTCTTCATTTTAATAACATAACATGTGAGCGGCCGTCATCCAGTCCTGTTTGTAGTCCACGATTGCGGCAAAATGATGCAGTGCTTCATGATACTGTGATGCCACATTACTCTTAACTAAAACTACACACTGGAAAGAGCAGAGTGCAATCAGTGAAGCTTTCACTGAAGCTGGGTGAGGAAATGGATCAATGATTCAAGTGACTCGGTCTGAGAGCTTCACAACGCACTCAGAGTCCCGTTGAGGATAAGAAATTTAATGACTTATTTAGGAATTTTTATCTTTGATTTATTTTTTTATTTACAGACAGCATTATTGCATGTGTGTTTGTGTTAAAACAACACAGTGACGTCATCACTGTCACAGACACTATCAAAGTCATTATGTGCTTGCTTATCATGAATTTTTTTTTTTCAATTGCCTTCACTGAAACAAAAAAAATTAGCCCAGAAATTAAATACATCATTTAAACGTTGACAGAAATTACAAATACACATATTGATGGAAATCAGAGTTTATTTTCATCTCTAGTCTGTGGTCCATCCTGGGCACAAACACAGATCTATGTCCATACAGAAGCCATATGTTCTGTTGAGATTAAAACCTTTCTCACCATCTGTCTTTTCATTTACACACTCCTTAGTCTCTCCTCTGTTCAACTTGGGAGATCAGTGACATAACATTAACAAGACCACACATTCAAACAAAATGATTCGGCTGTGGGAGCGTACGACGACATGTCGAGTGTAACAGGAACACCTCATAGTCAAGGAAAATATAACTGGCAGGAACACAGAAACTGTTGGTCTAGCCCTGCTTTATTTGGTACATTTGTGTGACTGATTTATAGTCGAATAGTCGAAGTATTTAAGCAGCTTTGGGGAGAAAAAAGATCCCTTTTAAAAGGAAAAATTGTCCAGCAGATTCAGACTCAGTGTTGGCATCTGAATTTCATGTGATCATCCGTTTAATGTGTTTATTGGAAACAAGGGCAATTCCCAATAAAAACACAGAGGGACACAGGAAGTAATTTGCTGTAGTACAATCACAGTTATTTTTTTTTCAATGAACTTTGGTATAAAATAAATTGATTTACCTCAGTGTTTTTCATTAGGATTTCTTCAAAAGAAAACAGTCACTTTTATATCAAAGTCAGTTTCATTTATTGAAACAACACGGACACCGCTGTTTAATCATGCCCCGTATATAAACACGATATTACACTGTTCGTTCACAGACCACACTTGGACAAGACAAAATGCTGGTCATCACCAACAGCGCCATTGCCGAAATGAAGCAGACTTTAGCAGAGATAGGCGATGTGTTTAATACTTAAAACCCTATGAGGGGTTAAATGTATGAGCTCAGATGTTGTTTATTGATAAACTAAGCACTGCCTATAGGGTTGAGACTCTAGGTTTATTTTAAAGTCACTGTATTATTTAGGGTAAAATGTTTGTTGTACAGAGCGGAAAACCCTGTGGTAAAAAATGCAAAAATTAAAGGTGGATGAAAGATTTAAACTTAGTGCTTGACAACATCTTTCACACACACATATACACTAGCACTGTACACCGAGGCCAGGTTGGTTCAGACAGCTTAGTGAATAGTAGCTCAAGAAACGTGGATTTACTAATATATCATTCTTTTCCAATTTGTTCCCTCACTCTTGCCATTTTTGTCCTCGTTGTAGTACTTTTAACTCTTTTTGACCTTCAACTCTGCACCTGTATCCCACTTTCTGCACTTACACTGGAGCTCTATAGCTGCATTGTGTTAATTTATTTATTTGTAATATATTATTCATCACTTATTCATGTTAGGAGTAGCAGAGCAAAGCTGTATTGCCCTGCACTGACTGCACAAGGAGAAGGGCATGAAAGTTTCATATTACAATTACCCTGAGCAAAATAATTGTGATTCAAAATATTAATGTCATTACAAAAGGAGGAAAAAGCTTTACACTTTTATCCGTTAATGTTTCTGTCGAACACTCTAAAATTACCTATACATAGCTTAAATTACTTTTTCTGGACTTTAAAAAAAAAATTGAAGGGTCCACTTGGCCACAACACATGTCTGAACCATGAGTGGATTAGTATATTCAGTATACCACGCAGTGGGGGCATTAGCATTGGATTTTATCACAAATACCAATAAGACAAAGGATTGTGGATTTAGGGCACATGCAGAACCTGATAATCCACAGGTCAGAGAATGAATGGAACAGGACCTAATGTGAAACAAGAAGTCACAGGTCAGATTTAATGTGCATCGAACCTGGACTTTTGTTTCAGAAGTGCCAAAGTGTATTTTGTAGTTAAGTCAACACACAGTATAAAGTATGCTGCTGTGGTTTCAGGATTGTATTTTTTTAAAGTGAAAGTGAGTTCCTCATCCCAATCATTGTGACGCTGCACACAGTGAAATGACTGTATTTTACCCTAAGTCAGCCATGTTTAGTGCACCTCAGTGGTAACTTGGCAGCCTGGGGATTCGAACATGAAACATTCCGGACCCACCACCACTGCCCCCTGTGCTGCACAAAAATGTGTGTTGGCTGTTCTTGTTGTTCCAATGTTCCAAAGCTCTTTTTAGGGTTGACTTCAGTGGCCTTTAACAAATGACAAGTTAAACAAGCTGTAGGAGACAAGCGTTTGTAGCCTATCACTCCTCTCTGTACTGGGCCTTGTGGAGAGGAACCATGGTTTTGGGTCACAGGGCCAGTGCCTCCATCACCGGGTTGTTATTTTGTGACTTCACGGTGTGCATTATTCCCGTTGCGAGTTTCACTTACATTAGTGTGGCTTCACTTGTTCTGTTGTACTTGAATGGGGTTTCTCCTCCCAGCCAAACATGCAGATAAGGTTGACTTAAAGATTTTAAGTTTACCTTGGGTATGAGGGTGAGTTGAATGACTCTGTTTCTCCAAGTTCACAAAAACAAAATTCTATGTGATTACACAAGTCAACATCTTTCCCTGCTGTACTGTGTATCCTTTACACCGCCGGTGAGCGCAGGCTCTTTGCGTGGATAACAAATGGCGTGTGTGTGACTCATGTTGTGTGCCTCATACACTCCTGTCACACCGAAAGCACATGCCCCCCCTCGTTTATGTTCATTAGCTCCATCGGTGTTCACTGTGCGATAACTGTGGCTCTGAGGTGAATTGAAGTGGAAGTGCGGTGAAGTCACTTCCACTCAGTGAACATGGTGAGCGAAACATCTCCCTTTTTTTACACTGCATTCTGGGAATGTTTTTTAGGATCTGAGAATTTTGTAAAGCGGATTACTAGTGGAATTCAGACATACCCTCGTCATACACCCCTGAAACTCTTGCTAACATGAATATTGTCCTTATGTTACTTTGACGAAAGCAAAGAATTCATGAATATAATTAATAGATTTTATATACGATGTGTATAAAAAGAACGTTCTTAAAGTTATATTTTTTTCATAATATGCTTTATATTCAATTACAGCTGATGTTGACTGTACAGTATTCTCTTTGGTTTTTGGTTCTCATACATTCAAATGTATTATCGACAGCTTGAATATATTTTTCTAACCAACCAGGATTCTTTGTGTTTTATCAGATTTAAACTTTCACGTTTACTGGTATCCTTTTAGATTTGCAGGAAATCAACATAATGTTACTTTCTTTTAAAAGCTGACCCATGGTATTTAAAAGAGATCAATGTATAATTCTTTCCTCTGATCAGTTGTTCTTCCCTTCCCATTTCAACAGGACTATCGCGTGAACATCTTCCTTCGTCAGCAGTGGAACGATCCCCGACTCGCCTACGCTGAATACCCAGACGACTCTCTGGACTTGGACCCGTCCATGTTGGACTCCATATGGAAACCAGATCTGTTTTTTGCCAATGAGAAGGGAGCCCACTTTCACGAAGTCACAACTGATAACAAGCTGCTGAGAATATTTAAGAATGGGAATGTTTTGTACTCAATCAGGTAAAGTACAAATACAGAACATCTGTCTTTAACCTCTGCATGAAACATGTTATCATATTATTTTAATATTTTATAACAAACGTACTCATGTGTTAATAATACTATTTAAAAAAAAAAGGTATGCCAGATGGGTTTTTATTTTAATTTATTTTAAGGACAGAAAGACAACGGTCTTAAGGGGAGGTTTTATAATCACTTCTGAACATTGTATTCTATTCTGAACAAACAGACTTAGAAGCACAAGACACTGTTGTTCCTGCTACAAATGATGATGATAAACAACTAAAGTAAAATTCCATGTTTGTAGAGAATTTGGTTTGTGTCCCAATCCTCTTTAGTCGCATTAATATAAAATAAGCACAGAGAGAGTATGTTTGTGTGATATTAAAGGATTACTTCTAATCCTGTCTCTACTCTCTCTCTCTACTCTTAGACTTACATTGACTCTGTCATGTCCAATGGATCTAAAGAATTTCCCCATGGATGTTCAGACCTGTATCATGCAGCTCGAAAGCTGTAAGCACGCACGCAGACACACACACACACACACTGATTTTTTTGTTTGTGAACACTTAACATAGACATAATGCATTATCTGGCATCAAACCCTAACCCTTTTAAGTATGTGCCTAATCATAATCCATAACCGCAACACTGATCTACTAATTCTTATCCTGCCTCCAAACCAAACCCTGACACTTTAAAATACCCTCTTACACTGATTAGCATGGACCTGAAAAATGTCCCCACAAAGACGGTGTCCCCATGGCATTTGGATGTGTCTTAGTACAAGTACAGTATAGCTACTACTGTATACCAGACACACACGTAAATACACACACATTTTGTTGCGCATTTGTGAACACTTCCATCATTCATTTCCTTACCATTTTATCTTAACCTTAACTATTACAAATATATGCAGTACATCAGTGATCATCAACTGACGGGTCAAATACAGCCTGCCAAACTGTTCTATCCGCGACTGGATTTAAAAATAAACATAAAATATCAATATATGACAAAAAGGTCCCCACAATTTTCCCACAAAACACATTTGTGTCCAGATAATGGTTCATATAGTTCTCTAAAGGGGTGTAGTAGGGGAATTTTATTATTATACTCCAGTACACTATTACATACTATACTTGTTGTGTTTAGTTTTGCGTTCATGTCTTTCAATTCAACAATTTAATTTAAAAATATTAATCAGTACCCTCCTCATCCCCCCCCGACCCCCACTCTCATCTACCCCTGTCTGAGTCCTTTATTATTCATCACCACTGCATCGGCCCCTCCTGTTCATGCAGCATGTATTTGCCATTCCTCAGCGACGTGTCTCTTTACCCACAGGGATTTTAACACCGCACGCCACCGGTGTGTGGCACGCAGCTGGGATTTAAACAAAGGGTTCCATGCTAGGTTTCTGGTCTCTGACATAATTCAAAAGAAAATGTATCATTCATTTTTTTA
>NC_024315.1:18383575-18388976 GCF_000523025.1 Cynoglossus semilaevis
AGGGATTTGAAATAACTGTTTCAGACTCTGCAGTGCATTTGGTTATTTCTTAACCTGGTACCCGATCCCCATTTATTTTTGTGTACGGACTTAGGGCTAAATGCACTTCGTGTAGAATAGTTACTGTTCAGTTGTACTAGGATGAAAACACTATCTAAAAGTCAATGTAAAAAAAAAAAAAACCTCAAAATGCACAATGCCCTGTATTGCACAGGGGCCATCATTCATCTAATTATTCACCCATGCATCCATGTGCCTTACATGGAAGGATTTCTAAGCACTTCTTTCTTTTTGTAAGAAACACTGAGTCATGTTAAATAATCTTGACAAGATGAAAATGACTATGTCAGCCTTCGTCCAATCAGAGGCAAGGCCTGGCTCCAGGGGCAACAGAGAACAGTTCATATGTCTTCATCGGTGGTTAAATCCTGTCACAGTTCAATGGCCATCAGCATTACTATACATAGATCTGATGTATGCTTTTATTTATATTTGTAAATATATATATATACATATATATAAATGTGTGTGTACTGTACTGTATGTATGCCCACAGACACACATACGTATATGTATATGTATATATGGGATTGTGATGTTCTCTCTGTTGCTGCTCATCATGTCATGCAGCAGAGAGCGCAGGAAAAAAAACAGCACAATGACACGCACACAGCAGAGGGAGTGGAGAGGACGAGAGTCGTGAGACAGTTCCACAGAGGGAGAAAGAAATACGCCTGAATCCATCTGCACCTTTCACTCTGTATATACTATTCACACACAGTCGGTAATTCAAATCAGAGGAGGACGTTTAAGTCATTTGAAATGTTATTTAACTGTAACGACTTATTATGAAATATATTCGTAAATATATTTATCTTGTAATCCCTTAAATACATTTTACAATGACATCGAAACTATAGCAAAAAAAAAAGGTCAAAATTAAATTAGATTAACATTAGCCAAAATGTCTCCAGAAGCCACGAAGAAAGTTATGTTTTCCATAAAGATTGATAGTCCAAGAGGTAACAAAAATAATCAAATGTCAAATGCCAAAACAATGGAACAAAATGGTTAAACAGTTATACATTCAGATCTGATTAATCATCATGATTAATTGAAATGAATCAATGTTCCTAAATATGACCCAAATAAAATTATCTATAATATATAATAATAGGTTAATTTATTTGTTTCAGTCTAATTCTTTTGTAACTAATCCAAATAATAGCATTAATAATATGAGAAAAAAAAATGTCAAGATGAAAATAATTGTGGAATAATGGATTTTATAATTGCTGTGCATTTGATGGTCATCCTCGACAATATTAACCACTGGTTTATTTCTTTGTATAATGTTTAAATGTGTAGCAACTCATTGTGACTTTCCATAAAATCATATAAACACCTGTAAAAACAGATGCCCATAGCGTTATAATTGTGACGTTGTGTACTTTTCTTTTCTCCTAGTTGGTTACACAATGAACGACCTGATCTTTGAGTGGCAGGAGAACGGTCCGGTCCAAGTAGCAGAGGGCCTCACACTCCCACAGTTCCTTTTGAAAGATGAGTCGGACCTCAGATACTGCACCAAGCACTACAACACAGGTACAAATACACCCGCAGTACTGCGAACATCACTACATAGGTAACAATCACACAGTGTGAAACTGCCGTCACATTTCATCAAACCTGCTTTGGTGCTCTGGGGAACAAGTCAAGAAGAATAGACCAGTTTGGAGTCGAAAGAAAATCCACACTGACAGCCACATCCTGAAGTCAAATTTATTTACAGTGCAGCATTTGCAACCTCGCCAAATTCTGTGATTCAGTTATGTGGGAATGCATGTCCTAAATCCTGTAGGATTTAATCATTTTGCACATAGTTTTAATTCTAGGTCCCAATCTTTAAATATTTAGAAGCACTCAGCTGTTTTTTTTAAGTTTCTTAATAACACATGACCTGCCCAGATAGCTATTTGAGTTTTGTTCATTATAAGAATGAATGCAGGTCCAGTTTCCTTTTTCTAGATTTGCAAGTGCAAGGGCAAGAAAATGTTGTGAAGACAGTAGTGAGACCTGCTATGATGTGGCAATGGCTCTGTCTAATAGACGCAAGGCTGAGCTGGAGATGAAGATGCTTAGATCTTCACGGGGAGAGACCAAGATGGACAGGTTTAGAAATGATCAGAGTGAAAGTGAAGTGACAGTGTCATTGACTTCTTGTCAGTGTGACACAGCACTGTCACGGCACACAACGAAATGTGACCTCTGCATTTTACCCATCACTTAAGTGAGCAGGGGGGCATTTCAAGTGCCCGGGGAGCAGTGTGTGGGGATGGTGCCATCTTCAGTGCACCCTGTGGTAATTTGGCAGCTGGTGGACTTGAACCGCTTCCTTAAAAACCAAGCCACCACTGCCCCTTGAGACATTTAAAGTGGAGACATTAGGAGATACGGTTAGAGGGGAGAGGTGGAGATGGTTTGGACATGTGTTGGGGAGAGACAGTGAGAATATTGGACAAAGGATTTTGGAGATGGAGTTGACAGAAAATAGGAGACGAGGAAGGCCTCAAAGGAGATTTGTAGATATGGTAAAGAAGGACATGGAAATAGTTGATGTAAAAAGAGAGGAGGCAGGAGATAAGGTGAGGTGAAGGCAGATGTTGTGCTGTGTTGACCCCTTAAAGAACAAAGAAATAGATCCTGAATGGACATTTACTGTGTGTGACCTCATATACAACAAAACAAGAACAAACATGTTTAGACCTGGTCTAAACTAAGGTTAATTATCTCATTGTTTTTCTGTTTTCTCTGCATGTATCTATCTATCTATCTATCTAGTCACTGGTATTTATCTGAATTTGTAATAGTCACGCTCAATGTGAGGTCTAAGATCCATTCATTTCAGGTTGCCTAAAAATGTCACAATTAGTACCTAAATAATCCAGCAGAGGGTGCACTAATAGCAGCATACAGTTTGGTATCACTGCTTGAACTAATGATTTAATCTAAAAAGAAAAGTGAAGCCAAAATAACCTTGGTAGCTCAGTTGGTTGAGCATCAGTCTTTTAATATGAGAGTCCAGGCCCAGAAAAAACATCTACTGTCGATAACAGACTCAGAAACCTCGTATAGTTTTGTCTGTGGAGATGACCATAAACAGTCTGTGCTCTGTTTGTAAACCTGTCGCCTTTTTATTGCTTACTCTTGGTGAAGATGCAAGGCTGCTAGTAAAACTTTTTCTTTTAATGAGACTTGACGTGTGGAGAGATGAAGAAATCTAGGTTCCCTCTTTTACTCTGTCTTGCAAAATAAAGGCTGTATGCCAGGATTTTATCGAGCCTTTACTGTAGTAGTGTGTATTCTGTAAGAAACGGTAAAAGGATTTAATCCTGAAAAAGGCTTATGGTTGTACTGTGGGTTTGTCTATATACAATGCTAGGACATACAAGTATCTTTGAAGATGGACATTATGTCTTTGTTGCAGGTAAATTTACTTGCATTGAGGTCCGATTCCACCTGGAACGCCAGATGGGCTACTACCTGATCCAGATGTACATCCCCTCTCTGCTCATTGTCATTTTGTCCTGGGTCTCCTTCTGGATCAACATGGATGCTGCTCCCGCCAGAGTGGCCCTAGGCATCACCACTGTACTAACCATGACCACACAGAGCTCAGGTTCCAGGACATCACTGCCCAAGGTTTGTGTTCCTTGGGTTTGATTATGTTGATTATATGTAAATATTTAATGGCTTAAGCTTTGACCAGATCATTTTATTCAAGTTATTTCCAGGGCAGATTTCTAAATCACGACTACGTCTTTAATTACAGACATGGTTTATTTCTAATTATTGGGATAATTCCTACATATTTCTTTTAGCCTATTTAAACTATTTTTCTGTTATCCTTGCAGACGTTCGGTTTAGCTGTACCTATTTGTACTTAAGGTTATTTAAAGGTCATTTTTGGGTTTATTTCTTTTAGTTATTCCCTGACTTATATTAATGTATTATCTAAACTAATCCTCTATCTGTGTGTTTCAGAAGAGACCTCCTTATTTGTGCCAAGTATAATGTATGCATGAGAACACCCTCCAACACAGTGGACTTTATTACATAACCCTAATTAGCAAAGCCATCTCTCTCACAGATACCGCACTCATACACACGCTCTGTGTGTCTGTGTGTGTGTGAGGTTAGGAGGATTCTCGTGTTTTCCACTGCCTAACAGAGCTTTGCACTCCACTGTGTAAAACATGTCTGAATAAGTGATTACTGTTCGTAAGAATGGGGTTACATCCTTTTGACACCGCCGAACTAAGTGGAATAGTGGTGCGTGACTGCAACAGTAGCGGCTGCAAGCTTGAAATGACAAACATGGCAGGGAGGATACGTACCCTGTCCTCATTTACAGCAGTGCCTCCGTTGTTCCTCTGTTGTAATTATAGTTGATGCAACAATCTGTAAATTCCTAAGCTAATCTTGTCAAATATAAAAGTTAACATCACAGATCATAGTGTAAGATGCAAATGATTCAAAACTGAGTCTTAAAAGAATCAAGGAGATTTAGTTTAGTGTTTTTCCAACATTGGGGTCGCAAACCCACGTGGGTTTGCCTGGAATTAAAATTGGGTCGCCTGAAATCGTCTAAAAAAAAACTATTGAAAAATGACTGATAAAAATATTTTTTCAACTAATTATTATTATTACAGTCTTAAACAACTGTATTCTTTTCACTTTCATGAATGTAAGTGGAGTTGAAATGAAATGCAGCAGATAAAGATATCTGAGCTGGCGCATCTCGATTGACCCCCGTGAACATGTGACTGAACAAGTGACAGCTACTAAAATGTCTCTGGGATCGCCAGAAATTTGTAACATCACGGGGTCACAAGCCAAAAGGGAACCGCTGTTTTCGTTGCTCTGATACTAATCAGCAAATTTGGTGGCTGCTAAAAAGCACAATTGAAGTATAAAATATCCGAGTTTTTTCCTTTTTATAGTGCCCTGGGAGCAAGACTGTTTTCCGGTACTTGCTGTACTATAAGGATCTCCCAGAATGTTTTTATAATAGTACTTAACCAAAAGGTTGTGTTTGTACTTTGACCAGTTTGTTTTCCTACTAGAATCATTGGGTTTCTTATAAACTGTACACAGGTTGAATGTGTCGCACACTAATCGAGTAGCTGCACGCATTTTTATTATGTTTGTGTGTGTGTGTGTGTTTGTTTGTTTGCAGGTCTCTTACGTCAAAGCCATTGACATCTGGATGGCAGTGTGTTTGCTCTTTGTCTTCTCCGCGCTGCTGGAGTATGCTGCCGTCAACTTTGTGTCAAGGCAACACAAGGAGCTGCTGAGATTTAGACGGCATCACAGAAACAAGAGCAAGGTACAGAAATGA
>NC_024315.1:18389037-18406449 GCF_000523025.1 Cynoglossus semilaevis
TTGATTTTCAAAACTGTATAAAACCAGGTGTAAGCACATGTATGTATGTATATCCCCTTGTCCTCAAAAAATTCAGGGAAGACGATGAGGACAATGTTTTCCTCTTTCCAGGCCACAAAGTTCATCACCTAATCTCACCCCTTTCTCTACATTAACTCTTATCTGACCATGAAATTCAATCTAAATTCTCTTTACATGTCCTGTCATCTCCCTATATATGTCATTACAGGGATAGTCGTACCTTTTGATACAATATTAAAAAAATAAATACGCACGTGCACCGACCAGCGCTCAGGTCAGATGATGTCATCTTAACGCAGTCTGTTTGCTCTCAGAGAGCCACATGGCTGGCTGTCTCCATCTAGTGGTGGCATTTGGCAACTACAGATGTGCACTGGTCTTTAAAGGGAGAAGAAAACCACGTATTTAATCGCATGAGGGATATTCACTTGTATATTGTATACAAATTGTGAATACAGCAAATATCAAAGATTTCTTTCTATTGAGTAGCCAGAGAAATATGGTTTGAAATGCATTTCACCATTTGAAATGCACGACAATTGACATTCAAAGTGCTCCAATGGGTTTTCAGAAAAAGGTGTTTGCTGCAATTGCAGCGTACAAGCACAACAGCCTGTACACGACAGTTGATTTGTCCTCATCAGTGACGATGCATTTCGCGGTTCATTTCCTGTGGTAATGCATGACACAGCATTGATGAGTGTCTTCCTATGCATGATAAGTGTTTCTGTGAACTGAGGCCATCATTCAGTAATTAACGTCAACAGACAGGCTGCCGGTAAAAGTTGAACTCACCGTGCTAGTCTTTCAGTGTACCTCAGTGCTCAGAACCTCCATTCCCTCAACATAACATCTTCTCTTCTTCTTGGTGAATGCTTGACGTTCCCTTACCACCACGTTATTTTCATTATTTCGTTATTTATATTATTTATATTTATTTATCGACCCTTACTTTTGGTTGCTTTTGGTCTTTTTTTTTGTTTGTTTTTTTTTTTTGTGATGTGCATGCTGTCATCGGGTAGAACAGCGGAAGTGCTGTTGATCCCAGCGTGCTCGCTGATTCGCTGCATCGCGTTAACGCCAACAACGGACTCAGGCAGACAGAGCCTCTGTACGGATCTATGACCAACATCTACACCAGCATCAGCCACAGGGTAACAGCGCACTGCATTCGTTGTGTTTGTGTTGTGTTTTTTGGCACCTGCTATTTTTTCCTAATGCCGTGCCTGATCAGTTTGCATGAACCAGAACTGATCTGTAGATGTTTGTTACTTCACGACTCACTCATTGTCCTGGTGTTCTCAAACCATTGACTGTGAAGGCCAATGAAGAACTTTTAAAACATTTTACACTGTCTTTGGGATCCTGGTGTTGTGCAGTAAAATAGTATTTCCGGTAATACGTCTTAGCTTTAATGGTTCCAGTCATTTGAACACTAATTAGGTAATGCCTGTTTAGTAATACATGGCTGGGTTGTTATATATTATGTCACAGCAAATAAGGCTATTACAATGTGTGTTTATTTATGTGTAAATATGTACACATACATTACACTAATATATATTTATATATATATAATAATTTCCCTACCAGCAGTCTTTTCACAGCTAGTTTTATCTGGAAAATGCTGTTAGAAAATAATAAGTGCCCTCTCCCCTTTTATCTGATTTGTCTCACGCCCCCTCCCCAAACCCCCGTCCTCCCCTTTCTCTAAAACAGGAAGGGGAAGTACATGAGAGCAGACTGACCTCAAAAGCTGCAAATGCTGCGGCCTCCACCCCTTGCAACAGCAAGGATTTCAAGACCAGCACCAATAATCTAGTCTCTATCCTCAGCACACCAGGAGGTCCTGCAAATGCTACCCAGAATCCACCTGGAGCGGCAGCAGGTGGAGCTGGAGGTGGAGGTGGTAGTAGTAGTAGTAAAAGCACAGAGGAGATGAGAAAGCTGTTCATCGACAGGGCAAAAAAGATTGACACTGTGTCGAGGGCAGGATTCCCTCTGGCTTTTCTCTTCTTCAATATATTTTACTGGGTCCTTTACAAGATACTGCGGCATGAAGATTTTCATAAGCAGTAAAGGAGAGGAAGAGCTTAAAGTTTTTTAAGTCCAAGCCATCATGTCCATATGGGCTTCAGTGACAAACGGGGACAACTCAGACGGCCACATAGTTGCCCCAGACAGACAATGTGCATTGGGCGTCCATGAAATCAAAGGGACCTCCCATTGGTCCGTTGTGCTGAACTATTGGTCTCACATGTAAAACGTTGCCTGGGTCTCGCAGACGCACACACCTTTTTGGTTAATTTGATATGGATGCTTCCTTACCTTCACCTCTTTCTTCCTCTTATCCTTGATTTTATCCTAACATTTGGAAGCTATCGGGAAGTCCCAATGTTGTGAAACAGTCTTGTGTTTGGAAATTAAAAAAAAAAAAAAACCCAACTGTTAAATAAATAAATTTAAAAAACAAAACAACGGTTAGTCTTGTTGGTCTGTGGACTACATGTAAATTTAAAAAACAAAACAACGCTTAGTCTTGTTGGTCTGTGGACTACATGGACTCGTGGGCCGCGGACGACTGAAAATCAGGCGACTGCTAATTGTTTGTCAGATGTGTGGGACAGAAAATGATTTTCATTCTTTTCAATAAATGTCGAACGTCGGTGAATATTTTTCAGGGAGCCCTGGTAGATGTTGAGCTGCAGGGGGCATGTCCACAATCCAGCACGCTATGACAAGAGAAAATATTCAGACAGTTTATAGAAACAGTCGCCTTGAATTGAGACTCAGCCAAACTGAATAAAAGGTCAGTTCAGTATCTCGTGTCATCATTGCTGTGTTCTGCAATGAGACTGTGAGGGAGTCATGTCTATTTGATTTTTCATTTACAATGCTGAATGAAGATTGTTATCGAGATAACCTTTTATCTTATATCAAATCACAGTAGGTCAACATTTAAAGTTTTCTTTGTCAATGAAGTGGATTCAGTCTCATTGAAAGGCTCTGACCATGTCTGACGTCAGGGTTTACGTCAATTGTGAATTTTTTGGTGTCACATTCAGTCACAAGTTGTTGGAAATTGTTGGACCTTGATCAAAGTGACCGTTGGAGGAACAAGTAAATCAATTGATGCTCCAAAATCTAACAATGAATGGAGCCATTGTTTTTGCCCAACGGCAAATTATCTCTAAAACTGCTTTATTTTTGTTTGGATTGTTGTTGCAAAGATTTTTTTTTTTTTTTTTTGACAGTTTTATGTTTTCTTACATGGTGTTTTGCTTGTATTTGGTTAATATTATTCCAGAGGAATTAGTCTAACATATTAAAGGATCAAGTTTTGTAGGAGTTAAATTAAATTAAATTATCCAAAAAATCATTACAAAATCCCCTTTACATTTTAAAATTAGAAACAAAATGATTTGAATACAAATAGATGAATAGAAAATTATAGAACAGCCAAAAAATTTCAATCCATTACAAAATCCCCTTTTCATTTTAAAATTAGAAACAAAAAGATTTGAATAAAAATAGATGAATAGAAAATTATAGAACAATCTCTAAATGATTGATTGAAAAAAAAACTAAAAAATAGTTATACCAAAAATGGTTAAAGGATAGTTTACAGTTAACTAACAGTCGCACAAAAAAAAAATTAGAAAGCTAGCAGTAGGCTTAATTTTGAAAATTGTAGCCCGGAAATTGATAAAAGACAAACAACTTACACACAACATGTAAATGTCCGTCACAGATTCAGCCATCTCTGAAAAAAACGATCTGAAAAATGTGCCCCCTGTGGTTTATTATACTGCTGTCTCCCACCCACATGCACACTGACCTTATTAAAGGAGTCATTATAATAAAAAAAAGTCTGAAGTGAAATAATTTCAATATTCTCTGTGTTCATGATGTTAAAAGTAATACATGCAAGTCATATTTTTCAGAATAAATCACTGTGCATTTACTTCCATAATCATATTTTTGATGTTATAAAATTGCATTTCCTACCTCTATTGTTGCTCCTGGTATTCTTATCGTTGCTGTTTATTTTTTTTTTTACACACGTGTTTGTTTCACTGATGAAGGTAAAAGCCAAAAGTGATTTGTTGTTGTTGTTTTTTTCTAATCATGTAAGAAAAGGAGCATTCATCATGTAAAGAAATTACGGGTTTGATGTGGACCAATGGAGAGCACAGAATAAATATTACTACTAGGTCAGAGTATGGTACATTTTATTTTATTTTTTATTTATTTTTTTTTTTTTTTGGCCAATTTTTTTTTTTTTTTTTGGCAATGCTTGTTATAACAAGTAATTTTCTTCTTAAATCACCGTGCAGCTTTAATGTTGGCCTAGAAATGAAAAAGAGCTGTAATTCACTTTCTTGTTGTGAGTTATAAAGAACCTGAACTGTTCTTCACTATTGCTCAACTTTGGTTTCTTATTTGTTTCACAGTGACGCCTCTGCTAGAACCAGGTCCAGATCAGATGCGACGGCTGTAATTTTTCATGCAGCACCAGCCAAGGTATTGTTGCTTTATGACATTTGAGAAATAATGGGGTTTTTTTTTTGCTTTTTTTTGGTGGAGAAATTGTGTTCAGTGTCTCACAACCTTCTCACTAATGTGAAGTTCATGGGTCTCCAGGCCTCTGTAGGTCCACATGTATAGAGAAGACTATGTGTGTGTGTGTATATGAGGTGACCAGAGGCTGTCGATCTGCACATGTGTACGTCAGACTCCCCGCTGTTTCGGTCGTCAACAATTTCCTCAGTCATTACGAAGTCATTACGGAGCACAATGCAGTCCATCAATCTGCTCTGACAGTTCAGACAAACAGGGTTTGTTTGGAGAACGCACAGTTCTGTTGGTCATGTGACAGTGTGCAGTCGGCGCTCTTTAAAGACCATATCTAACGCACAGTTCTGTTGGTCATGTGACTGCAGTCGGCGCTCTTTAAAGACCATATATGTGTGTTTTAACAACTCACCGTTTCCTGAGGGGATGTTCGCTCGCTGGGTTAAACTCGGTGCCTTCCTTGATTGCACTGGTTTCTGCTCCAGTTATTTACACCTCCGTTTCCATCTTTGGATTTTAACTGTATTTCCATACTGTATTTCAAGATGTTTCTATTTCCCCTTCCTGCCTTAGGTCTACAAAAAAAAACGTAGTTTTCGTTTGGCTACACCTCCACAGAACAGGCAGCTGCAAGTGCTAATATTTTTTTTTTATCATACCAATAATAATGTCAATCCAAATAATAATAACAGCTCCAGTGAAAAAAAAGGAAAAGCAAATTCCATAATTTAACAAAAGAATAAAATGAATCTCTCAAGAAAAACAACTAGAATATACTTAATTGCATTTTATATCAAGGGATGTTTTTTATATAACGGCCAGTTTTTTTTTTGCCCATGTGTTCGGCCATTAGCTACTTCAGGGATACATTTTTATTTGAGTTGAACGTTAGCTTGTTTCCTTTTAGCGTACTCGTAATTGCGTGTGGGAATTGAGAAAGTGCACGTTTGACAGGCCTGGATTAAATTTCCTCACACTGGTTCTTACGTCATTTATTTTATCATGTTAAACCTAATTAAATCCGGAACAAACACACGCAGAGACTTTAATCTGTGCGGTTTTTATTTGATGTTGTAATGCAGTAAAAATGACAAAGATGAGAAAACAAATGTCTGCTCTTGCACATGACTGCAGTCTTTTACTACAAAGTCAGACTTTTGCAGTTGTTTTCACTTTGCTTCTGCAGATCTGCGCAGGCCAGGGTCTGTTGTGTGTCTTCATCCTGACACTGATGTGTTTTGTTAGCTTTGTTGTTTACCTGTATACAGTGAGAAACTCGTACCGCGGTCCAGACATGTCCTGAGGAGAGTCTTTGGACTAAGTTGAAAATAATGTGAACGCTGGAGCCAAAGCAGCTGAAACAAAGTCCTGGTCAACTCAGTTTTTGTTTTTTTTTTCATTGGACCGACAGAGTGACATGGACAAAATCAACTACTGATTGGGCATATTCATAGTGGCAGTGATGATGTCAAGTCTGCATAAGATCTCATTAGACGTTTTCCAGAACTGCAGCTGCTGAACAGATAACATTTGTTTAACCCCTTATTTCCCCATGTTCTCTCCTCAGGTCATTTCCAGCTTGGAATTTATTCGTCACGTGACT
This sequence comes from Cynoglossus semilaevis, assembly GCF_000523025.1. NCBI lineage: Eukaryota > Metazoa > Chordata > Actinopteri > Pleuronectiformes > Cynoglossidae > Cynoglossus > Cynoglossus semilaevis. The sequence continues at coordinate 18,395,237 of NC_024315.1, forward strand.
TTTTTGAGGCAACGTCGTGATTGGTTGGAAGGGAACAAGACATTGCACTGCAGGAGAGGAGAGCGTAACTCGCTTTGTTGACACACCTACCTAAACCAGGACAGGCTGTACAAGAAAAGTCTGCACCTGAAACTAATTAGAGGGAGATGGAGCCAATCCCACAGTCATCGGACAAGTCCAATTTAGTCTCCTTTTAACCTAATGCGGCATGGTTTTGGACTTTGAGAGAAGGCAGGCGTTCCTGGAGAAAAACTCTTGCACCCTGGAAGAACATGTACACACAGCGTGGACATTATTTACGTAAGGTAAGCATGCTAACCCATATCCAAGTGTACTAACAAACTTTTTGGCTCCGGGGCCACAATAGGTCCTAAAATTTGACATGGATGCAGGGTCATGAGCAGATAGATGGATCATTCATGTGCACTAAGATAAATGATAAATGTAAAAGCCATGCGTAAAGGCTAAAATGTTAAGATGCTTTTAGCCTTCTCTATGCCATCTATTGGGGGAAATGCGAAAATTGCAGGGAAAAGTCAAATGATAATGTAATAATATTTGGCGGCCCAGATTAAGAAGCCAAATGGGCCGCATTAGGACCCCGGGCCGTAGTGTGCTGTGCCTGATTTAAATCATTAGAAGACTCAAGACTTCTGACTTTAGTCCTTCTGTGCTGTAGCAGCTGGAGGAATTTCCAGCTTGACCAGTCTTTCAAAGCCACTCTGTTTTTATTTTACAGTGAATACAATCTTAAACAAACATAATCAGTTTCACACAGAATCTTAAAAAAAAAAAAAAACATACCACGCTAAGCCAATTGCAGAATCTCACATTTAGCTTCAGAAACATCTCAACTTCCCTCCTCCCTTCCTTCCCCTGTCCTCTTATCTTACTTCCTTCCTACATTCAGGAATAATCTCTAGAGCCCAGTCAGGGCCGTCACCCCCTTACCTAACACGAAGTATGAAGCAGTTGAGGAAGAGTAGGAGAAAGGCTAGAACTTACGGGTTGGAATCCGTGTCTTGTTAGCTCTTTGTTTGGATGTTCAGATCTCTCTCTCCTAGACTGGTGACAGGCGCATGTGACTGTGAGTTGGAAATCTCCTGCTGCTACATCCTGGACATAAACACTTTCAGCATCTCCTCTTTACTCTAAAGCACCGTAAAGAATCCCTCCTGAAGATTAGCTTTCCACATGGAAAGTCTGTGTGTGTGTGTAAATCACAGCCTGGTCATCCAGGAAAACCTTGTTATTTTAGTTTCCCACTGGTGAAAAGCCCATTTAAACAGCAGATTTAAACTGTGTCAATCACCTTATTTCCCATAAACGGAAATTGTATTCCAGTGGAATTCAGTTCCAGAACCTTTGACCCTGTGATAGAAGAGTTTTTTGTGGATTTAGTTAGAAAACACACATAGGACTTTAGTCAGTAGAGTTTTTTGTGGATTTAGTCAGAAAACACACATAGGACTTTAGTCAGTTGAATAAAATAACAAAAAAAAAAGAGACTCAGTCCTGCAGGTACTCTGGAGTGATGTTGGTATTTCTTTTATTTTTGAGTGAAGTCACGGTAGGAAGTACATTAATTGTGATGCATATTTCTACTTTCTTTTTTTTTTTTGGTCATTAATTCATTTTTTATACTTTTTTGAAATGATTTATTGTTGCAAACTGCTCTAAAAACATTTATTTATTTTCAAATAAAAGGTATTTTCTTTTTCACTGTTTAATATTTAAAAATGAAAAGAATGTTTTATAAATAGGTTGTTTTGGATTTGTTTAGTGTTTTTCAACCTTGGGGTCGAGACCCCACGTGGGCTCGCCTTGAATTCGAATTGGGTCACCTGAAATGTCTAATAATTCATTTTTTAAAATGACTGATAAAAAGATTTTTTTTTTTTCTACACCTGTGCTAGCTGCTACACTACGGAACCACAATTATAGTCTATATTTTCATATCTTCTAATTTTGGTACTCTGGACATATTTTCTAACCTCCTAATTGTGTTTTGCATTTGAGTGTCAGCACAAAACAGCTGTTGTTTGTTTCTCTTCAGTAAGAAAAAGAAAATCAACAAGCAGAGACCTGACGTCTGGTGTAAACTAGAGCTAAACAATGGTGTGTGTTTGCGTGTGTTGTGTAATCACAGTCGCGTCATTACGTTGACACAAGGTTGTGGTGAGTGAAGGAGAGCTTGAAAGCCTGCAAATGTCCAAGACCTTGTTATCCTACACAACACACGCCTTTAAGACTTTGACTCAGTCGAGAGTCAGATGTGTTTAGAAAAGTCAGATGAGTGTGAGTGCGTGTCTCTGGGTGTGCACGTGTGTGTGTGTGTGTGTGTGTGTGTGTGTGTTTGAGCTGTGATGAATGAGTAGTAGGTGTCGAGGAAGAGGGTGGAGACATGAGGGCAGGTATAACAAGCTCGATGAAGCCTGTAATTATTAAACCTCACAGTTTACTTAACCTTTGATTTCTTTCTGTCTCCGTCTCTCTCTCTCCCTCTCTCTCTCTCTCTCTCTCTCTCTCTCTCTCTTTCCCAGGCACATGCATGCAATGTTTGTGTAGACAGATAAGCTCTGAGAGAGAGCAAGAGAGAGAGAGAGAGAGAGAGGGAGGAGGGAGGGAAATAAGTCCATGTAAAAAGAGAGAAAACACAGTGAGGGGTGAGAAATCCTGTGTTTGTGTTTGAGAGAGCAGATTTGTGGACAAACTACAGAGAGAAGGAGACATTCACAAAATAAGAGAAAGAGTGACGACCGAAGGAAGAACAAGAAGACAGTACTGAAGGTCTGCTGCTGCTGCTGCTGCTGCTGCTGTTGCTGCTGCTGCTGGGATCATGGCTGTGAATGGGAAGGTGGCTCTGGTGACCGGGGGGGCCCAGGGCATCGGGAGAGCGGTGGTTCGGACCCTGCTGCAGAACTCAGCCAAGGTCAGTGAACCACCGGACGTTTGTGCACAGTCTCGGCTCCACAAGCGACCGTGTAGTGGTTTGACTCTCCCTTCTTCCTCCTTTGTTTTTAAAGTGTGCATCCCTTTTACAAGTTGACACAGTTTCATAGTGACAATGTGAAACATAAACCGGACCGACTTGACTGTCAGTCACACAACAGCTGCACGGCCTGTCGCTGTTGTGCGACTGCAGCTGCTGCGGTTTCGCTTTGGTGGAGGTGAGGAGACTCGCATTGTTCACTCCTGTTCGGTCTGTTACTGCATTTGACAGGTGTTCAAACCCCTAGATGCAGTAGATACTTGGACAGTTAAGCAGTACAAATACATGAGTCAAAAAGTTCCAAGATGTAATGTTTGAAAACAAAAAAAAAAACGTAACACCGCTCAACACGTGTAGAAGTGGGAGAGACGTGTCTCAGCGGGCTGTAGTTATTAAAATCAGTCGGTCTTTTAAATTGATAAAAATGTGTCTTAGAACATTTTGACTAACCCTGTACATGTAGCGGTAGGCAGTGGTTGGAAATAATTCAAAATCATTGAGTGTTAGTTGAAGAACTTGTCCAGAGAAGTCCATAAAGTCCTTCTACTAAGACACGCGTCAAACTCACGGCCCGTGGGCCAAATGTTGTTTGCCAGGTCATTTTTTGTGGCACTTTAATTGCCTTATAAAAACGTCCACGTTGCTGAGTTTCTTAACCTGGAGTTACGATATTTGTAACTTGAATAAATAGTAATCACATTTTTTTTTTTCCAAGTAGCCTCAGAAGCAATGGTACTTTTATACATCAATATCTCGTCCATGCCTGCAGTACTGATGCATGCACATCACATGTGCCACCTTTAAACCCTTCGCTGATATCAGTTGTTGTTGGGTTATCTATGACGCTCAGACGAGTAACTGTAAAGGCATTTCTGCATGTACTTCCTCTTTGCTAGACACACTGCAGAGATGCACATACGTCACACTAATTCACCAATGTTACATATATATATATATATATATATATATATTATATGTGTATATATATGTATATATATGTATATATAAAACTGCAACAACAGAACATTTTCTATTGTTAATCTTTAGGGAGTGTCAGACCTTTACGACAATAGACTTTATGGCAGCTGCTCGTGTTTTCCTTTTCTCATATGTTAAAGGTTCAGGTTGGCAGTGTCATATATAACCAAAGTGCTGCAGATGCTGCTGTTTTACTTTTGAGAACATAAACAAGAAGACAAACCTTTTTTATTATTGGAATTTTCACATCAAACAGAGTCACTACCTGCCACTGTTTATGTATACTAAGGACGAAGGCGTTTTATGTTGTGCAGTAAACTAGGGAGGACAAATGCCAGATGATGTCTCCACGTCATTAGAAGAAATTAGTAGGTGGGACAGACAGTGACGTGAGTCCATGTGGAAGGTGTGTGTGTGAGAGGCTAAGTCGTTTGGTTTTAAGATAAATTAAAGAAGAAAAAAAATTAAGATTGTTAATGAAAACCTCAAACCTGTTTCTCTACATATCCTTCATCTAGGTCTCTACTTTACTCATTTTCACAGGTTCTCATTTAAGTTTAGTGAAGGATTCGATGTTTGTTTTGTTTTTTTACAATTCTGTATCACGAAAGGTTACAGCGCTCGACACTTGACAACAGTAAGATGGTAAAACTCTTGACTTGACACATTTGAGTGATTAATATCCGTCTGTATTTGGAAAGTTTAGGCACCTAGGACACAAAGACAAAGCATATGTTGGATATATGATTAGATTAGATTAGGTTAGGTTAGATTGGATTAGATTAGAGCGCTGTCTTCATAATCACCTGCACCACAAACTTATTAAAAGCTAACCAGTCCGTTTGTTCTGCTATTAAGGGTTCTGTGTTTCTTATTTATGGAGACGAGAGAAGAAAGTCAGAAATGTTTGCTTCCTTCTCACACTGTGAGGTTCCAAATAAATTGAGACACAGCTCTCAGCCCCATCTATGTCATAATGTTTCGGTGTGTGTGTGTGTGTGTGTGTATGTGCGTGTGTTCCTTTTTTGCTACTGACCATAGTTGTCAAACCACAAACAAATGCGTCACTCATTGTTCTGCAGAATTCTGTCTTCACAAACACAAAGCATCTGAAATAATTTGACTAGATACATTTCCATTTTTCTATATTAATAAATATTATATATTTATACATATAAATACATAGACTCACATACATATATGCGGCAGTAGTGGCTTAATGGTTAAGGAAGCGGACTTGGTTCTGCCAAGTTGCCTCTGAGCATGGCACCGTCCCCACACACTGCTCCAGTGGGCAGCTTTAAGAGCCCGGTTAAAGCTGCCCACTGTTGACTTTGGTGATGGGTTAATACCAGAGGTCACATTTGGTTGTGTGCAGGGGTGTGCCGTGTCACAATGACAAATAATTCACTTTCACTATCTAAATACGCAAGCTATTTCTAAACCAACATTTAGCTATATAAAAAAATAAACCATTATTATTACTAGTTCTTAATTATGTTTGTGTATTTGGATTTGTTGGACACTAAATTCAGTTTTCTTCTTCTTTTAATCTCAATCCAACTGTTCTCAGGTGTCACTTGAGTTTTTTTTTTTATCAGTTTACAGTCTGGTTCTGTCACATTCCTCGGTGTTTTCTTTGTGCCCATAATTGACACTTCAAATACCTGAGAGTTTTCAACTCATTCTCATTCTTTTCTACTCTTTTCAGCATATTTAACCCCGCCCCCTGCCTGTTTGATCTAGATTAATTAACAATCACAGAACTTATAATCGAACAAATGCTACAGCCTTATCTTGTAAATGCATTGTGTGTTAAAAAAGGTTGAGTTATACAGGTGTGTTTGTTTATCACTGTGTTGTCAAACTCGGTTGGAAATTTAAAAAAACAAACAAAATGGAAATAAAAAGCTGGGAGACAGAAATAATTTTCACTTTGAATATATGACATGATAACCTAATGGAAAATAGTGTTTCAAAGAAGGCAATCTGTGTGTGTTTTTACTCCTTTAGGTGACTGTGGTCGACATGAACAAGGACAGCGGCGAGGGCAGTAAGACTGAGCTGGACAAAGAATTCGGCGAAGGAAACCTGGCCTTCATTCAGTGCGATGTTAGAGACGGAGCCGCGCTGAGAGGTGAGATTTAGATTCCGAAAAAATAGGTTTTCCGTGAGTGACGTCATCGTTGTCAGCACAGCGACGTCATCAGATGACTATTTGTGCGGCGCTGTTCTCACCGTGCTGCCTGCAGGTCTGTAAAAAAACATGGCTTCACGACACACACACACACGCAGCATCACACCAGGGACATCACGATGACTGACACACGCAGCTTTCAACACCAGCGTCTGGGGGGGGGTTCTTGGCGGCCGTCCAGACTGTAGCGTAACATAACAGTCACTGACGCCCCGTGGTGCACAGTGATGAACGACCTGACGAGTGTCAAGTGCGTGATTAGAGAAGGCTGGACGTGCACGCTGCCTGTTCAGACTCATGTCAGGTCTGCTCGTGATGAATGGAGGAAAGGAAACGAGACGATTGGGGGGGAAAAAAAAGGCAGTGCAGCAAGAACTATTTTTAGCAGGAATTAGTTTTGTTTTTGTTTTTTTTTTAACAGCTGCAGACGGAGGATCGGCAGGTTCACACAGCAAGCAAACAGACACAGGTGACAGCTTTGTATCCAAACCGCAGCTTCAGTATATACAGTAATACACCTGTGCTCTTACTGTAAATGGAAGTGCCTGAGGGGTTTTGTTTTCCATTTACACAGTAGGATCATTAATGAAAAGTGTAGTACATTGATGGGTACATTAGTAAATGTTTGATAGGACCAACTGGTAGGAACCTTGAACATTGCCAGGAATTGTGTACGTACACTATAGCAGCGGTCACCAACCTTTTTTGTACCATGGACTGTTCACCCAGTATGAGTCATTACTGCAGTTATAATGTGCCATAGTAAAACTGAAGTACATTTTTTTCCACTGTGTCCCACTGGGGCCCGGTGCCCATTGACCTACGGACTGGCGCTGGCCCCCGGACCGGAGCTTTGGGATTTTTTTGCAAGAACAAAATAAGATCGAACACAACCATGAACTCAGCACTTTCTTTGCAGCAATAAGAAATAGAAGGAAGGAATCTAACTATATTTACATTGCGGGAACAAGTATGAAAACCTATAGAGCAAAGGGGGAATTTAGGAACTGGAACTTTTTTTGATTAGAAGTTAGTTAGTTCATCTCAGTTGAAGAATTTGCAATTTTTCACTTCATTGATTCTCCTTTACTTTAAAGTCACGTTGACAAGTTCTATACCTGAGGTTCACCAGCCATGAAACGGGTAGAGTTGGGACACAAAGACTGATTTGTAGTGTGAGTGAGAGTGAGATACAGAGTAACAAGGTTTCATCGTGTGACAGACAGGTTTAGGTGCCTGCAGGCTAATGGCTGTGGAATGTAGTTTGCTGCTGCTGCTGCTGCTGCTGCTACCTCAGAAATACTGAGTAAGCAGCTCAGCAAACACTGCTGTTTGGACGCTGTAAGTGTCTATGTGTGTGTGCTAAGACACAAGCGTGTGTGCAGAGTTGTTTGTTTGTTTGTAATTGTTGGTTTTCCAGGGGTGGAATGCAACACTTGATGACACATGCAGGTTCTGCCACCTCAGGTTTCACTGCGCAGTCACTTCTTCGTAGTTGCGTCGCCGTCTTTGGCCTAAATGTAATTTAGAGATTCCAAAGATTCAACCATGCGATTCCATTCTCGGCGAACATGATGCTCTACCCCGGAGTCTCGCTTCCCAACTGTCTCATCTGTCTGTTAACAACACGTCTGTAGTGAATGTAGCCAGTGTAAATAGGGAATCAAGACAAGTGATACACTCAACGGCACCTGGCCTCACTGTTTAGAAGGCAGGGGGAAGAAAACACACACACACATATATACACACACACATACAAACACAAGTTCCATAAAGTGTTTTGGGGAGTTCACTTCTTGTACAGGAGTCATATTCTTTGATTTATACAACTGTCTTTGTCCCACGATTGGTGAAGAATTTATGAGCGTCGTCAACAAAGATGCACAATGACAGCCCAGAGTGGGTCATGAGCCTTTAACACAGTGCTTACCGAAGCAGGGTTAGTTCATCCAAAGCCAATAAATGTCACTTTGAATCATTTTATTATTGTGCCACAGTGGGGAAATTACAGCATCTTGTCATTTTATTGCCCTATGTTCAGCAAAAAGAAAACAAAATAGCTAAACTAAAAAGTTAAACGAGTTGTGAAGCAACAGCTGTGAATGTGTGTGTGGGGCAGCAACAACAGCACCATCTACTGTACGAAACGTGTGCCATTGGAGTAGTTCAGGAACTGCAGCTTTATGACCTACTCAGATGAACTTAGCTAGAGATGTTACTTGGACTTTTTTATGGTGTACTTTTTTGTCATTCATTAATACCACTGTTGTGTCCCACATTTTAATAATAAATATAACAATAAATAAAAAGGTGAAATAAATAGAAATTTTTTTTTACAGAAATGTACACTTAAGCACAATTTATTTGAATTTTTATAAATTCTGACAAATCAAAATTTGCACAATTGCAAGAAGAAAGTGTGTGTGTTTGTGTGTGTAAACCTACACTATATAACTACCATTTGTAAGGGCATCACTTTTTTTTTTGTTCTTCAGATGCCTTTCAGAAAACTGTGGACAAGTTTGGTCACCTGGACATCGTGATCAACAACGCCGGCATCAACAATGAAAAGAACTGGGAGAAGATGATAGAGGTCAACCTGGTAAGCAGACATGTCTCATTTAACAATCCGTTTTTCAGTACCAGTCGTTTAGAGTAGCACGTATGTCAAACTCAAGGCCCGTGGGCCAAATGTGGCCGTCAGGTGCTTAAAAAGTGTTTTTACGTATTTTCCGGACTATAAGTCGCACAATTGTTCATCCTGTGGCTGGGTTTGAGTCACTCAAGTGCGACTGATATATTAAAATATATAGTTTCACAATTGTTGTTTTCACACTGACAGCTGCTAGAGGGAACTTTAGGCTGGTGTACCAGTATTTGCAACTCCTGTAAGTTGCACTTTTTTTTCATCTTTTGGCTCATGCGACTTGCATGCAACTTATAGTCCAGAAAATATGGTAATTGAGTTTCTTAACCAGATTTTTTTTTATTATAATTATTATTATACAAGTTTCTTGATTTTTTTTATTATAATTATTATTATACAGAACAATGTACAATATTTCTAACTATATTAAAAAAATAATAAAAAATAAAGTTGCAAAAAAATGTATTAATACACAATCCATCTATACAGGCTTACTGTTATAACCTGCCTTTCAAGGAGAACCGAATTGATGATATGGCCCCCTGGTGTAGAGTACCAAGATTCATAGGGTTTTTATTATTGATAGATTCAGCTGCACTTCCAGTACCAGCATTTAATGTTTTTTTTTTTTTATTGCTTATTCCTAAAATGATCTTTCTCTGTATGTAAACACCTTCTTACCAGGGCACGGTGGCACACCTAGTGTGACTCTGTGATATCTGATTGCAATTTCTTTTGCCAACTAAGCTGCGTATTTGATTGTGTTGTTTCTCAAAGGATCCTGGTCAAATTACCCACACACTTCTACACCAAAGTCCATACAAAAAATTCCCAATTTTACCTCAAAGCACACCTCACAGTTTATCCAAAGCTCCCTTCCTTACGTGGTTAAAATGCATTTGTTAATGCGTTATTTTACATGCTATTTATTGCATTCCCAAAAAATTAATATGATTACGTTTTCACCTAGGACTTTTGTCCTATGTCTTTAGTTTTTACCGCAACCTTACTCCTATGTAGGTTCACAAATGAAACAGATCTATTTCTCTTAAATACTCCAGGAAGCCTTAATCGACACGCAGTTAAAGCGTGATAAATTATCTCTGCTGTAGCAAGTTGGAACAGAAATGTCTTTATTTTTAGCTCACTGCTGGCGGCAGATGTTTTCATTTCATCTGAAACCAGGCTTTCGACTTTGTTTGACTTTGATCAGTTTTAATGCGAGGAAATTCCTTCTTCTCCATTTCCTTCAGGGCTGGATCTTAACTTTCACCTGTTTGCCTATCCAACTACATCTGTGGTGTTGGTCCTTTTTCCTTTGTGTGCAATCAGGGCAAGGGTCAGGTGTGGGTCAGAGTTCCGATTCTACCAAAACTATCACAACATTGTTGATAAAAACTGGACTGATTTTGATGGTCGATTATCAAAATGTCAAACATACGGCTCGCGGGCCAAAACCGACCCGCCAGGGTGTTCAAATTTGAAAATAAACAAATACTGTTTAGGACATTTTATGTAAAATTATATTTCATTAGATATAAGTATATAATAATAATAAATCATTTCTAATGTGCTTATATTTCTTGCACGAAAACAAAGGGGGAAAACATGGACTTATTATTGTTATTTCTAGTTAATTGTGTTTAATTTGGTTGTATTTGGCTCCTGAACCAAAATGAGTTTGACACCCAGGGATTACACTATTACTTCTATTTCCCTTTGATGGGAATATTTTTTTTTACTGCACTGATACTATGTTTGATTTTTGCAATATCTATGATATAGGCTTTAAGGGAACGTTTTTGTTTTTTTTTCATAGTAATTCCAAAAATTGTTGCTTTAAGTATTCAACATCTCTGTAATTAATGAACTCTGGTTATTTTATATACACAGTATGTGGCTGTTATAATAGTGACTCACTATTATTTTAGTATCTTATTCCAGGATTTGTATATACCGTCAATGTGACCTTACGTGACTGTCTGTCGCTCCATTGCCCACTAAGGTCCAAAACTGTATCCTGTCAAACACAATAATCAAATGTGAAGGCTGCGGTTCGGAATAAAAAACAACACAACATTGAACGACAGGACCGTGTGCGTGTGCATTAAGCATATTTGCAAAAACATGCAAAATCCTGTAAAGCCTCACCGAGATGGAATGAATAGATTTGAAAGGCAAAAGAAAAGAGGAGCCAGCACTATTTTTAGCACGGATTATGTACCTTTTTTTTTTTTAACAGCTGCAGACAGAGGCAGTGAAGGAGCGGCAGGTTCAGTCAAGTCAATCAAACTAATGAGAACTATTGTCCTCAAAGTTGCCAGAAAAAAAGTCCCAAGAGAGCTAGCGAGTCAATTTAAACATTTGGTATAATAATCCATCCATCCATTTTCATCCGC
>NC_024315.1:18406539-18408619 GCF_000523025.1 Cynoglossus semilaevis
TAACTTGGCTGGTATAATAATAATGTGCCACTGGTATAATAATAATAATAATAAACATTATTACATATATTTATATTTATATATATGTACATGACTTGACTTGACCATATATTGTTTTTGTTCTAATATTTATATTGACCTCAAACACACCTGGTCTGTTGGTTGGATGCTAACCAAGGTGTGACCTCTGAAAGCAAGATATGCAAATATGCAAATGTGGAAATGTGCAGCTGAAAAGTACATTGTGTGATCTTTTTATCTTTTATATTTTAATAGATTATCTTGATGAACAACATGTGTCAGAGTTTGAAGAAATAAGGTTATAATTGTACGGCCCTCACACAAAGTCGTGTCAAGCTTCTTTAAAAGGTAATGAATAGATTTGTTACCTCAAAAGAAAACTCTACTATTTTTAGCAGAGATTAAGCTCTCCTGTATTTGGCCTGGAGAGGTTCTTTGAGTTTGACAGCTTCAGACAGAGGTGGTGAAGGAGCGGCAGGTTCAGTCAAGAAGCAACTTTTTTTTCTTACTTTTTTTTTTTTCTGACTGTGCATTAAAATATATATATATTAAATTGGACTCCAAATATCAGGAGTTCAGATTCAGTCCACATGTTGGGAACCAGGAAGTTTAACCTCCTGGAGGAAACCAACTACATAATTATGTGTTTCAAGATAGGGGCTAAAGCTAATACCCCAAACCTCCTGCTCCCTGACCAGTACTGGGCCGTTGGTCTATTGTTACTGGGCTGCAAAAATTAATTTTATTTACTTTATTTTTTATGTAAAAAAAAAAGACTCTCCCTCAGTTATAAATAAATCTAAACACATGCCAAGCTTTTCAAAATAAAAGTCTTTGGGGAGTCGTTTGGTGTTTGGAGGTCTTTTAGGCTTTCAAAATAAAATACATTTGCACTTTTTGTCATTCTCAAAATAAAGTATATGGCCACAGGTGATTCTTAACTGCAAAGCCTTTTCTGCATAATATGTATGACTTTTACTTTTACTATTTACTATACTTTTTTTTTCCTATAATCGGACATTGCAGGTGTAGTTTGACATGTTTCCGTGGTGGGCGTCCATCTTACTTGGAAGTGTCACATGATCACGTGATCAGTGATTTGTAGTCTTACTGTGAAGTTCCCTTATCAGCCCTTTGTACAAACCGTTTCTTTGGCTTTGTCCCAGTCCATGGTGTTATTCCGTCTTTTGTAGTGGTCAGACGTGGCAGATTTTGACTTCTCCTTTGGTGGTTGGTGTACTTTATATTTGCTTTTAATATCAGTATACTCTTCTGACATGTTTTTAGTTTTTTATTTTTCTGTGGCACAAAAAAGATTTAGCTTAAGATTCTTATTCTCAAGACCCCAACAAGTCACTATTTTCAGAGTCACACGTAGTACAATCTGCATCTGCAATCTCCTAGTTTTTTTTTTTTTTAACCGGTTGTTTTTGCTGAAAATGTGAGTTAATGCCTCAAACTGGGGCACAGCACGCAGCTACTTCTCCAACTACTTCCACTCAATATCCCCCCAAAAGGCTGGGGAAGCTGTTGTGCAGTAACTTGTCACCATCTCTTCAGACACGTCTCTATAAATACATGAACTCGTTCTTTGCATTTAGTTTCACTTCCTGCTCACAGAGAACTTTGCGGCCACAGCTGAGCAGGTCACTTAACTGCATTTGTTTGTTGTTTTTTTTTTTCCTTCACAGACGTCTGTCATCAAGGGCACCTATCTGGCACTGGAGCACATGAGCAAAGAGCATGGCAAGCAAGGTGGTACCATCATCAACGTGTCCTCCATGGCAGGTAACATACTGTAAAAACCCATCAAAGTACAATGTGTTCAGAATATTTGCACAGTCAGTAAAAGGTATACTCCATTTAAAAAACAAAAAACAAAATGACACTTTAGAGACTCAGTTTTAATTATTAGATCACAACGCAGTACTTTTCAAAATGTGGGGCGGGTCCCCGTGGGGGGACGCGGTGAGGTGCCAGTGGGGTCGGGGGGAGTTGGGCGTGAGAGGCTTCTAATGGAATATGGTACAAAAGTGTGTCGCTGCTGTAATGCTTGAAC
>NC_024315.1:18428444-18436536 GCF_000523025.1 Cynoglossus semilaevis
GTGGGGGGGGTCAGGGGGAGTTGGGCGTGAGAGGCTTCTAATGGAATATGGTACAAAAGTGTGTCGCTGCTGTAATGCTTGAACGATAAACAAGCCTTTTAAGCCTTTGTAATCTCTGCATATCTGCTGATAACACACAAATGTCCCAAATAATAATATGGGATCAATATAGTTAAATTTTCTTTTTTTTTTATGCTGGTACTAATAACTGGTTTATGTCCTTAGTTCCTGGTACTCACTCCACACCTAGTGCCTGCAGTTGAGACCAGACAGGGTTCTTAGAACTAGTTCTTGATACTTGTTCCTTTGGTGGAAAAACTTAAAATATTTCAAGTTCTGGATATGATGGCTCCCAAAATTATAGTTACTCTCCTGAACGCTAGAGGTCAGTATAGGAAATGAAGAGCACTACAGCACTGGGGTAATTAATGTATTATTTAATATTAATATAATTAATAATTTAATTAATTTTAACCCGTGGGCAGAGTGACACACCCTGTCTGTCCGATAATTCCACCATCCATTGACTTATTATTGCTCTAATACAGGGGTCCCAGCCCCCGGTCCGGAGACCAGGGCCAGTCCATAGGTCATTTGGTACCAGGCCAAAGTGAGACATGAGACAAAAATGTACTAATTTACTTAAGTCGTAAAAAATCCAGTCATATCCCTTTACTTTTTTCATTCAAAGATAATCAGTCAATGTTTCAAAACAATAGGTCATTCAGACTCTGATACTAACAGAATAAAGTCTAACAGATGTTTTATTTTGGAAATGTAATAATCGTACGCCGATGGCGCGGTACTACTGATACCGACCGACCGGTCCTTGATCCAAAAAAGGTTGAGGACCGCTGCTCTAACACGCCGTCGATGCATATGTTAGTATTTGTACACACTGCACCATCTCAATAGCGAGCGTGCGTTTCCTAATTAATCATGATTAGTCATGAATAATCCATGACTATCCTGTGATTAATTAAAATTAAAATTTTAAATGCGTTAACCACCTTAAAGATCAGTCCAACATTAACATCTTCTGCGCTTCCCTTTCGCTCGTGTTTTTTCTCTGCTTTTTATTTTTCTCCTTAGAAAGCCCTGTATACTTTCCTCCTCGGGGGTTCTAAAGTTCCTGCATGTTGAACCGTTTCGCAGGGAAAACAAAGACTCACGCATGTTTTTACAGCACTAATTAAAAACCGCACGCGGTGCCAGGAACTGATACGATCAGCTCGTCCGTCACAGCCTGTGCTGGTGTGGAATTCAGATGTAAACCTTTGCCCTGTTTGAAAGGCAGGATTTGATTCTTTCTGAATGTAAACAGGTGGAGATGTGGAACTGATTACCGGGTCTGGCACATGCTGCTCCTACACAATCCCACTGAATTTATGATGTTCTCTTTTTTTTTTTTTTTTTACCTTCATTACAACAACCACGCCGAACACTTTATGACTCTGAACCCTGGGCTGCATGGGTCTGTGGTACGGCAGACCACGACTGATTTATAGGAGTGACTGATGGATTGAGTTCAGAACTCGGAAAAAAAAAAAGTTTTATTCTATTTTCCTCGAGAGGCCATCACTGAAAACACAGAAGGAACTGTAGAATATGTTCCCCAGCTCAGTAATACAGGGGCTTTGATACTTGCGGCTGTTAAAACTGCAAAACAGCTAATTATTTCTTTAGGTAAACAATGTAAGAATAAAAAAAATAAGAAAACTAAAAAACTAGTTAAATGAGCCAAAAAAGAAAAAAGAAAGCATAGTTTGGCTAGAAATAATAAAAATATATATATTTATATGTTGAACAATAAATATTTAAAACTGATTGAAAACTAATCAGTAAGACGAAAAATTGCTAGTTTAGGAACGAGTATCACAACAGTATTCATAGGTTAGCCAAATGAACGTCCCCTGTAAGACTATCTATCAGTTATCTTCAACTACAAAAATAGAACTATCTGACACATAGTGACTGAGAACTGTGGCAACGGAATTAACTCCTTAGATGACACCTTATAGAGAACATCGCCGTTTAAACAGACATCCGTTAACAGAGAAAAAAGACAAAAAACTAAATAAAGTTCAAAGATAAAGACGTAGACGTCTGAAAGACAAACCGTTTTTTTTTTTTTTATATGAATACTTTGGCAGACAGAAAAAAAGACAAGAAACAAAGTTTAAAAAGGTTTAAAGTTTGGTACGTGCTGAAAGGTTCCAAAAAAGTAGTTAAAAGTTAGGCAAAAGTATCCAGAGAAGATTTATAGCCAAGATGATGGCTAAAGGTTAGCCGTAAGATTAATTATTTTCAAGGCTTAACATTTTTGAAATATTTGAAAGTAGGTGAATAAGGACAAGGACAAATAAAATAAACTAAAGAAATCCGATATGCTAAAAACTAACAAGACCTAAATACATATATATACATATATATATAATTTGAAAACAGCAACCACCCATATATATATCTATATATGTATTTGCTAATTTGACATGCATTTCAAATGACCTTGTTCGCTCTACCCAAAACGTTAACGTTGACATCTTCCATATGTGCCACGACTGTTGTGTATGTCAAATGCTGTTAGACTAACACAGGCCTGATTTGTGTGATCCTGTGTGAATACAAACGCACATTCTTTCACACAGAAACAACACGCTGGGAACATGTTTGGACAAGTGTGTTTGTTATGAGGACTGCAAGAACACAGTACACATTCACGCAAAACACACCACGACGCACAAACAAACACAAAGATGGTTATCGCCAGACAGATTTTTGAATTGGTCTGCTCCAAATCGACCAGAAATGTGTTGGCACCAGAATGGAGGAAATGCAAACACACACACACACACACACATATACACACAACCTGTAGTACACACTGTTAAACTGTCAATCAACACCCATATCTGTAACTTACTGTAAACTGGCTGGGAGAACAGAGACGTATGGGAGTGACTCATTCTTTGTCACTCACTGCAACATTATAACTAACTGCAAACTCCACTTTCTGTGACGTGTTTCCGCTCCAGATGACGTAAACAGTTAGGGGTGTCCAACAGCCACAGATAATGATTTTTTTAAAACCAGAACATTGACCTTTACATAAACAAGTATTTAAAGTGTAATACTGAGCAAAGTTTTTTTTTTTTTTTTTTTTTTTTAAATCAAAAAGTACCTGCACTTCCTCTTGGTTGACACCAGGGCTTGGATGAGAAAACTGAACTTTTATTTAAAAGGGAATGGGAGCTAATGCTATTTGTTCTTGAAAATATATGCCGTAATTTCCGGAATATGTGGCACTTTGGCCCAGAGGCAACTTATACCGTAATTTCCGGACTATGTGGCGCTTTGGCCCAGAGGCTATGTCTCTGTCATTGGTGTGGAACCCCAGGGTTCACCTCCTGGGCAAGATCAAATCCCGATCAGGGTGGTTGGTACGGTGAAGTGTGATTTGGGTGGCCGTCATGGTGACTGCTGCCCCCGCGACCCGGTAACGGATAAGTGGATGAAAATGGATGGATGGATGGAATTTCCGGAATATTGAGCCCGAACAGTGCCTGTAACACAGCTGGTTACACATTAGCTATTTCATGCTTCGCCTCCCCGACCGTTGTTGGAATGCACAGGAGAGACTTGGTGATCTGCTCCAGGGTCAAAGCTAAATTGTAGCTTTCCTACAAGCTCACTGTTTTTCTTATTCTAAATTATGCCAATTTGATATTATTGCTCAATGAAACTTTTCCGGAGTATAAGTTGCACCAGTGCCCTCTAGTGGCTGTCAGTGTGAAAATAACGAACATGTACATTTTCAGTGTTTACGGTGCCATGCTCAGAGCACCTCAGTGGTAACTTGGCAGCTGGTGGACTTAAACCTGAAGCCTTCCGGACCTGCTTCCTTAAGCGCTAACTCCACTGAAAGCTCTGATGTGTTGCTATTTATGGGCTAATGCTTGACTATTAATAATAACTAGGCTAATTTTGAGTTATTTTTTTTTGTCAAACCTTTTGACATTTTGCTCTAATATAAGCTATAAAGCTGTTTTGGGGTTGTTGTTTGCATTTTTCCGTGCTGAGGTGGTTGAGAGGAAAATCAAGATAATCTTCCTGAAGTGAAGTTGTTCTGCTCCTCATCTGAATGGCAGACTCATACCCTATGAAAACCCTCCTGCTGCGGATTTGTGTTTTTATTCGTCCGTGACTATAATGAAAAGCAGATGATGACTCTCTGTAACGGCAACATGCGGAAAAGCCTGAGGGGGAGGGGAGTGGTCTGAGGTCAAACAACACAAAAGGCTGTGTGTGTGTGTGTGTATACTGTGCATGGACGTATGTGTGAACCTAATCAAATCTGAACTATAACAAAGAGTTAATTTATCAAATCAGTTAGCGCTGTACGAATCCAATTACGAAACCTTTAGAACTAAAGGTTTGTAATTCGGCTTTTCTTTCTGAATCGCAATCCTCCAGCCGCCGTTTTTACACTAGTATAAAAAGTAAAACCTTTACATACTACAGGTCATTTCCTCGACCGTAATAACTGCCTGATTTACCAAAACAAGTAAACGTAATTTTCATTGTCCTTAACCAACAACGAGCCCATTGTCAGATCCCCCTACTGTAGTACTTTGCAGAACTTTTATGGCAGATGTTTGCAGTATGTAGACAACCTGAGGCTTAATCTCGAACGCCTAAAGTGTTTCCGATAGGGATGTCCGATAATATCGGCCGATCGATATTATTAGACTGATATTATCGTATTTTGTACTATCTGTAAGAAGTTTTTCCTCCGATAATTGAAACCCGATAACGCAATGCCTGTGTTTCTAAAAAAGCCTGAAGGCGTCAGACCAATCAGATGCCTCAGTGTCGAAAAATAGCGTAATGCCCCGGCGTCAGACCAATCAGATGCCTCAGTGCTCTGAAGAACTTTTATTAAAGCACAACTGCAATAGCTAATTCTAAACTCCTTTATGTCTCTCAACCCATCTTCTCCAAAAACACCTTTTCTTCCTCTCACGCTCTCCGCACTTTCTCTGCCTCATACACACACGCGCTCTCTCAACACATCTCCTCACTCCCTCTCCCATACCCGTAACTGTTAACTCCTTTGGCAGCATTGTAGCTTATTTTATTAATCTCTGTTGATAACACTAGGGAACACCATTTTAGTTGAGTTAGGTCTGACAGCTGTTTTTTAACTCATTTTTGGGTGCGGAATCTACGAAGTCCTTATACGAGACAGAGACGTGACCTGATGCAAGGCCTAATGCAGAACATGCAGAGAAATAGTAGTACATGGTGATGTAGTAATGCAGAGATTCAATATAAAGACGTTACCTGTTGTTCCGATTACAGGGTGTTGATCAGATATAAATCCTTATTATTTGTATTGTTATTCTGCTGTTCTTATGGAGTCTGTCATTTCTCTTTTGACCCCCAGCCTTCCTCCATTCTCCTCATCAGCCCGTCTACACTGCGACCAAACACGGTGTGATCGGCTTCACTAGAGTTATGGCAGTAAGGAACACACGCGCACACAGGTTTTGTAACCCTTTGAAGGCGTTTAAGAACTCAGCTGGGGGGGGGGTTTGTGTGTTTTCCAGGATGCTTCCATTCGGGGCGACTACGGTGTTCGCATCAACGCCCTGTGTCCGGGCTTCGTGGACACTCCTCTGCTGCAGTCAGTGGAGCTGGAGGACAACATGGGCAAGTTTGTCAAGTTCAAGGACGACTTCAAACACAGTATGAACAAGTTTGGAGTTTTACAGTGAGTTTGAAACTGATGTTTCTTAACTATTTTTGCTTTACATATGGATGGATGGATGGATAGATGGAAGGACGGACGGACAGATAGATAGATAGATGGATAGATAGATGGATCCATCTAGCTAGATGGATGATGGATGGATAGATAGATGGATGATGGATAGATAAATGGATGATGGATAGATAGATAGATGGATTTTTGGATTTTTAATTTCGGTTGGCTAACATACAACATGCAACACTATAGAGCTTAATACAGTTTTTTTTTTTTGTTTCCTGCCCTTATGTTCCCTCCATCATTATCTTCTCCGTGCTCTTGCACAGGCCATCTTTCATAGCAGAGGGCATGATGCGATTGGTCACGGACTCCGGTCTAAACGGGGCCGTGATGAAGATCACCTGCTCGAAAGGAATCCACTTTCACACCTACGAACCCATGTCTGTGTGAGCCTGGACACTGCCTGCAGTGTTCTAGACCTTTTCTGACTGTGGTGGACCACCAGAGACTGATTCCAGGAGACGTTTCATTGTCTCCGCATGGGAGCATTTCTTGAAATTTCATTATTTAATTAACAAGCATGTAAACTTTGTTTAAAACATAAACACGTAGTCAGGGTCGGCCACAGTAAGAGACAAACATGGAGTTGTGTGTCATTCCTGTGAAATATGAAAACGTGTGGTTGCAGCTCAACATATTTATATTTTTTGTGTGTATTTTTATTCTCTTTTAAATTCTTTCTTCTTTTTTTTTTTCTAATACATTTGAGGTTTGAATTACTTTTCCATCTTCCAAAAAAAGTAACGGGACTTCGGAAAACATGGTCAGTTGCACATTTTAACCACTTTGGAAGAATATTTTCTGTTACAACTCACAGGACATTTGAACACAGTGTAGAGACAGACAGCCATTATAATTAAGAGCAACTCAAAATTGATAAATTTACCTATGACCCTAAAACACAATTTGCAAACTGATATGTCTGTTCATTTTGAGAATTTTAATGTAATTGTTTCTATTCAACAATAGAAACAATTATTGTTGAATAGAAACAGTAATATATATATATGTATATATATACACATATATACATATATATATGTATATATATACACATATATATGTATATATGTGTATATATATACATATATATATGTATATATATACACATATATATGTATATATGTGTATATATATACACATATATACATATATATGTGTATATATATACATATATATATGTATATATGTGTATATATATACACATATATGTATATATATATGTATATACATATATATATATGTATATATGTATATGTATATATATATACTCTCGCCTGCCACCACCTATATATATATGTACCTCTAAGTATGTATATATACCTCTAAGAGAGAGCCAAGAAATTAGCATGAATCCAATGAATGGCTTCTGGCTGTTGTTTGTTTGTGGTGTAAAATATCAGCTATATATGGGTTTTTTTCATTGACCGAAGTTTAGCATAGTATACGTAAGTGTGTCTATATAATTGTTCTGGGCTCTAAAATAAAACAAAATGGTTGATGTATTCCTACAAATAACCATTTATAAGAAGTTTTGTTGTTGACCACACCGACAGACGATAATAAGTTGATAAAAAAAATAAATTAAAAAAGCTATATGGGGTGCAATCTGGAACTACAATGGAACATTTCTGCAACCACCTGGAACCAGTCTCCTTTCTAGGAACCCACATTTCTTGAAGGTTCCTGGAAATCAGTGGTCTAGTTTTTGTGGTTTTGTTTCTGACAGACAAAGGCAAATTGATGACGACCATGATGTTCTTTGTACATGTAATAATAATCCCCTACTCCAGAATATACTTCTGCAACCATCTCACCTCACCAAAATCCAGTTACCACATAAGGTTCACGCTGCCATTTAAGATATAAATTCTCTGTTCCCTTTGGGCTGAAAAAAGAAATGCTCTAAATGTCAGTAAAAAAAAAGGGGAAAAAATGTAAATTAAATCAGCTCAATGTTGACTTTCTCTAAATGTCTGGCCCTGCAGGTCATCAATCAGTCCACTGTAAATGCTGCCAAAGCTATAAAACATTCCAGTCCAGCACTACGGCCAAAGAAAAGTTTAGGAATTTATGTTAAAATGGAAACTTAATACACAATGGGGTTGTACTCACATGTTATTTATTTGACGGAGAATGAAAAGTAACACTTTATCCATGGGAATTTGGGAAGAGGATATGGAAAGATATAAAAACAGCCTTACAAATGTTACATTTCAAAACCATTTCCTATTTACCTGAATAAGTAATGGATCCAAAACA
>NC_024315.1:18436636-18437023 GCF_000523025.1 Cynoglossus semilaevis
TTCTTTTATTTATTTATTTTTAACTAACACAACCAAGGAAAAGTGGTCAGTGTTCTTGCCTTACAACAAGAGGATCAGCCGTATGAGCCGTGATGGTGACCGAGTGTCTTTCTGGGAAGTGTTCGCTTCCTAATGAGCCATAGTCGAGGTCAACAAATATGAAGAAAATGGTGGAGATGTCACTGTGGTGCCTGAATCTCTACCTCACAAGTCTACAACAACAACAACAAAAAAACCAGGCTTTTAGAGGCATCTGCCGTCAGTGACATTACTCAGTGACCATGTGCACACCTGGCTGCAAGATTGAAAGCTGCAGATTAAAGTCCCATTCTTGAAGTGTGTTTGTGTAGGTTCTCAGTCAGAGGACAACTGAAGACGTTTCACCTC
>NC_024315.1:18437123-18501415 GCF_000523025.1 Cynoglossus semilaevis
GTAGGGTTCATTTAGTTTGCTTGTTTTGAGTATTGTTTTCTTTTAACTGACTTCGGCCTGTAGATTGTGTTTTAAATATTTTAAATTTGACAATTTAAATACATAAATTGTCAAAGTTGAAACAGTCTCATTCCTTGAAGTTGAACGTGCCTTGGCGTCATATGTTATGAGCTGGAATAATCATGTTCAAACGTTTGTATTCAAACTGCCTGTTATCTAATCTCTGCTCCTTTTTATTTCTTTCTTCTCTGATTTGCTTTCTTTTAGTTCAGATTCCAAGGTGTTCAAAACAAGACGACGTCAATGATTTTTTTTTTTGTTAAAACCACAATGTACATTCAAACCAAAGCTGTGTTCGTCTCATTTTCTTTATGGTAATAAGCCCTGTCAGATATTGGCGTTGATGCTGCAATATGATTGTCAATTAGTTGTCAGGCAGGTAGACATAGATGACATCATACAGTATTTATTAGTACCTCTAACTGAACACATGAAGTTGAATGTTAACCTTTACAATCATTTCTGTCTACTGAAACCCTTTCAAATTAAAAGTATGAAATCACCCCATGACCTCACATATTTGATATTATCTTCTGTGCTTCATTTTTTTTTTTTTTTGACATTCGTCATGTCTGCGATGACGGTGAAATAAACCAGATCCCGTAAGATTGTACGAACGGACGACATAAACAGATTCCACGTCGGACAAAACTGAACCATTTCGTGTCGTTAAATGTGACAGAAACAGATAAGGGTTTTTTTTTTTCTATTTCCTCCTCGTTTATTTTACAGCATGAGATGAGAATACCCTGTTTTCAAGGAAACGAGGCAAGCTACCCTCCCCCTGACCCCTCCCCCAGGAAGCCTTCACCACGCTAACACGTTCCAGGTACCGTCCTGAACAAATTGATGTCTTCGTGGAGTCGTGAAGGTACAGTGTGATGTCACCACATACAGATGTCGGCTCAGTTGTTTCTATAAATACAGTTGACCGGTCGCCTGAAGCACAAGAATGTAATTTTCCGCTATTGTGATTTTTCTTTTTTTTTTCCATTACTACACTTCATCGGAATTTTTTTTTTCCCCTTCCGTTTCAGTCTGTAAACATTTCCCTAGTATTTAACGCCTCCAGATGCTAGAAGGGGTTAATGCGAAGTCCGGTTCCCAAAGGAGAGAAGGGGTTGACCTTGGCCCACATTAGAGCGTCATTCAGGGAGATTGCTGATTTCCCATCTTCCAAGAGAAACACCGGGCCCTGGGTGTCAAGGAATAAAAGAAAACGGACTTAAGCACTGATGGGATTGGGATTTTTTTTTTTTTTATATGGGGAAAAAATGGCAAATCATCCCCAAACTAAGACTGAGTGAAGATTTCTTGGGTCACCGGCGCTGCTCTGCTGTTGGCTGTAGGTAAGCTAAAGGTTGCCCAGATTCAAAACGTGGCACAGTGCCGAACATATTCATCATGCCAGCATGGAAACCATCAACTTGTTTCTCATGCTGGCAATACTTTCTCAACTTTATAGTGTTTGCGTATGTTGAAAGACACTACTGTATTTTTTTTTTTTTGAGACGCACTAAAAAAAAACCTAGCGTGCCGGGTTTGGCCCACGGGCTGTATGTTTGACACCCCTGCACTAAAATCTGAAAATCCTTCCAAAAAAACTTCCCTTTGTTTTGTCACCTAGCGCATGTCTGTATTTGTGTCTTTTTTTTCATTAAAATAATTATATATTGACCACACACCTGTATTCTCTGTCCAGTGAAGCAGGACAGCTGGACGTCAGAATGGCTCGGTAGGTTGGAGCCCGTCACGTAATCGGCCCCACGGAGGACTAACACAGCTGTGGAGAAAACACATGACACGTGCTTATTGTTGGATAGATGGGTTAGGACGCAGTAGGATGTGGCCCAGAGTTTGGGTCTCACCAGAGTCGGATGGCTGAATCCTCCTCTGTAGGCTGTTGAACTCCTCCTTCTGACTCTCCGATGGTGCACTGTGTACAGCGGACAGGACCGTTGTTTAGGTACAAGTGTCAACGTCACACCTCACCCGCATTGATTTTGTCACAAGGCTTTCATTTTATTAGGATCTAACGTTCGGCTGCTGTTGTTTCAAACCTACTTGCTGTGGCTCTGTGTACAAGCTCGCCAGGCCTCCAGCTCCACCGACAGCTGCTCAATCTTCAGAGGAACACACACCTCCTTGCGCTTCAGCAGCTGACTGAAAATTGGGAACGCAATATGTCGATTACACCTTTAACTTTAAGTCTAACGAACTGCCGTCCCCAAAATGTTTCGGACTATTTTAAAGAATTTACAGTGTACCTGCCAAATGTAGCCAGGTCATGGTAGTGGTTCTCAGTTATTTTGGGTTACCCTGGGCTACAGAAATTTTTTGTCACGCCTACCCCTGGATTAAAAAATTATTGAAAACCTCTAATATGCAATTGCAATATTTTCTATTTTTCTGAAAATCACTGTATGAGTTGCTGCCACCTACAGACTGGAGGATTGTTTTAGCATTACAGCAGTGGCAGACTTCTGTCTAGCGCTGCCGTGGGCAAACTTTTTTTGGAAAAAAATTTGGAAAGTACTGGATGGCCAGATTAAAAAGCTGAACTTTTTAATATTAAAAAATATTAATTTTTAATATTAAGCCATCTGGCCCCAGGGCCTTCGTTAGCCCATGCCTGGTTTTAGTGTGTCATATTCCATCGGAAGCCTGCCCCCTCCTGGACAAAATGTGTATAAATGTCAGGTGTGTGTACATGTACCTGGTATATTCATAAAGTGCAGGTACAATGCTGGAGTACTGTCTTCTGATGGCCAGCAGGGCTCCGGTATAACCGCACAGGATCAGCAGCTCACTGCGAGCTCTGGGTACAAACACGTGAAAGGTTTATGTAGGAGACGATGGAGGAGACGGATGATTGGAAAAAGAAAAAAAAAAACAAAAAAAACAAAAAAAAAAACATCAACAGCGATGACGTTGTTTTTACTCTGTCAGCTTGGACATCATGAGACGATCCGTTCGGATGTAGCTCATCAGGTCAAGGATGTGATGAACGCTGTCCACCGTCCAATCAGATCCACTCAGCTGCTCTGGTGAGGAGGAAGTTCACAGTTGACTGTTAGCTCTGTTACCACAGCACCTCAAAAATAATCATTTTAAAATAGGAGGATGATGGGTTCATTCAGCATCTATATCATACGTGTCAAACTCAAGGCCCCGGGGGCCAAATGCGGCCCGCCAAGCCATTTTATGTGGCCCGCGGGAGCTTAAAAAGCATTGAATAAAGTCCATGCAGCAGAGTTTATCAACATATGAAATTAAAAGTTTTTTTTTATTACACAGCATTGAACAATATTTGTAGCTTGAATAAATAATAATCAATTGCAGATACATGTTTTAGTCTGTTATGGAGGAGCTACATCTACCAGACTCTAGCCTGTTTGTATCAAAGTCTGAATGACTTTTATTTTTAAAATATTGCCAGATTATCATCAAATAAAGAAAGTAAATGAACTTTTTTTTTTCTTTTTTTTCACTGTGTCCCACTGCGGGCTGGTACCAAAGGACCTATAGACTTGTACTGGTCCGCGAACCGGGGGTTGGGGACCCCTGATCTATACAGTCTTCCATTTAAAACCGGCCCTTCAACAGGAACTGTATTGCTGATGTGGCCCCCTGGTGGAAATGAGTTTGACACCCATGACATCTATATTGTTTGAAAAACCGTTGGCGGAAACTACCTTTGATGTGATCGATCCCCAACTGCAGTGCATTCTCAGGCTCAGGACTGAGGAGGTGAAATTTAACTGCCGAAAATAAGTCTCCTTCAGACATGGCTGCCTCTGCCAAGGCCTTACACTCCTCTGATGGAGGGAGACCACACTGGAAGAAACGGACAACAACATGTCATTTTTATTTATTTTTATTTTATATAAGTTACGGACCAAAGGCGGGTGTGAAAAGTAACAAATTACATTTACTCACGTTACTGTAATTGAGTAGTTTTTGTGAGTAATTTGTCATTTTAAAGTAGTTTTGGTATTCTTCACTCAAGTATATTACCTTGCTACATGTGAAAAGAACCAGTTACTGAGTAAAAAAATTAAATAACAATCTGTGTTAACTGAAAGAAAATTTTGTGCGCAAAAAAAGTGCATATGGTTTGAATTTGCAGTATAAACATTCAAATGGATGTGTAGAATTTCAGTAATGTAAAGATATTTTGACTTAATTACATTTTTTAGTATTTTTTGACTTTGGCTAAAGGTATCGTATTTCCCGGACTATAAGTAGCTGAATAAGTCGCACCAGCCAAAAAACACATAATGAAGAAGAAAAAAAACACATATATAAGTCGCTCCAGAGTATAAGCCGCACCAGGCAGCTAGAGTGCCCCCTAGCGGCTGTCAGTGTGAAAATAACAAACGTGTAATTTTTCCGTGGGACATGAGTAGCAGATACTGGTGCGCAAGCCTAGAGTGCCCTCTAGTGGCTGTCAGTGCGAAAACAAGAAACATGAAATTATATATTTTATTATTATATATAAGTCGCAAACCCAGCCAAAGGATAAGTAAAGGTGAGACTTATAGTCTGGAAGATACAGTAATTATACTAGCTAAATTCTAACGAGCTCAAATTTACCACCTCTGGTCAGATTACTCTACATTACTCTGTGTTTGGGAGAAACTTAGAGTATCCATGGACAGAAGAAAAAGGGCCTCCACTCACCCGTTCGTGCAAGTGATTGATTTCGGCTGGACTTCCAGGGTAAAGAGAACACAGTTTAGCCAATAAAACCTGATTATCTGGAATCATTTGCAGGAGATTAGCAGACAGCTCCCTGGAAGACAGTGGAAAAATGGAAGGAACATGAAAACAGAACAGCGCTCAAAGAAGATAAACTACATTTTTGTCAATACATATGGGGCGAACGCAAGCCCAGCCAATGCAAAGTGCTCCTCTGAAGCCAGATGTACCATGTGTGCGTGGTCATGTACTTCCTAGCCAACAGTTCAAGGCAGTACGCGGTGGTCTGACGGGCGGCTTCTCCCAGAACGATGCCGACACATGAAGCCAGCTCCAGCTCATTACCTCTGATCAGGGTGCACAAGGCCATCTGCAGAGACCACAGACTTCATGTCACATGACACAACAGAAACACCCACTCAGACAAGGCCTGTGTGTGTGTGTGTGTGTGTGTGTATACACACCTTAATGTTGTCCACAGCTAGGTGACAACATGCAGCGAGGACAGAGCAGCCGTCCTGAAAATACCACTCGGCCAATTCTTTACAGACCCTGTGTAGCAGACTGGACAGAGAGAACAGCAGAAGGTCAGAGGTCAGGGTTCTGAGGTGGAGACGTGGAGGGACGGCTTGTTTGTTACCTCTGGTACTGTACGGTGTCCACGTCGTTAGTTGTGTGGTTGACAGGGGAGGTCTGAGGGGCACGAATGTTTCCTTCACATGCTCCCTGGAAAAAACAATATTTTCTTTACTATATTCCAGTCTGAATTTAACTAAAAGATATTTAATTTATTGTAAAAAAAAAAAAACATTTGTACAATGTTTCACTAAGCTCACCAGACCTACAAAACCTTTTAAATGTCCAAATCCATGTAAATGTGGAGACATGGCTGCAACTGACCACAGTCAAAAATAAAAATTAAATAAATTAAATATCAATAGAATAATTTTCCAGAAGGTAAAAGTTATAAGGAGACAGATTTGACATGAGAAATATTTACATTTACTTCACCTCAACATCAGAATTATATCTGTGTCTTATCCTATCGTATCTTTAGCTTTATTTACTTCACCACTCCCTGTTGGATATTACCCATCATGCTTTACTAAGGCATCAACGAGACTAGAATACAGCTAAAAATCCATTAAAAAATATGTTACCAAGGTGACAAGAATAAAAAACTAGGGGAGAATACAGCTAAAAATCCATTAAAAAAATGTTACCAAGGAGACAAGAATAAAAAAACAAGAAACTTAGCTGACTTAGCCTAGCTAACTTAGCTTAGCTGACTTAGCTTAGCTGACTTAGCTGAGCTGAAGTTACATCATTAAGTCCTATTGGTTACCTTATCTAACAGTGCCCTACATTACAACACACGCAGGCCAGCTCCATTGCTCTCCTGTCAATTTACACTACAGCAAACCAAGCTGCGTTTGAGTGAGAAAACTCTGATAACATGTTTGCTTTTCAGAATCACAGTCCAGGTCATAACAAGGACCTACGAGTCTGTCCATTATCATCCGTCTTCTTCAACAATCTACCCACCCGCCTGACTCTGGCAGGGCCAGGTTCCAACATGCTTTCTCTTCACTATCGTGTATAATCAGATATAAAACAGTTTCTGCTCAGTGACGGTACCTGTGCGATAAGTAAGGCCTCCAGCAGTTGTCCTCGGCCACTGAAGAATGTTACCAGCTTTTTGACGTCTGCTGTGGCAATGCAGTATGGGATAGCATCGTCATTATCTTCAGCCATGAGTTGATCTGCCCTCCTGGGTAAAAAAAAAAAAATCATTTATTTTATGTTTAGTATTTTTGTTGCTGTGGAGCTAGGGTTTTTTTTTCAGGTTGAATTTAAGATTTGCGTGAAATTAACGTTTTTCGCCTTTTAAGAAACAGTTCGACTTCTGATGCCCGGTTTAAAAGGATGTTGTTAGCATATAAATCTGATTGAAGAATGTCACAAGGCAAAACATTAGCTCTTAACATCCGAGACACTAATGCAGTGTTATTTTATTGTTTCATGCACCCCCTAGGGGACAGAGGTTTTTTCACACCCTCCACCCTCCCGATTAAAATACTATTGAGCGCCTGGTAATATTTATCTGTTGATCTGTAAAGACTGTATGAGCGCTTCTTCTACTAGGTTGAACAGGTGGCCTTCTCTGCTGCCATCTAGTGACTGGAGGCTTGTTTATCGTTCAAGCATGATTAAAAACAGTATGCTTAAAGTCCCCTCATCAACTCCGGTATGGTGTCATGTGTTTTAAGATTTTTTTTTTTTTAAATAAACCTTAGTTAGCAAAAATTGTGTTCAGCAAGCTAATTGTGCCATATTTTAGTTTTCATTTATTTTTACAGAGAGTAACAGTAAATAGTTTAATTACAGAAACACCGTTAAGTATTTTATTAACAAACTAAATACCAGAATAAAAACGTAATAATTAAGTTCAGGCTTTTTATGTTAAAAAAAAAAGACATAAACATTGTTTACCTCTGCATTAGCTTCTTCCAGTATTTCATGGAAACACCAGGAGCCACAGCTAAGGCTTTCTCCCACTAAAAAAGAGGAAAAGAAAAAAAAAGATCACAATATTTTTCGTATAATATAAGTCGCACTTTTTTCATCCTCCGGCTGGGTTTGCAACTTATACTCACGTGCGACCTATATATTTAAATATATAATTTTACGTTGGTTATTTTCACACTGATAGCCACTAGAAGGCACTCTAGGCTTGTGTACCAGTAGCTGCTACTCATGTACCACTAAAAATGTTTGTTATTTTCACACTAACAGCCACTAGAGGGCACTGGTACACTTATACGTATGTTATATGTTTTTTTCTTCTTCATTATGTATTTTTTGGATGGTGCAATTTAAACATACTCTGGAGCAACACTAATTAATGGGTGATAGAAGTTAATAAAGCTAGCTTAAAATGTTAATATAATGTTTTCCAGCAGAAACAAAACTAAGTAAAAACATCCTTTCTGAAAACAAACAATACTGTAATATTTGGTACGTTTCCTTGTACTGCTTGCATGTAAAAATTGATATCCCAGGATATGATAGCGATGAAACTGCCCTCTGCTTCAGACACACACTCACCTGTCCCAGCTCCACCATCAATTCACAGTATCGTTGAATTTGTCCCAGTCTCAGGTGGATGTCCGCTGCCTCCTTAAGTCTCTCCTCTTTACTGGGAGCTCCGATTCCTCCTCCAAATTTACACATCTTGACGATTGTCAGCTCCTGAGCCTCCGACTGCAGCACAAGACACGAATGAACTTGTGTGAGAAAAACTATTTGCATATTTGAATTACAACTTTTGTTCATAAAGTGTGAATGTTTAATTTGCTAACAGGGCTTTAAAAAAAAAGAAAAAAAAAACGTTTCTCACAGTTTTGAACTTGAGTAGGTGCTTCATGTGCATCACTCCTTTACTGTAGCTGCATGGCAGAAGAGAGTCGTCCTGGCCGTTAATGACGGAGACCAAGTCCCACAGGTTGCTGCTGCCTCCTGGTGGCTGAAAAGGTCAAAATTTCAAAAAAATAAGTTCAGAATTTACTAAATAAAAAAAATGCATTATTAAGGGTTGTTATAGACTTTAATGAGCATATATGTTTGTCTGGACATTTAACATTGGCTGTTAAAAAATAAAACAATAATTTGATGTGTCGTGGCAAAGAAGACAAGTGTCCGTTCACCGATAATGGAATGTTCTGGTTGTTTTTACCGAAAAGCATTCGGAGAACCAGCGCAGCCTTTTGGAACTGATGTCTGCGCTCAGTTTGTCCAGCTCCTGTTTGATGTCTCTCGACACTTTACCACAGAGCAGAGGAGGAGACCCAGGAACCATGGCGGTGTCTGCGGAGACAAATGAGCAGTGGGCAACAGCAGAGACATGTTGGCGGTGCTAGTTATACAACAACATATAATAGGTTTTTAACAGGGCGTCAGTGCCCTCCAGGGGCCCATGAGGGCACTACAGAAAATCTCGAGACTCTTTAATTAGGCATGTCCGGTGCTGATATCCAATAAGCAGATAGAATCCAAACATTTGTTCTATAATTTCCATATTAACTGATACCAATACATGCAGCCGTTTACAGCACACCACTTTCACTTTCACTTTCACTTCAAAACTATTTTCAGGTCACATCATCTGAGCCAAAACCAGGCAAGAAAAAAAAAACGATAACGATTCTTACAGATGTTGCATACAATTATGCTAATATTAGCCAATAACATCGGTTGCTCTAGTTTATTTCGTTTAGTTTATTTAACTCTAGTTTAAATCCTTTTTACTATTATCGGTTATTAGCATAACTATGTAATATCGATACGAATCATTGTCGGTTTTTCCTCCAATAATGAAATGATCCGATCACCAAATGATAAGACTTCAAATAGTTTTAAAATGAAAGTGAAAGTGTAATATTGTCATTGTGACACTGCACACCAGTGCACACTATGAAATGTGTGCAGGGTTGTGTTGATACAACTGCATATATCGCTATCGGTCATTTCA
Organism: Cynoglossus semilaevis; assembly: GCF_000523025.1. Classification (NCBI taxonomy): domain Eukaryota; kingdom Metazoa; phylum Chordata; class Actinopteri; order Pleuronectiformes; family Cynoglossidae; genus Cynoglossus; species Cynoglossus semilaevis. The sequence continues at coordinate 18,446,416 of NC_024315.1, forward strand.
ACAATATCGTCATATAGGATATCGGCAAACAGTTAATATCAGACGTCTCTCTGCTTTTTACATACTGTCGCTTCATGTTGAATGTAATGTGTCCAAAAGGTGGGTTTATTTCAGGATCAGTTGTACATAATACAGTATTTCAAATAAATACACTCAAATAATATGAAGAAACTCAACACGAGGGGTCACCATCTTGCCCGGGGTCACCTGCTAGCCCCCGTGGACTAATCTAAGGTGCCCTCAGGGTACGTTGTAAAAGTAAAACTAGTCAACAAGATGGTCAAAACTTGTACTCTTACTGTTCTTTTTAAATCAGTTACACCGTGCAGTGATATTCAAATGGGTCCAATGACGATGGTAAGAAGAGAGTGTACTATTGTATGTCCCTGAACTACCGTAATTTCCATACTATTGAGTGTTAATATTGTCATTGTGACGCTGCACACCACTGCACACTATGAAATGTACATATATAGGCCGCACTTCTCTATAAGCCCGTAAAAATCCCGAAATTAGCCGCTTCATTGTTCAAGCCGCAGGGTTCGAAGCTGATGAAAAAAAGTAGAGGCTTTATAGTCCGTTAATTACGGTAATTATTATTACATCGTTCTGGACGTCTGTATCAAATAAGTAGCTCTTCGTATAACTGAGTGACCCTGAAGTAGCGCTCAGTTTCAAAAAGGTTGGAGACCCCTGGTCTAAAGAGAGCGCTGTGGAGTGAGAGACACCACAGGTCTGTGGTTCTCACCTGTGTTTCCAATGATCTTCTCCCACGGCTGCCCTGTCAGGATGTTGAGGAGCAGAGGGGAAACGACAGGAGTCAGAGACCAGAGTCTGACGGTACTGTCTCTGCTGCAGCTGGCCATGGTGAAAGGACGACTCTGGTGACAAGTCAGACCTCAAACACAATTGAAAAGGAAGAAGAAGAAAAAAAATTCAGAATCATTTGTTGCCATGGACATTTCATCAATAAACACATTCGTTCTTTTCGTTTGGTCAAAATGTGTGCAACTTTTTGTTACTCTGCTTTAAACAATCAGTTTTACCATAGACATCAGCTCCATGGTCGTAGGCCGTGTCCAGACAGGTGCCATCTCTGGTGTCCCACACTCTGATCGTATAATCCCAAGAACCTGGTTGGAGCGCATGGGAATACAAAAATATTTGAACTTCTAGATGACTTATTGTTTGACTTTTTTTGTATAAATAATATACATATTTCAGGATATCTTGACGCATTTTCTTTTTGGACCTGTCTACATTTTGGATTTTCTTTTCACAAAAGTCGTTGTACATCGTCTTTCACAAACTATGATGTTTCGAGGACATTCATGACAGAAACTGTACACATGGATGCATAGGGCATGTATTTTTGGACCTTTATTTTTTAACTTAGAAATAATCGTTTTTCTTCTTCAGGAACTTCAGGAAAGAATTGAGTTCGAAAAACCGAGGTTTTACTGTACTTTGAGTTTGGTGGATCTTTAACGCCATCCAGTGGGATATGGAAGAAAATACCTGAGATGAGCAGATATGGCACCTCTGTGTTCCACATCAGGCCTCTCACTGGAGCTGTGTGACCACTCAAAACATTGATGCAGGCGTCCTGTGTGTAGTCCCATATACGAACGGTGCTGCGCACACAAACTCTCTTTTAAGTCACCACATTTGTTACTTACAGTACAGGACAAAATTATTAAAAATTATTAAAAATTAAGGCCGTCATGCACTTTAACTACAGGTGGAACAAACGTCCTATTAAAAACAGGAGCATTTTAATATGGAAACGAGGTAACTCGGCGAGTCTTAACGTCTCCTCTCTGTCTCCTCAGGACTATGATCCGAGGAGAGTACTCCATTATATCCCAGCTGAAAAGAGAGAGTAAGTTACTGAGTTACTACTAAATATTAAAAATTATAAAAAATTATTAACATTTATTAACATTTATTAAAATTATTAAAAATCATTAAAAATCATTAAAAATTATTAAAAAATATTAAAAAATATTTAAAAATATTAAAATTATTAAAATTATTTAAATTATTTAAAAAAATTAAAAAATATTTAAAAAGTATTAAAAAATATTAAAAATTATTAAAACATTAGTAAAACATTATTAAAAATTATTTAAAAATGATCAACTATTTAAAATTGTTTATTTAAGTGATTCCCAGCACAGAACACAGGCGGTCCATGTTTGTGTCGAAGCACTGACCCGTCATCTGATCCAGAGCACAGGATTCCCTCTCTGAGCGGAGACCAGCGCACGTGGAAAACCTTGGCCAAGTGTCCGGTGAAGACTTTCAAAGGCTGGTCAGAGCTGGTGGCCAGGTAGTAGACGCGGACATTTTTATCCTCGCAGCCTGTTGCTATCATGTCCCTGCGCAAAGAAGGAAGGAGCACGGGATAAAAAATGGGTTAATATCATACATAAAAATGATATTAAATATAAATATGCAATATATATGTATATATCAAGATAACTACCTAGATAAAACTGTAGTAAACCTTATCTGCAAAAATAAATGTATTGATAGAAAACAAAAATTGAATAGATTATTCTTTACAAATTAATTAACGAGATTTTGATGTTAATTTTGGCAGCCTTGTAGTAATGCAGGGTCTTTCCTTTTGTTTAATTTAACTTTATCTAAAATTATTGCTCATTTTTTTCAGGTACACAGACCTTGCGGGAAGTCCAGAAATGGTCAAAAGTAAGCTAAAAATGTCTAAAAATATTAAAAAGTGAGCTAAAAAAAGTCCTAAAATAAACAACGGCATGTAAAAATGTCAAAATTAGTAGGAGTGAAAAGAGATAAAGATAAAGAAAATTTAAATTCTACAAAGTGAGGTTATAAAGTCCAGAAAATTGGAAAAGAAACAGACTAAAAATGTGTACATAAAATAATAAAAAAATCAGCTTAAAATATCTGACAATTGGCAAAAGTAAGCTAAAAAGTCCAAAAAAAAAAAAAAGCCAATGCAAAAAAAAGTAAGCTAAAAAGTCCAAAAAAAAATAAAAAAGCCAATGCAAAAAAAAAGTGTGCTAAAGAAGTCTAATAATAGTAAGAAAAATATTTTTTAATGAGCAAAAAATATAATAACAGTCGTGGAAAGAAGATCGCAACCTGTGTCGTTGTTGTGGTTCTTACTTGTTGTTCTGACTCCAGTCACAGCCGAAAACAGCCGCAGGATGTTTGTACTTGTGAAGGATTTTTCCATCAATGGTGCGAATGATGCTGTTTATTTAAATGTAGACAGAAAAAGAAAGACGTGTGAGACTCACACAGAGAAGACAAAAAAAAAAAAAAAACAGACACAGACAACAAGAAACTCACCAGAATCCATCTCCGCTACATGTGGCAATCCTCTTAGAATCCTTGTGGCTCCAGGATATGCAGAATATTCCATTTTTACCGTGCTGTAGGGGGCAACAGAGAGTTTGTCAATGCTCTTATCACTGCAAATTCAGTTAAGGCTTAGAAGTTGAACAAATAATAAGATACATTAAAAATATATATATCTGTGCTCAGTGGTAAACATTAAAAGCAATAATATCGTATTGATGATAAAGTAAGCTAACAATTTGCCCAAAAATAGCTTACAGCTAGCTGAGCATAAAACCTCAAGTTCAACTCCAAAACTTAGCAGTTAGCACCGTTTATATACAAAGGTAAAATACTACATTATATTGGGTAAAAACACAATAAATCATATAGTAAGGAAAATACTGTAAAAATACTTCAAAGTCAACACGGAAACGTCTAAATGTTAGCAGTGAATAACTGAAAGTAGCAAAATTGGATTAAGGTCAGAAAAAAAAAACCAAAAAGCTACAAAGCAAATTTTTAGGATAAAACTCCAGCTAGCAAATAATCAAAATCTCCAAAGGCTGTTGAAGATCATCTTTAGAAATTAAGTTCACTCAAACGGCACCGTTTGTGTGCTCATGTGACAAATGCTACTTCTGTTCGTTTTACTCATCAGTTTTCAGATGGAAAGTGACAGTGACCTCGTTGAAGCGAGTGATTATCTTCCCTTTCCTCACATCCCAGATGAAGGCACCGTTACGAGACGTGGCCCCTGCTATGCAGTTCAGATCGCCTTCAAGAACAAAGAGAAGCAACGGATTATAGCGTGTGCACACCATAGCTTACAATTAGCTAAACGAAAACTTCAAGTTCAAATGCAAAACTTATAGCAGTTAGTTAATACAAAGGTAAAAGACTACATTAGATCGTGCCAAAAACACAACAAAGTATATAGTGAGGGAAATACCGGAAAAAATACCTCAAAGTCAACACTGCAAAAGTTAGCTTAGCCTCAGTTAGGCTAAAAGTTAGCAAATTCTGTTGCATGAACAGTGAACTGGAATCATCTTCTGATTTAACTCTGAAGGAGAAAAAAATAGGTTAAAGCGATGGGTTTCGCGATTATTTTCTGCCATTAGCCCCTATGGGACAGAACTCCCCCGCCAAAATAAAATACTATTGAGCCAAAATAAAATACTATTGAGCTCCTGGTAATATTTATTTAATTATCTGTACAAACCACTGTATGAGTTGTTGGCACCAGCATTCTGCATACAATACCCAGATTATCAATATAGATTAATAAAATGGATGGATTAATAAAAAGCTGCAATGCTGCCATCTAGTGACTTTCACTTTCACATACAGCCGTTTTTCCCCAAAACCATTTTTAGGGTACACATGGGGTTTTCATTATGGGAGGAAAACCCGATAACAATTCATACAGATATAACATAATTATGCTAATATCGGGCCGGCTATTGTCGGACATCACTCGATTTTTCCAGGACTCGTACACAATTTCTGACTGTAACTGATGTTACCTGGAGCCCATGACAGAGAGTAGACCACGCCTTCATTCCCAGGAGAAGTGTTGACAGCCGTCAGTGTGTTTGTGTCCCATATTTTTATTGTTCCATCAAAGCTGGCCGTGGCCAGCAGGTTAGGGTCATCTGGTTTGAACTTACAGTCAAAGATAGTTTCCACATGACCCTGGAGAGACAACGCAGAGCAAAAACATTTTTAAAATAGACACTCTCTCAGACTCGTCATCGTGCCAGCGCTGCTGAAAGAGCGTTACAGAAATACCAGATCTCGCAGGAAATCCCACTTTTTGGCACCCATGTCATAAAGTCCCACGCCGCCATCCATGAAGCAGCAAACTGCGTGACCAGGGGGCAGGGAGAATGAGCGGTTCTGGGAAGGAGTGGAGGAACGGCCTCGCTGGTGGAGCTGGTGTGCTGACTTTTACTGGGAGAGCAAGAACTTGGAACTGGAAGGGAGGAAGGGGAACGTAAAAAAGAAATTTAACTTCACGGAAGTGTGTCAAAATAAATGAGTGACCAGAAATACCTTTAAGGTAGCAGAGAGAGACTGTAAATATTGGCCCTGACAACACTGTGTTAAGAATGAAATTCAAGAAAGGCTTTGATGTCGGAGACTTTTAAAGCTACAAATCTGAATCACAAATCACTTCAAAACTGATCAGTGAACCCTAGTGGCTGAAATCAGAAGCAGCGTATTTTAGTTGAAGGTTCAAAACAGTTTCACCTTTCTTGGCCAGGGGTGAGTTGATGACATGTAAGGCATGAAATCCATTCTTTTTCAGTTTGAAGCTGTCCAATGGAGTGGAACGTGAGACGTTCCACACCCGCAGAACTCCCACCTGAGAATCTGACACACACAGACACAGAGATGTGACGAGCGTTTCAAATGTAGGCCTTTAGGGTTAATCCTTATCCTAACTCTAAAACACAATAAAGAATCCCAGCTTTCTTTTTTTTTTTTTTCCTGAAAAATGTCCCCACAAGCAAAGCTAAACCTAGACCTCAAACAGACACACACAGATAACACTTCAAAAGGTTCCTTCACCACCTTGTGATAAAAGACACCAGATGGTTCAAACACCCCAGGTGATGCACTTTTTTTTTCTTTTTTTTTTTTTTACCTCCAGTGATGAACATTCCTGGTGCTGATGGAACCCAGGCCAGACACTGAACTGAGGCAGCAGCTGAGGGGAAGCAGAAGGACGTGATGCAGGTCAACGCCTCACTGTCCACCAGCCGGATTCCATTGTGGAGGTTTGACACTGTCCGAGAGGAAACACTGAATCATCAAAAACACACTGGTTTTACTATTACTATACTATGATGAATATATATTGAGATATGGCAAGAGTGAACGGTGTAAATTCAGTCGTACTTGGTCAAATTTTGTGCCAAAATTGCCCAAAGTTTACGAAACGTAAATACCAGAAATCTAAAGAAAGCTAACGGTTAGCTGGACAAACAAAATATAGCATTCGTTGCTACATACAGTACATGCCATAAAAATTGCAAAAAGTGATATAGTGTAAAGCAGTACTTCTCAAATAGTGGGGCGGGCCCCCCGAGAGGGGACTTTCAGTATACTGTCGTTATTCATGCTTGAACGATAAACAAGCCTCCGGTCACTAGATGGCAGCAGCAGCGCATTTTATTAATCTACAGCAGAACCTCGGTTGTTGAATGCCTCCCTTTTCAAACGATTCGGTTTATGAACAAAATCATTTAAAAAAATTGCCCCAGTTGTCGTATCATAATTCGGTTGCCGAACAAGAGGCAATTTTACGCAAACAGCAAGTGACAGAGCAAGTGACTGAGCGCGTGGCGTCAGTCTTGCCTCAGTCAGTGCTCGGGACGTACAACCTAAGAACTGTTGGTCAAAAATCGACAAAGAATTGACAGATTAAAAGAAAAGAAATAACAAATAACAAACAACATGTAGTTGTGTTTTTTTTTTAAGTCAAACCAAGTAAATAGTCAGTGGACAGGAGATCCCACTCCAAGGCACTGACAGGATCTTCCTCGTCTGTTCCTTCCAACGACTCTGGGCGAAGCACGTGCTTCTGACTTCTACTGCCTGGAAGAACGGGGGGGACACGTTGGTCAGCAGGATAAAGGAGAATTTGGGATTTTAGAGTCTGTTTTTTTTAAATTACAGAATCAGCAAAGAGTCACCGATGGGTGAATGTTTACACAAAAAAGAAATTCCTCAATAGATTTCAACACAGATCGAATTAAAAGGCAACACAGTAAGACAACCCATGCTAAAATATACGGTCAAAATATATAGCTGCAAGTTAACAAAAGATACAAATTGTCTTCAACCTGCAGCCATATTTACCAAGTGAAAAACGTAGTTGACAATAATAACTAATTTTTAGCCCAGAAATACCCTAAAAACAGAACTGAAGCTTGTGCTTCAGGTCGGTTAGCTTGTAGGTTAGCAAGGTTAGCAAAAAAACTGAAGTCTGGAAAGGCTGAAAGTTAGCTCACAGAGAGTTCAGCTTTAGAGTTTTTGCTTTTATATAACTACAGTCAGATATGAACAGCTACAAAACCCTTTTAAATTAAATTTTCTCCAGCTTAATGAAAATGCATCTTTATGTCCTACCTGGTTGAAAAATGGACAAACTTCCGTCCGTATGTCCAAACACCAGTTTGCCTTTCTTAGAGGGGTGCCACCGGAAGAGGCAGATGTCTGACAGGAAGGAGTGGGCTTCTTTATGGACGGTGAGTCCAGGGTTAGAACCACCGTAGACCCAGATGTACAGCGGACCACGTTGGGACACAAAGGCCACACCATCAGCAGAGTTCCAGCACCAGCTGACTGATGTGGGCACACCTGGGAACAAAAGAGGACAAGCTGCAGACAACCAGTTTTTTTGGGGGTTTTTTTTGGTTATCATTTAACCATATATGGTCTTCCTGTAGTCTAATACTATGGAGGTTTCCTCTTTTATACATAAATACAACACCTACAGTAGTCCATACAAACTAACATTTACTGGAAAAAAGTGCAACAACCCATAAGTAAATGAGTTTTATTTTTAATTTAAAAACCATAGACCTTAAAATTGTAAACAAAAAATCGCAAAAAATCCATTCAAACTGCAGAAAGTGTATTTTTAGTTAGCGGATAACTTACTTTTTGAGATACACGTTGTTACAAAAGTTACAAAAAATTTGACGAAATACACGTGTGCTATTTACATTCAATAAAGTAGGTTCTACAACACACGATTATGTTTATCTATGAAATATGCAATCAACCATCGTAATACTTTTGTATTGGCCGTTCAGTTAATTATGTGCTATCGCTTTGCTACATTTTCGAAATTGTTGTTGTCATCAATTAGCTAAAAATCTTTTGCATAATTTTTTTCTCGTGTTTCGCTGTTCTTACGAAACACGAGATACCTCTCAGCTATTTCTTCTACCTCCACCCTAGTATAAGGGTTTTTGCAACAACATAGGTTGAATTCTCTTAGTTCAGACTGACCACACGAGGCAGCAGTAGACGAACAAACGTAGTAGTAAAGGTATTCAACCCCATCTGTTTACCTTTCGTGTTGTCCAGTCGGGCCACGGCTCTCTGTTCGGCCACGTTCCACACGATGAGCAGGTTGTCAGCGGAGGCCGACGCAAAGAGGTCAGGGTTGTTGGAGCACCAGCTAATGGCTGTGATCGTCTTCTTGTGCTCGGACATGATGGACCTCAGCTTGTATTCGTTGTACTGCTGGTCCAGCTATCGCCGGCAGGAGACGCAAGGAGGAGAAGAGAAAAAAAAAACAAGGTGAGGTGAAGTCAGTAGTGGATTATCAATAGCAGAAAGTAGCTAGAGATATGGGTAAAGCAAAAAAAAAAAAAAAAAGGAACCACGTGTATTTACATTAAAGCAAAATCTTCATATTAGGCTAATGCTACAATGTGTACGATAGCAAAAAGTCATGCGAGAAATGTTCAAAAGTCGGTCAACAAAGCCATAGCCATTTAGCTAGTTAGCCACAGATTTGACGAAATAATAGTTTAGAGAAGAGAAATACCAAAAGGCAGAAGAATTGTTTGACTATTTTTTAAATGACGTTTAAAATGACGTTTCGACAACTTAAGTGATTATATTAGTGTCAGTCAATTTAAAAACCTTTCTGCAATACCGGCAGGACGTTTAAAATGACGTTTCGACAACTTAGGTGATTATATTAGTCAATTTAAAAATCCTCTCTGCAATACCGGCAGAGCCCACAAGAGGGCTACATTGTACCCTTATATATGCAACAGGTTCACGTTAACGGAGAGGTTTCAAACACTTAATATGTTTTATGTAAGACAATATTTTCACTGATTGATTTTTAAGCATTTAAAAAATATATATACTGTACAATCAAGTAGAACTCTCCGTGACGCAGAAGGCCACGAGTTTGTCACAAATTGTTAACGAATGTGGTTATAAAGCCATACTATACACTGTTGAGTAGATGTATCTTTCTTTTACTTCATTAGCTAAGATAAGGTCCGGTCGTCTGACCCTTGACATGACAGGAAATGTGCTTGATAGATTTGTGATTGGGCCACAAGCTGACCATTTTTCAAAATAAAACATAGATTAAAAATAAAATGCAAATAAGAAGACTTACACTGATGGACACTATAAAAATACGGAAAGAATATGGAAAAATACGACTAATAAATAAAAATGCAAATAAGAAGACTTACACTGATTAACTTACACTATAAAAATACGGAAAAAAATATGGGAAAATACGACTACTAAATAGATATTGGTAAAATACGTGCAAATAAAAACGTGCAAAACATTTAATTAACAGAATTATTTTAAAGCAGGTTACACCGTAAAATTCATATTTTCTCTCTGATTCTAAACGACCCACAGCCCAGTACCAGTTCACGGCCTGTTGGTTGTGAAACACTTAATTGTATTTAGGAAAATGACCTCCCAGTGGCAGTAAAGATTGCTTTTGTCTCGCATAAACTATCACGTAATATCCATTTATAACGTGTAAAGACTTCGTCCATGAACACAGTGGCTTTACCTGGTAGATGTAGATGGCCAGTGTAGCACAATAGGCGAATCTGTCCCCACTGGCTGCACAAACATCTTTATTCCAGGGCTGACAGCCTGCGGCCAGCAGACCCACCTGCTTCACTTTGGCCATCCTCACCTGCAGACACACATCACATTGACTTTGCAGTAAAGTCAGTCATTTATTATATATTAAAAAAAAGAACAATATTTTATTATAAAACAGTAGTTAGGCAACGCATTTTTCAAAATATACAACCACATTCAATTATTAGCACCTTTTGAAACTGGGCTGCATACTGAGCTAAAGCGCAGATGTAGAAAGTATGTTTGCAAGCTAGCCACTCATTTCCATTTGTCAAGTACTGAAATGAGAAGTTACAAGACATCCACACAGATCTGGAGAAAACGGACAGATGAAGGCGACCTGTGACCTAGTGGCTAAAGGACCGCATTTGTGTTGTGTTTCGAACTAATAGCTTAAAAATAAATCCTGTTTCACAAATAAAGGCTAAATTCAGGCGGCATATTTAGTTCAGTGTGTGCATGCACTGTGTGTACAACGGCGAACGAAGCTGCGTATTCTTCTACATCCGCAGGTAAGAGAGGATAATTAAAGATTAAAGACAAGGGGTGGTGAGAGAGGATTTAATTAATCTGTGCCGTGATTGGCCAAACCACCAGGGAACTGATTGAACGTCTGAAGGGTTCTTGCGTTCACTTCCACCAAGCACACAGGCAATCTAAAGGACTGATGCTAAGAAACATTTATACCGTAGGAACATTAACTACAAACTGAAATCAGAATTCCATTTGTTAGGGTACTGTTCCTTCAAGAAGTCTCTCTGTCAACGGATTGTCAAGAATATTAATTAGGGTTTTCGCTGCTCCGTCGTGGGAGTTCTTGAAAGGTTTGTATACATTTAAACATGTTGCCCTTTGGCCACTGTAAAAACCCCAGAGAGCCATTATCTGACAGCAAGGTAATACAGCTGTGCACAGTTAGCACAGGATACACGCTCCACTTACAGCCATTCAACCGAAGCAATTTCACAAACAATGACAAAAAGGAGTTACACAGCTGTGTAACTGCGGCTCATTTGCATAACGCAGGTCTTATCGGGTTATGTCATGAAAACAGATTATGACCAGAAGACAGATGGACGGATATACCGGAGTATAAGCCGCTACCTTTTTTTCACACGCTCTGAACCCTGTGGCTTAAACGATACGGCGGCTAATTTACGGATTTTTAACGGAGTTCATACCGCTAGCGATTCAGTGACTTTACACTGGTAGCATATGTCTGTCTGTGAATGGCCATATGCGTATATGCGCACAAGAGAGAAAAACTGTAGCGAAGGTTGAGTGCAGTTGTCGCCCTGTCATGTTGAAGCGTGAGTTTGTTGTACAGGAGCTGTTAAAAAAAAGTTTCCCTATTTCTGTTTACCTCTGCTGCGGACAGGCATGAAGTGAAGGGAGTTAGCCCCGGAGCTAATGTTAGCTTCGGCCCTGGAGCAGATCACTAAGTCTCCCCTGTGCTTTCCAGCTACGGTCGGGGCGCCGATGCAGGAAAGAGCTAACGTGTAACCAGCCGTGTTCAAAAAAAGTCATTGTGACACAGCACACCGCTGCACGCAACCAAATGTGACCTTTGCTTTTAACCCATCACCAAAGTGAACAGCGGGCAGCTTTTAAGCTGCCCGGGGAGCAGTGTGTGGGGACGGTGCCATGCGCTTAGAGCACCACAGTGGTAACTTCCGGACCTAAGTCCGCTTCCTTAACCACTAAGCCACCACTGCCCACTACTTTGAATTTATTTAATTAACAGTGAAAAAAAATAATTATAATTTGTGTAAATATCCCATGTGACAACGTGGAAACCTGAGGCTTAAAGAGAAGAGCCTATATATGTAAAATAATTTTTTTCTTAAATTTAGTGGGTGCGGCTTATATTCAGGTACACTCAATAGTCCAGAAATTACGGTATGTTTTTGGCTAGCTTGCAATAAGATATTCATTTTAACTACTCAAAATAAACACGATGCTCTTGACCACACAGAAAATTTTGTGTCATTCAAGAAGCCATTCTACCCCTTGCTGCAGTGTCAAAGACAGCAACTGATGACTGAGTGTTGCATCTTCTGAGGGTGTTATACTCGTGTTATAATTCTCATATTGTTTAAAGCAGTTAGTGAACCAGACAAAAGGATAAAGGTGACGAAGCAGCAGCAGTGGGGGGAGGAAGATGAGAAGGAAGAGGAGGAGGAAGAGGAGGAGGAAGAGGAGGAATTTTCTCCTGTTGCTGTAGCAGCGCATGAGTCAGTGACAACAAGTGTGTGCTGCTGAACACGCGTCCTCCTCCCGTCTGGTTTAGTGATCCAGAGGTTAAATATTTAAAAACAAAAAAAGAAGAAGAAGAAGAAGCTGTGAAGGAAGAGATGGACAGTGACTACAGATGTGTTGTGTGTTGTGTAACTGGATCTGGATGTGATGTGAGGTTGTAGGGGAAGGAGAGACAACCGTCAGAGAACACTGCAGTGAGTCATGAAGAAACATGAATATATATATATATATATAAATGATGTCAACATCTTGAATGAGACATTGTGAGTGTGAATGTCATCCATACAAACGAAATGACTGAAATGGTAAATAATTGAATTTTTTAAAAAAAAACACAATTTGAATTATTAGCTTATAACATATGACGTAAAAAAAAACATAAAGAGCAAATCATTATACCCACGTATTTGCCATAAAAGCAAGTGATTTTTTTGGCAACATTTGAACTAACTTTAAGCAGTGGGCGCGAAGGTAAATAACAAAAGGTCAATACAGTTCAACCAAGAGCAAAGTAAAATTTAAATAAAAAATAGATAACTGAAATAAATACAGAAAAAAAACCGATAAAAAACGAGTTAACATGTTCAAAAATGAGTAAACATTTTCACCGAGGAATGTTTATAGATACATATATATGTAAACACACACATATATATACGTATATAACCATGAATCTTAACGTTATATTACAGCAAGAATATGGCGATAAGTCAATGTTTGAAATAAGAAAATAAGAATATTCAAAGGACAAGCCAGATCTCGTACATAAATTACCCTGTGAAAGTGTATTAGGTGTAACGCGGTTTGGTGTGAGGGGGCTGTCATTATTTCCAAAACAACCAAGGCTAGCAGTGGCATTAGTCTCCTTTCTTTATTTTCTATGCCTCAACAAGTAACACTGCCCTTATTTTCTTCAATCTGATTTTCCATACATTTATATACCAGCAACAACACTCCTGAAACCAGCAACACTTTTGGCTGAGTTCCTTAGATTCACCCTCGCTTTGACACAGCCTTGTTGTCATTTACTGTTTACGCTGAAAAATGCCTTCTTCCCTGGCTAATGGGGTTTGGTGCGATTTGAATGTTTAGTCCTAAAAAAAAACAACAATTAAACATGTCATTTTAGTCTGATTTCGCATGATGGTGCTCATGTGCGTGTTGTGATTAGCCCAGAGGCTGATGATGGTGAAATCACAACCGCATCTTTTTCCTGTGTGCGTGCGTTAGAGGGAGAGACAGTGCTGGGCAAATACATCAGTCAGCTCTACTAGGTTACCCAACATACAACGCTACATAGATATTTTCAGTCTGTGTGTGTGTGTGTGTGTCTGCCATGGTCTTACCGTCAGGCGCTGACCGGTTCGAGGACAGTTCCAGGTGCTGAAATGAATCCTGTTCCCCGTCTTCCCAGTGGGGGGAGGTGTCGTGGAGGTGTACCTCCACATGGGCTGTGATTGGCCATAGGGAAAATATCCTGCCCTGTGATTGGCTAACCGCACTGTCACAGACATCGTCGTCCTCCGACTGAACGGCAGAAACCAGTGCGTTATCGCTTCAGTCAAGTGCATTCAGGGAGCCAGTAGTGACACCTTGTGTCGAGACTGTAAAGGACAGCATGTTTATAAGTCTGATTTGTTGTTTCAGTTCACACATCATGCATTTTTTTTTTAAAACCATCTAATAGTTTTTAGTTGCTGAAAATCAACATGGTTCTGATTTTGTTGCCTCATTTCACATTAAAGTGTCAAAATGTCAAAGATGGTTTTAAAACCTTAATATTGGAGGAGTTAAAATTAAGTTGAAACTTTTAACTCCTCCAATATTAAGGTTTTATAACCATCTTGACCTTTTAGGCAAGGATAGCTTGTACCCATTAACCTTCTACAGACCTTGCATAGAGAGTGGTAAAGAATGCATTCCATTTCACTTTGAGTGACATGATGACACAGCCAACACTCCTGTCAAACAGGTCTGCAAAGTAGTTAACCATTCATTAGAAAACATACATCATACAGTTTAAACGCTTCTCAAGTCTTGCAAAAACAACTGCTTTACAAATGTTGTCAATATACAAATTTTTATTACAAAACAGAAAAATCCATTCTACATGAAAGTTCCACATTTATAAAAAAATGGTTGCAGACTTATTTTTTTAAATCAACTACAGATAAATCCTGGTAGTAAAACAAGTGAATAAACAGCACCACTACACACAGGACAACAGCAGTGCTTCCAGAAAAGTAACTCTTAAAACCTTTGACTGAATGACTGACCACTGTCTGCAGAGGTTTCAGTCCAGTTGTTTTCACAGGAAGATCGTGCATCATTTCTCTTTGACAAGTGAACTGGTCCTAATAACAAACCGTTATGGGAAGTTGAGAATATTAATTCAAAAGACAGTATCGAACTAAATCCCTGAATTTTAAGAATTATGCGTCAGAGGACCACAGGGACAGCAGGCTATAAACTTTTGCAAACATACAAAACATTAAGCAGAACAACGCTTCACATCTTGAAAGAAATCACTTATTCATCATCGTCATCATCATCGTCGTCGTCATCTTCCTCTTCATCATCGTCGTCATCATCGTCATCATCAGCTGGTTCTGCCTTCTTGGGGGGCCGACCTGGGCCGCTCTTCTTACCTGCGTCGCTCTTTCCTGTACCGCTCTTGGCACGGTAAGCAGCAACTTCCTACAATAAATCAGAGGTGTTATTGCAGACAGAAAGCTGGATCCAAATACAGTTGAATATACTTCTAAACCAAGGTCCTATGTCAAATTTGTCTTATTCCCTCCACCCTAGTTATGTTTAATAACTAAAGCCGTGTTCTAACTAATAAAGCTCTATCAACAAAAGTAGGTAGAAAATAACCCAGCTATTTCTTGTTAGACATACGCCCAACATTGTGAATGCAATGTTTTGGTATACCTGTAAGCATTAATACAGCCTCAAGAATTGAAACCTTGCCATCTCTATTGTTAGCCAAGAACAAAGAGTTTAAAAAAAAAAAAAAAAACTTAATGATATTGCCCAAGGCCCTTTTCAAATCAATTGAAAGAAACTCACATGTGTCATTACTTCAAGACTGAAATTTCACGCAGTAAAAAGGATTACTACATTAACACCATTTGGTTTAACCATAAATGTATAACAAATCTTACTGCTGACATTTATGAGCTAAACAAGTGCATTAGTAGAATGTTTAAAGAATATGAAAATGCAGAGAGACAACAGGTCCGTTACCTTCTCATATTTCTCCTTCAGTTTGGCTGCCTTTGCCTCATATGGAGCCTTATCTTTGGAACTCTGAGTAGACCACAGCTCCCCAAGCTTCTTGGCAATCTCTCCAATGGAGATGCCTGGATGTTCTTCCTTGATTCTGGGACGATGATCAGAGCAGAAGACGAAGAAAGCAGAACTACAGAAAAAGAAAAATATAAGGGTTATTTAACAACAACAGTTCAATTTAGTGTATTACCTTAATCTTTAAACTTACGGTGGTCTCTTTGGGGCATTGGGGTCCTTCTTCTTCTTTCCCTTCTTGGCACCCTTTGGAGGCACATAGGTCTTCATCTCACGTTCATAGCGGACCTTGTCGTTCTTTGCCAACTCCTCAAACTTGCCCTTCTCTTTGCCTGACATGGTCTTTAAGAAAAACAACCTTAGTCTTAGAATTGAAACTGCACCATAAACTGCAAACAGCATTTCAAATAACTATTCTTACCTTCCATCTCTCTGAGCACTTCTTGGAAAACTCTGAGAAGTTTACAGAGGTGCCAGGGTGTTTCTTTTTGTGCTCCTCACGACAGGTTGCAACAAAGAATGCATAGGATGATGTTTTTCCTCTCGGTCTATTAGGGTCCTTTGTCATGACTGCGCCTGTTCTATGTTAATGTCACAAAAAATAAAATCATGACTTAGCAACAGCATAGGAGAAGAGTTCTATTTTGTTTACATTGTAAAAAAACATATCCAACACAGTAGATAAATGATAATTTCAACATCAAGAAAAATATTTACTAGTATAACATGTGCTCCTAAAGTGAAATTGTTTAGCTTTCCCAGTTCCCAAACGTCAACCTTGCATCATTACATAGATTAAGCTGGGAGCCCTTTTAAAGCTTGCGACCACATAGCCCCCTTTGACTCTCCAGTGGTGCCTGAAGCGGCGCTTGAAAAACACTGCCAAGAAACAAACCGGGATTGTAATTGAACCACACGTTAAACGTTCTATGGGAAATTAAAACCAGAGTGGATGAATAGAGTTTTTTTTATTATTACTATTAATAAATTTAATTTACTTTGTGTTGCTGTTCAGATGATTCTTAAAGAGTTAACCTTCAATCCCAGGGGGAGAACGAAATAGTTAAAGCTTTTATCTTTAATATCAGCTACTACCTCCGAACAAGCAGCACATTATCACAGAAGCGCGTGTGGAACAAACAGACGTCGTGCAGGTTATTTTAAGGCTCTAATCGGATTTCTGGCTCCCTGCGACAGAACAGGCGCGACTCCATTTTGTATCTTCCCGCCCAAACTCAACTGCGCCAAAAAGTTATCTAGTCAACAGTACAACAGGTTTAACCACAAAATACCCCCACTCTGTTAATATACTCACATAGAACTATCGATGAATAGTCACAACAGTTGTCGGTTATCCGAACAAACAGGAATGGCTGCGGTGAGCTGAGGCACGCGTTGACTACAACCAAATGGCGTTTGACGAAGAACAGTAATACGCTGCGCCACAGTAAACAGCGGTTACAAAACTTCTCTGCTTCCACTTCAAATATTATTTTAGGCCTCAAAAGCCGACCTTTTTAGCTAGAGTGAGTTTTAAAGAAGCTATAATCTCAGACTTAAACACTTTTGCACAACAATCACTTTGTAATAGTACGCGTCAAATTCTCTGTAGGGGCACTAAAAATAGCAAAAACCGTACCGTACATGTGAGAGCAGACAATAACAGCAGCAAAGACATGAAAGTATCGATAAGTTAAAAGGTGAAGAGAATCCTTTCTTACCTGCTGACTATAACACAAGTTCTATACGAGTGAAAACGGAAGGAAGGCGCGTCTGTTTTGTCGACGCCACAGCCCCGCACTAATTTCTGCAGAACTACTTCCAAAACTCCTCCGCGCCTTCCTGCGGATTGGTCCTCTAAGGGTATTTCAATTTGAAACGTTGGGCACGAGGGTACATGCGGTGCGGCGATTGGCCGCGGATAAAAGACGTCACAATATACGCAAACATGAGCGACGTGTGTGCCGATTGGTTGTAGCTGGGTTTTAAACGTTCGGCGCGAACTCCTTTGTTAAGAGTAATGTGAGACGAAGGAAACTGTGGGGCTCAGGATGGCCGTTTGAACCGTTTGAGACGTGAACTGAGCAGCCGTGTAAACAACCGTGCAATGATCCGTACTCTCCATACGTAGCACGACAGCGTAAACAAATTCATTGTTACTCTTTAACAGTTAAAAACAACAAATCTGATTAGCGCCACATATCCAAAAGTGAAAGGATTCAGATTAGTATGTTTATATATTAGTAAATACTTTTTTACGATGCATTTACTTTGTAACATTAGAATTGAAAGCACTGTATTATGTAGATAAAATACAGGGTTATTTAAAATCAACACATGCAGGTCAAACGAGTTTGCTGATTGACTAGAATCAAACGACCAGTTGAATAGTCAACATTTTTTTTCAAGTTTTGTGAAATTTTGTAGTATATATACCAAGTAAAAGTACATTTTCTACGAATGTGTCAGACTAGCCCTCAATATGAATATGATTGTCTTTGTTGTGTTATTATAGCATAACACATGTACATTTTGTTCTGTGATGTGTAAAAAACACAAGTTACACTGTAAAATTGTATATTGTTTCACACTATCACTCAATAAATAATGAATTATTATTGTTGTGGTTGTTTTATTAGTGGTATTAATGCAATAAAAACATTTATTGCATTTCTTTCTCAGGAAACCTACCATAAAGTTTGAATGTAAAATAGCTGATGTGGCACAAGGTTGTTCTGTTTGATAGTCACAGAGTTATTTTTTTTAAAGTCACTCATGCAAACATGATTGAAGGCAAATGCAAAAAGGGAACATTGAAACATGATTGAAGGCAAATGCAAAAAGAGAACATCATTCAAATGCCTTCTTTGGTTGGATTATCAAGCATCTTATTTACTGTTAACATGTATCTCATAACAGCAACAGCTATTTTGTAGATGTATGTCCTTTACACGTAATCCCATTTAAATTCTCTATTTTAAAGATTTGTAATTAAAATTGTTGCTTTTGAGTGGAGTTGTTGAACAACAACAAAAGAAGAGACAAAAGTAATGTGTGCATGTGAGTGATTAATTCGATTGGATGTTATTTTTCTGTTAGCCCTCAGTTAAGGAGTCATTTTAGTAGATATACATCCTTTTTTACCAAAGACATGGCTGCCATCTTTTAAGGGACATTTTGACGGTAAATGTTATCTTAATAAAATGGCGCTTCAGGACGGCGCTAATTGAAAATGTATTCAATTTCAGTAATATGTTTATTGTGTTTTTCTACAATAGATTATGCCGAAATTGGTATGTCTTCATACCAGTTGGGGGCAGCATTCCAAAAAAGTGTTTGCTTTGTGTATGCCTTTTAGCACCACAGAAGAAAAAGAACTGGCTGTAGTTTTAGTATCACAGTGGAATCGCACGGTTACGCTCATAGAGACGGGTGAGGGATTTACGCCATAGTAAAAACTCTGAGGAATCACTGTTTCTGTGGAGTAACGACTGTCCTCCGTCGCCCAACAGCAGCAGCAACCGCGGAAGTCGCAGTAATTCAGTATAGCACAGAGCAAGACCAAACAGTGGAGACACCATGGATACAAGCACGCTGTGTCTGTTTGACGTGGACGGGACACTGACAGCGGCCAGGCAGGTGAGACAGAGAGATGGGGGAGAGTTTGACCACCGTTTACCCCGAACTTCCATTCATTCTCTCGTTTTGCCGTGCGTGGCGTCACCAGCAGTCAACATCCGGTTCCACGTTGTTATTGTAGCTCTTCCCACTTCTTCCGGGTTTCTTAAAGATGCAGACTCTGCAGGCATTACATCTATCTCCAACACTCTTTTTTATATATAGGCATATTATATGAAGGCACTAATAGAAAATACCTAATGTATACATCATTAAAGCACCAACAGCGCTGTGCCAGATATTACTTTTTTTAAATAAAAGACTATGAAATAAAACGGATAATCTCTAAATGCATACGAAGTTCTCTAACTCACATTTTTATGTGCACTAACAACACCCTTTAGAACACAAATGGCTGTATTGGATCTTTGCACAGTCTTTGTCCAAACATGGACTTTGGTGCCTGACAATCATTCATACATGGTCTATAAAATATGTAGTTAGAAAAGAATCGACTAAGTTTATGCAAATGACACCAGAAAGACCGTACTCTGTCAGATTTGTGGAGGCCCTAACATAAGGCTTTACATGTATCATTTGTACAAAAATGATACAAACGTTTCTGCAGCCTTCAAACAAATCAACATTGATACGCTGTGGCTTTGCCTTAGAAGAGTGTTAATTTGCACAAATGACTCACTTGTATTGTTCTTGGGTTTGTTTGTTTGTTTTTTATCAGCGCGCTACCCCAGACATGATGCAGTTCTTGGAGGACCTGCGCACGCGTGTTCGGGTTGGAGTGGTTGGCGGATCTGACCTTAACAAGATCAAGGAGCAGCTAGGAGATGACTGTGAGATGCTAACGTCTTTGCTTCTGTATCAGTTTATTTGTCATGGGTTCTTTTGAGGATGACCTTATAAATAATAAAAGAAAATACATTTGTACTATATTGATCCCATATTTGGGAAATTGTTGTTAGCAGCAGATATGCTGTTAACAGGCGGTCCCTAGCAAGCACCAAGCATGTGGTTCCTCTGGGAATTGGACCCAGGACTCTCTGCTCATTCCTTCCAAGGCAGGCATGCTAACCGCTACACAATGGAACCGACCAATATATAATATTATATTTACAATGTCACCGTCAATTTTTTTTTGCTTGTATAGATATGGTTACATCCTTGGCTTACAACAGAATTTGGAACACTGGACATAAGTGTGCCACTGCTGTAATGTTTGAATGATAAGAAGCCTCCAGTCACTAGGTGGCAGCAACTCATACAGTGGTTTGTACCGATAGAAAATATACATGTTATCAGGTTCTCAATAGTATTTCAATTTGCAAGGGTGTGGGTCGGGGGCGGGGTCGGGATTTTTGTAGTCAGATTTCAAGGGTTAACACTGAGAGGTGTTTCTGTTCACTATATTTTGTGAACTTTCTTAATGTAATTCTCTAATGTTCTGTTTGTGTTTTTCAGTGATCCAAAAAGTGGATTATGTGTTTGCAGAGAATGGTCTGGTGGCCTACCGAAATGGACAGCTCGAGTCTATTCAGGTATCGATAATTTACCTTGGTACTGTTTATGTCGGCGCTTCTTTAAGCATAAGTGGCGCACGGTTGACATCACATCACGTGACAACTGGAAAAAAAGTATATTTTGTTTGTATGCTTTCTACAGTCCATACAGGCCCACATGGGAGAAGAACTACTACAAGAGTTTATTAACTTCTGTCTCAACTACATGGCCAAGATCAAACTGCCAAAGAAGAGGTACGACTATCATCATATTCTCAACATTAGCTCATGGACAAGTTTGATGGTCTACATTAAAATCATCAATGAATATTAGAGAGTTGAGTTCAGAACAAGCACTAACCAGTACTGCTATTCTTAAATGTACGATCTCTATTCTAGTTGTGTTGTTTCTGTGGCTTTACCATCAACAACATCAGAAATGTAATTGCAGTACCAAAAACATTAAGATCAGATATCATCCAAAGTAAAACGGTTGAATATACAAACAATACACCCTTGAAACTGTTTAAAATATCATGTATTTTAAAAAGTTTTTTTGGATTTTTCTTCTGTCCAGGGGAACTTTTATTGAATTTCGTAACGGCATGTTGAACATCTCCCCGATTGGGCGCAGCTGTACGCAGGAGGAGAGACAGGAGTTCAACGAGCTTGATCAGGTAACACAAAAAGACACACACACACGCATGCATTCTTTCACAGATAGATTGGTATCTATTATCTTACCAGAAATGTTTCCTGCAACGGCCAGGACATCAGAACGTTATATTTTTGGCCCACACGAAGTCCCTAAAACTAGGTTCCACCCATGTGTGCCTCAACTTGAAGTTGCAGCAGATGCAGTTGTAAAGTTGAACTACAAATTGTTTGAACTACAAATGTATTATTTTTTTCAAATGGAATTAAAAAAAACACCAAAAGGCATTGAAAAATAATGCCATTAATTGTTGCCCTTTCTGTAATTATGCAATTTTACTTTTCTATTTACAGAAAAAGAAAATCAGAGAGCAGTTTGTGTCAGTGTTAAGGGAAGAGTTCAAAGGAAAGGGACTCACATTTTCCATTGGTAAGCCTGCAGACAATCGCCACTGGAGTCGTACAGACACCCAGTCACGGTGATGGGAGAGGTTTGTCACGTTGTGTCTCCACAGGGGGGCAGATCAGCTTTGACGTGTTTCCTGACGGCTGGGATAAGAGGTACTGTCTGGGGATCGTTGAGAAGGACAACTACTCCACCATTCACTTCTTTGGAGACAAAACCAAACCTGTGAGTTTATGGTAATCACTGCTGAACAGCACAGTGAGACTTCAACTGTCTGTACTTACACTTCAATTCAACTGCAGGCTCTTGAAAGACACACACTTTAAATACCAGGCAGCCTTTAAGACTGTGTTTAGACCCGGTTTAAACAGAGAGAGTTTGGACTAAAGAGTTAGAGAAATGAAGTGGGATCTACTCTCACTCAAAAAAAAATTAGCACAAAATACTTTCAAACGCCAACAAACACAACTCCAAAAGCAACATTTATTTGTGTTGTCACCAGCATTCAGGGATTCACCGGGTTTCCTACTATCTATTTGTCTATATATCTATCATTGATTATTCCATGAAAAGAGACCCGTGTCCTTACGCCATCATCTGGCGTTCAATCTAAAAGTCCATAAAGTTCAACCGTAACCTTATCAGAATGGCCTACATCCAAATCTCAGCAACACAGCAACTCCATGTTTACTTAAAGCCCTTTTATACGTATACCTCACTGACTTCTCGCCTGTTCTTTCCTCTGTGTTTGCTGACAGGGAGGAAATGACTACGAGATCTACAGCGATCCACGGACTATTGGCCACGAAGTTTCGTGTCCGGAGGAAACAAAGCAACTCTGCAAGGAGTTGTTCTTCTCATGAGAAAGCCGTTTATTTACTTACGAGAGATGCAATTATTTATCAGTGTAATCGTGAACTGAGCCGAAGGGAAGAATCAATGATGTCTGGGAAGTAAAAAAAAAAATCAACGAATCACTGAAGGTTGTTTTATGCCACCACTGAGATGTCCATAGACAAAATCTGTGATTTTAAAAATCATTTTCTCTCACTTGTCTCTGAGTTATAAACTGACTAAACACGGCTGCTGTACATAAAAAGCTGCTTTGTCCTGACTGGCAAAAAAGAAGGGTTTTCTCTTTGGACATGTGGGAATAATTACACAATTTTCAAAGAAAAGAAAACATTGTAAAAAAAAAAAACAGGATAAAACCTAAAATAACCTTTATTATGTACAACTGTAGTATATAGCCAATAAATTAGTAAAGAATTCACAAGTTAACCAAACCATAAACTAGTCTTACTTTTTTACTCATGTTTTCTCAATTTCATCAACACGTCTGTGATTTACGTGCTTACCAGCCAGCAGACGCCCCCTGGTGGTTGGTCTTTTAGAATACCACTTTAAAACGTATATGACCATTTAATATATACTACATATATATACTGTGTATATATATATATATATACACACACATATATATTCTATAGGCAAAATCTAGAAACTCAGAGCCAGAGCTGTCATGCAAAATCAGTTGAATTTGTCTTTTCCTTTGTTTTGTTTAATTGACAACAAATCAATGGTTTTTCTTCACTACATTTTACTTTTTAACCAATAAAGATTTTCAATTATGTCATTTATGTGATGCTTTGTGTTGTTATTTTGTAAATGTTTGGGGTTTTTTCTGTAACTAAAACTCCAAAAAAATACACCACGTAACACTCATTTTCTAAAGGACCCATTGTTCACCAACAAGCACACAAAAATATTTTTAAGAAAAATGAATTTAAATTTTGCTCTGCCACTATTCATGTACAAAGAAACAAAAAACAAAAACACGATTAGCACAGTATTTACACAGGTTTTACAAGTCAACACTTATTCTACGCTTAAAACGTTTTTTTGCGCCTATTTGTTCAGTCAGGCTATTTACCTTAAACACGCTAACAGGAAAACCACTCCTTTTTTTTTACTACTGAGCTAAGAGATTTTAGGTAATTCCCTCAGATTGAGGGAATTACCTAAACCCATTGATCCAGCAGATCCCTCTGCTGGATCAATGGGTTACTACAACACTCCAGCATTTAATTCAATTTAATTTAATTTAATTGTGTTTGAGCAAATGTTTCATATTCAGACTCTAGATTCCCAACAATTATTTTATTGATAGAACATTTACATCCAGAAAGACACCCTTCCTTTTCTCTCTCTCTCTCTCATTCACACACACACACACACACACACTAAAGGGAACAATAAATTGTATATGTTATAAAGGACAGAAAAGCCACATTTTCGCCACGTGATCTAATACCAGGAACCAATTACAGCACAGCAGCAACAGAGCATCAGGAAAACAGTAATGTGTGGCAGCTCAACATTTTGTAGAAGACTCAGGAACAAGACGACTTGACTAATGAAACTTTGTTGTCATTACCACCACCTAAAACCATGTATCTAAATAACCCTCACATAACTCACCATAGGTGGCAGCCATCTTGAAATTGCTCCTTAGTCCTACAGGTTCCTGGTACTTTGTGGTAAAAATGAGGCCTTGGTCCACAGAGTCGGTGCTGTTGTCACACATGAAACTTAAATAACATTATGGAGTTCAGTGGATCAGAGGGATAAAGTCAGCTTAAGGATGAATACAGTGTTATTACATCAGCTCATCATGTGAGGTCATACAGTGCAGTGACAATCAAAAACCATTTTAAAAAGCTTAAAAATGATATTTTATAAATAATAAATTGCACAATGAAAAACAAACAAATAAATTAAATCCCCAGCCCTTGTTCTGAACATCATTTTGTTCTGGTTATTTCCCTGTGTCCTATTATTTCCACCTTAGACTTAAGGTGGACTTCATCTTCTGGTGCCAACTAAAGCTCCAGTTTTAATATAACACACTAGTCCAGGCATGGACAAACTACGGTCCGGGGGCCGGATGTGGCCTGTTCAGCTTTTCAATCCGGCCTGCCAAACTTTTCCAAATTATAGAATTGATTTATATTATCATTATACTTGTGGCTGCTCCCTGCAATACCCACGTTCCCCTAATGGATGGCGCTAAAATGGTAAAAGCATAACTTTTACATGTCATTTATCTAAGTTACGGGACAATTGTGGCCCGTGAGTCAAAAAGTTTGCCCACGCCTGCACTAGTCGCTTAGTTATGGCAGTTTTTTTAGGTAGTTTCAAGATCAGTTATTACAATTCATACCTCATTTTTCCTCCAAACTGGAGTATAATTCCAAAAATCCAACATAATGTCCTGTTCATGGAAAAATGTCCTAATCATCTGTAAGACATAATTAGGTCAGTAAATTGACTTAAGAGTGTTTTCCGACATGAAAGAAGCTGAAATTTTATCTGATAGACGGCCATTCAAATAGAAAGACATACAAATACAAAGAATACCAGTAAAGTGGAGGCTCACTGCAACTCTGCTCCGTCTTTTTAGGCCCTACAAACAGTGCCCTCACGGTTATACTCAGAAGGCAGGACAGTCTTCAGTGGAACGCCACAGTGAGGTTGGAAATAAGGGGTGTTCCGTGTTTTATCTCATGTGCCACAGACCTTAAAACTGTTTAAATTTGAATCGAAAGGAAGATTGTTCTCTTCTTAAATACAGCAAACAAACATTTTCTTTAGCACCTGTTTTTTTTTTTTTCAAAGTTTTAAATTAAATGTTACATTGTCTAACTTTTGTATTCGAGACTGAAAGAAGAGACTTTTTTTTGTCTTATTTGTCCCAAATATATAACTGCTAATATGGACTCCAATAATCCCAGTCGGGTTTTTTACCGTATTACAATAGAGCCGCCAAATATTGTCCACCCGTACAAATCACATGAAGACTCACTAAAACGTCGGAAAAACTTTGATTTTCCAACTATACTAAATGTTTTTACACCACTTGATTTTCTGGAGACAACGTTGTCAACATTTGTCAATCAACTGTTGGACGTAGATTTTTTTTTTTTTTTTTGTCAATTCTGTATTAAAAATTACCAAAAAAAAAAACAGCAATAAATTTAGCAAATGGTGCAGCACTTAGCTCTCATGTCACACAGTTTGTTTCTACGGACTAGCGCACACATGAACAGGTGTAGATTTATCATCTTTTTTCTTTCTATCCACATTGAACTACATTTTTTTTTTGCTAATGGTGGACAACAATGTCTCTGGCTGGCTCTCGGCCCAGATGTACAGCAGGGTCAGTGCAAACTACAAACCAAACATAAAAACATCAGCATTTGTTCTACCTGTCATAACCTACAGTGAATACACTATAGAGCTTGAATGTCAGAGTTAAGTTTAATGCGATCTGGTTTTAAGACTAACGTGATGAAATAATGTAGTATTACTTTAAGTAGAGATCAACCATCAGTGCCCCCTGCAGGAGGCTCCGTTATGAACCCTAGGTATTTAACCAAAGATTCCTGGAATACACTGAGATGTTTCTATATTTCCCAGAAGCAGATAATACATAGAATGTGTGGTAAATAATTGTCTTGATGAAAAAGTCTTCATCGGGTTCTGGTTCTTCAGTCTGACTTTTGTCTATTTCAGTGAAATCAGTGCAAAACAAAAATCACAGTAACGAGGGGGGGAGGGGGGAAATTGTCTTTGACAAAAATAAAGACACCTTGAGGAAATGTCTAACCAGCACTCCCTTTAAACCAAGTAGGAATGAGACTAAGTACACAAGTATTTGTTTTTCTATAGGAAACAGAAGTAAATGTCCACCTGCTGCTCAGGCTACATCCACAATAACATGCTTTGTTTGTTTGTTTATTTTAGCAAAAAACTGCCCACGCTAATCTTTAAGATCTACGAGAAGCTTAAAAAGGTGGGACTCAATCCTTCTAAACTTGAAGGAAAACAACTAACTAAAAAAGCGTCAATATTCCCAGAGAATATCAATATGGACCATAATATCGGAGGAAACTGTATATTATATTTTACGCTCCATAATTTATGGCAGTGATTCCCAAACGTTGTGCTGTGGCACACTAATGTGCCAGGAGAGATTATCAGATGAGCTGTAGACCATTATCCAAATTTGCCTAAATTGATCTGAAAACTAATATTTAATTAGTGCAAATAATTTATATTAAATTCAATGCGCCAGACAGAACAATTAAATATTCTTCCACTGGATGGCTATAAAACTAAAAAAAAAAAAAAAAAAAAAAGGACAAGAGGCTCAGACCTGTTAAAAAGGATCTTCCAGTGTGTCTTTCTTCAATTCCTGCAAGTATATCAGTGCAGTGTTCAACTAAACTGGTCAGGGTTTAATACTGAGCAAGTCAATTCTGAGTAAATTGAACTGGTAATTGTCGATGCAGTGGTAGCACTCCAGCTTTAAGCGTTCAATAACACGTAGCACTCCAGCTTTAAGCGTTCAATACTTTGGTAGTCCCCAAATCCCAGGTTGGGTTGTGTCAGGATGGGCATACTTTGTAAAAACTCTGACTCTCATTGTAAAGTCCTTTAGTGTTTTAAAAGCACTATACAAAATAAAATGTACGTTCAATAATTTGTATTTTGTTCATATTAATTAAATACCGAAAGTACTGTGGTGAGAAGGACAAAACTTAAGTCTGTGATTCTAACAAAAATGTACTAATGTGGATGTAGCCTCACAGCCCTCTATGGTCTCTGTCTGTGCTAACCTGACAGTTGCAGCTGAGCAGACTCCCTCAGTCCATGTCCTGGTCCTTGCAGTAGTCTCCACCACTGGACGAACGGCTGCTGAGGTCAGCCACTCCTGACTCCAGGTCGCTGCAGGTGGACAGGTCATCTGGTTCTTGTTTGTGCGGCTCTATGGGCAGGGCGAAAGCTTTGTTCTGTCGCTGAGGCTTCTGATTGGTCGGCTCAGAGAAGACTGAGCGACTGCCACCCTGTCTGGGGCTGGTGTTCTGGTCTGCATAAGTGGAAGGTGGATCTGGCCCACAGTGTCTCTGCTGCAGGCAGCTCTTCCTCACCCTCCTGGGAACTTCAGTCTTCTCCCACGTGATTGGCTTCCCGGTAAGAGCTGCTATCCTCTGTAAAGGAGAGAACGATGATTGTATTTCTCAACTCCTTCTTCAGCTAATTAACAACTATAACATCATTGCCGCTTAAATTTGTGAATGAATATCCAAACGTTTTTCCACGAGGATCAATCGGCTTGAAAAAGGTTCTTCAAACTATAGTACACTATAACACTATTCTGCATTAAACACTGTGTTTTTGGGCAAGTATTATATATATATTTATATATATATTTATATTATATATATTTATATATGGTGGAAAGAAGTGTTAAATTAATAATGTCTTTCAGTATTTATAACTGATTTATTCCAATTTTACGATGTTGGCAGGTTGTACGAGGTTGCGAAATTGTGCAGAACAGGGCGTGTCTCTGTGTGCTGTATGCCTTGTCTGGAGCCCGGATGTTGTTGTTGGTGGTGTCGGTGGTGGACGGTTCCTCCTGGCGGTACCTCCTGGTGATTGGTCAGCTCCTCCTCCAGCTGCTGGGACTCCTCTCTCACGGCAGTCAGGTAGTCGGCAGGCGACTGGTGTGGAGTCACGGACTTGTCCGCTTTGTTGTAGAGACCTTTCCACATTCTGACAGAGAAGAGAAGAAAACGAAATGTAGGTCCACATCAGGGGTCATCAACGTGGTGCCCCGGGGGTCACCGTAGACTACCTAAGGTACCCGCGGGATATGTTCTTAAAATTAAACTAGTCAACAAGAGGGTGGAAAAATTGTACTGTTACTGTGCTTTTGGAATCAGTTACACTGATGCAATGACGATGGTAAGAAGAGAGTCTGCTATTGTATGTCGAAGAACTTAATATTACTACGTTGTTTGGGAAGTCTGTGTCAAACTAGTAGCTCTTTGAATTACTAAGTGCCCTTGAAGTAGCTCTCAGTTTCAAAAAGGTTGGAGACCCCTGGTCTGCAGGAAGCTTTTTGACTCATCCTAGACTTGAGTACAGACCCAAAATTAAATCCCTCAACTTCTCAACTTCTTCTGTGTCTCAAACTCTGACTCGACCTTGATTAAATTCTCGTTCCTGCCTACGTTTCTGCTTCTTCTGTGTCTCAAACTCTGACTCGAACTTGATTAAATTCTCATTCCTGCCTACGCAAAAAAATCCAGAAACTGTCGTAGGTACGGAAAAAATTCTGATGTGTCAAAGTGTGTCCTACGCAGTGTGTTAGCCTTTAAAAATACGCAGCCTGCGTCTCTATATCTAATTCTGCTGCCTGAATCATTTTAACCTTTCCTTTTCCTGCTGTGAAGTCTCAGGAGGTCTGTTGTACAAAGGAGGATCTACAAACAAGAACAGTCCGTGCGCACCTCCTACAATCAAACACCTTCTAACAAACAAGGTAAGGTAAGAAGACAATTACAGCACAAGCAGTCAAGTTGCAATGCTGCAGCGACTTACTTGAAGCAATAGGGGGTGGTGTTGGGTCGTAGGATGCCCTGACTCTGGGTCAACTCTGCTTTGTAAAGCGGGTTGGTGTATTGGCTTCTGTCCTTCCATAGCTGAGGCCACAAAGAGTGAGTCCGCTCACGGAGCCTGAACACACACACACACACACACACACACACACACACACACACAGTTACACGCCCGCCTGCTCCCATAAACCACCTTTATTTCGATGTTTAATATTGCCCATTGCCCAGCCAACCTCAGGTCTCTGCGCTCTTTCTCACAGTTGCCCACAAAGCTGCCGTGCTGACAGGAGTAGACATGTGTGTGAATGGTGACGAGGAAGCGCTCGTTAAACTCAAAGGCACATGGGAACTGTTCTGACAGCTGCCACACACAGTCCAGGAACTGATCAATGACCGGAGACACTTCTTTGGGATCTCCATCCAGGTGGGCATACCTGCCGGGAGAGAGTGCTGTTACGTCATTTCTATGCCAGTTTATGTCTTGTATAACAGGAATTGATTTTGGTGTCTGGTCTTGCTGTAAGAAAGGCTGTTAAACTCAGGTTGGTAGCATTGATTTTGAAGCTGCCAAACCAACACTGCCCCCCCCCCGTCAGAAAGTTCTAATGCATTATCCAAATAACGTTGTACCTCTTTTGGGTACCTCCATCCATCAATCTTCTTTAAACTGGTGACCGACAGAAACGTCATAAAATACAGGCTGACATAGTTACTAACCTATGGGAGAACTTGTGTCCAAAGGAAACCCAGTCTCTCTCTATGAGCACCTGAAAGACAGAAAGGACGCTGAGAATAAACACCAGATCTGTTTTGACAGTCATAAAATACGAGACAGAACAGTGGGCACGAACAGCTGTACTTAAAACTTCTCTCTTTTGGGGAAGAGCACATTGTCATTAGTTAACGCTACAATAGGCCTAAGCTGCTGGGGGGAACTCTCGCATATTGTTCTGAGTTCTGTCACTGTCTCTTTTTACCTCTCTCCTCACTTTTGTTTTTGATATGACAATGTCATTGTGATATTATGTATTATCAAGGCCCAAGTAAGGATGGAAAATCACAAATAATATTTCTTCCTACTTTTGACAGTATGAGAGTTACCATGAGTCCTTTGATGGTTCTGTAATAGGGGTCTAACAGAACACTGGCCACAGAACAGGCCTGAGCTGTCCTGTCCCAGCCATCAGAGCAGTGGACCAGAACGCTGACACCCTCGTCTGCCACCGCCTGTGAAGACAGAGAGAGAGAGTCTTGTTATAATCTTGTTATACATTTAGCAAGTAGACACAGTATTATTTTTTGCTAAGCATGGTTAAAAGACAATTCACGAGTATTTTCTGAAGTTTATACTATATTTTATTTCAATGACATAGGCATGTCACATGTGCAAGTGTGCATACCCTGGCAATAAAGACTCCCGCATCCACTATAGCTTTGATGTGTTTCAGCCAACCAGAGTTCTCTAGACCCCACAGGAAGTCAGTCATGGATGGAGATCGCATTTCACCCACTGCAGTGAATGAGTAGAAATAAATAAATAAAATAAACACACACACAGATTCTGGACTACTATTTTTGTAAGGACTCGGTTTTTAATAATGCTCATCATTAGGGATGTGACGATGCGTCGTGAACCGATTAAAAAAATCAGTCGAAATGCTGAAACGACGATTGATTGATCATCATTGGGAATTGATTTAAAAAATAATAATTGCAATGCATCGTAAGGAGTGTGTCGCTTTATCGGAAAGTTACTAAGACTACACACTGTTACAATATGCTTGTGAGCGACCTGCTTATTAAACCAGTGGTTCTCAACTATTTTCTGTCTTCCCCCTCCTTGCGGACAGAAATGTTTTCACGCAAACCCCTCCCCCTGCTGTTCTATTAAGCCCAGAAGTTCGATGTAATGATGTAATGATAAAAAAATATTTTTTAAATCACCTGTTCTTTGCGTTGCAGGATCTCGTACTTTACATATAACCACTGGTACAACTAATGAATAAAACGGTGTCTCTCATTGTGCCCTTAAATTGTGCCCTAAATTTCTTTTTGTGTTTTTCTTGTTTAACACATTGACAGTTAGTGAGATTTTTTTTTTTACATTTAGAGGAGATAAATGGTGCTATGCAGTGTTTCTGTAAAGAAATGTGCATTTATGTATTCTGTTATTTAGGATGACTATTTTAATTTTATGACGTACACAAGACCATTTGAGTTGGTAATGATAATTTGCATAATTCTTACAAATAAATGAGCATTATATTTAGGCATAATTTGTTTGGCGCTCATTTTAAATTGTTTTTATCCAAATAATATCATTAACAAAGAATTCATCATAAGTTGAGTATATTATTACACCCCACTCACTATTCTATTTCTTATAGTTAACCTTTACCATAACCTAACTTTTATCTGTGTATTCAAACAAGACGTTGTGCCTCAATGGAGGTTAGAGTTTTACTGTAGGATACAAATTAATTAGAGCTTTTTTTTTTTTGATAAAACCAGTTAAAACCTGAACAATTTTATCAAGCATAGAGATTTTAGGCTCACCATCAATGATCTTCTGTTGGCTGCTCCTCATCACATGGATGTTCTCTATGCCGATGAACTGCAGCTTGATGTTGGTGTAATGATCTTCATTCTCATAGCCTTTACCTGCTGCTCGATTGGCCATGGCATTTAGCTGCTCACACACAACAGGCGAACACATACCGTTGACTCGTTTTTTTGCTTGTTGCTCAATTATACCTGTTCTCAGAGATGCATCGAATAAGAATTATTGACGAATAGGTTTGCGTGTCACCTTGGGTCTAGTGTCCACCACGTAGATATAGTCACTGCCAGGGTTGGACTTCATCACGGCCTGGAGCATCATTTCATCCTCGTGACAGCGTGCACTGAAGCCTGACAACGGCTGACTGCAACGACACACTGCCGCCTAGAAGCCACCCACAAACCCAGGATGACCAAAATCAATGATCACGAAAGCAAACTGTGGAGTTCATCAAGGCTCTATGCTGGGGCCCATTTCATTTATTTTAAACATAAGTTTTTATTAAAATTGCAACAATAATTTGCAACGTTAATGACATAAGCTAAACAAAGCAAGTTTTAGTTCCACTGACCAGTGTATCCTGATGAAAGTAGGACAGAGCAGGAAATCGTCCTCGACTCCTGAACTTCGAGCTGCCAACAATGATGGCAGGAGTGGCTGACTTGGGAACAAATAGCTCAGCTGGATATGTGTCACAGACCTTTGTATGAAACCAAACAAAAAAACATTTGCAGATTTATAAAACTACCAGTTTACAGAAAAAAAGAACATAAATAAACATAAATTTTGCTAAATGAGCAGTACCGTAATTTCCGGACTATATGCTGCTACTTTTTTCCACACGCTTTGAAACCTGTGGCTTAAACAATGATGCGGCTAATTTACGGGAGTTAGCCCCGGAGCTAATGTTAGCTTCGGCCCTGAAGCAGATCACTAAGTCTCCCCTGTGCATTCCAACTACGGTCGGGGACGCCGAAGCGGGAAAGAGCTAACGTGTAACCAGCCGTGTTACATGCACAGTTCGGAAAAAAGCATTTATTTAATTAGTTAAAAAATATATTTCTGTGTAAATATCCCATGTTACAACTTGGACACCTGCTGCTTATAGAGAAGTGCAGCCATTATATGTACAATTATTTTTTTCTTTTTAAATTTAAAAAGTGCGGCTTTTATTCAGGTGCGCTCAATAGTGGGTTTTTTTTAGAAATGATGTTACTCAGTTCTTGGGTATATAAAGTTTTGATGAATGTGCGTCCAGTAATGAAATGTAATTGGCACTGCTAATATAAGTTTCTAATGATTAGACTCACCCTGTATTCACTGTTGGCTGCTGTGCCCACCCACAGGTTGTTGGGAACTCCCATTCTTTTGTAGTCAGCCATAACGTCAATAAAATTCCATGACTCCTGTCTTTCCTCTTTGTTCACATTGGGATTAAAGGACAAGCAGTAAAGCTCACTGTATTTCTCTGAAGAGAGAAAAAATGTAAGAAGA
This sequence comes from Cynoglossus semilaevis, assembly GCF_000523025.1. Lineage (NCBI taxonomy): Eukaryota > Metazoa > Chordata > Actinopteri > Pleuronectiformes > Cynoglossidae > Cynoglossus > Cynoglossus semilaevis. Next base: position 18,479,683 of record NC_024315.1, read on the forward strand.
GATAAAGGTAAGCCTAGAGATAAGCAGAGTCACAAATCACAATAATCAAAACATTAGCTGAATAATACAATATTGACACCGGAGAGTTAAAAAAAAAGTTACATAGTTTTGAAAAATGGATAAACACTGAACACACTATGGCAAGTTAGTTCCTTAAAATCAATTTAAAGCTAGGCTAACCTGATACCATGAAATGATACACACACAAAAAAAACAGAAATCAATGAATTGTAAATGTCAGCCATGAATGAATTATTTCGGTATTACAACCAAAGATACATGTACATCTTAGTTCACAAATCACAGCAAGGCACAGCTAGTGGTGATCCCACCATAAATGAAACTAGACTGTGGTTTGACAAAGTTACGATACACACCAGGCCGTGACAACCTGACCAATGAGGCGTGAACGTCCAAACAGTCCCTTTCCTGTGGGATAAGGATCTGGATAATTCTGAAGTCCTTACAGCGCAGGATCAGCTGACTTCCCGTGGGTGTGGTAGGTGGCCTGTCCACACTGCTCACCATGGTGTGTAACACCTGAAGGCATACAACACATAATTTCATATTTAATGATTTACACTGAAATGTCTTTGTAGGACAATGTTAAATGTCACTTCAGTCTTTGTAGGACAATGTTAAATGTCACTATGTCTTCATGACCAACAGCCTTTGAGGAAGTTAGCAATTTTGCACCCATGGGAACATGAGTTTGATCACACTAAACCATAACCACATTTTGTGCAACCAATCTTGTGATCTTTAATAATTAGGAAGAAGCTCCCGGGCTTTCTGTCCACAGGAAGCACTACCCATATGCGTGTAAAGAAGAAATAGGAAGTGGCTGTTTCTACCAAAGCTAATCGAAATATATCTTTTCTGTTCTTAACAGTTGGGTGCCCAGGATGCCTGGCACCAGTTGGATGTGCTGAATATCTGCTCAGGTCCACTGGGAAGCTGCAAAATCTTTATCTACCTCCACAGGGACAAAGGTGGTGTGAATACATGGATAGGGCAAAATATACATTTCTCATTAAAGTTCAGTGTTGCCTAATTTCCCCACAAATCCCAAACCAATTATTTTACCACCACCTTACTAGCTTCAAATAATCAGATAAAAAAAAAATTGAAGTCCCTTGTTTGTCCCACAATGGGGAAAAAAATTGAAGTCCCTTATTTGTCCCACAACGGGGAAAACCACAGTGTGAGTCTTTGGAACCCACACTTGCTGCCACGTGAAGAACTATTAAGGATGTGGTTCCTCACCATAAGGCTTTTTAATCCGGCCCGCCAAACCTTTCCATATTATATAATTTATTTATATTATCATTTTACTTCTGCCCTTTACCTACTTGCAATACCTACGTTTCCCCAATAGATGGCGTAGAAATTGATAAAAGCATTTTAGGCTTTACGCATTCATTTATTTTAGTTCACACGAACGCTCCATCTATCTGTTCCTGACCTGGTCATTCTGTTCAATTTTAGCACAATTGTGACCCGTGAGTCTAAAAGTTTGCCCAAAGCTGGGCTAATGTGTAAGCCAGGCATGATAACTGCTACACTATGGAACCACAATCTTATAACACGATTACAGTCACACACCATACCAGATAAGGAGGATGAACTATTTATAAATATATATATATCTTGGCACACACAAAAGTGTTTCTGCTTCTTACCCACGTCTCCTTGCGTGTCTCTGGGTTGTTCTCAACAAAGATGGTGTGTGTGGCAGAAAGGTAAAGGGTCCCAATGCCAGCTTTTCTCTGGCCTGATGAGCGGTCCAGGAGACGCACATTCTCCACCTAACAAAGACACAGAGTGAGACACTAATCTACGTACTAGACTGTAGGAAAAAGGAAGAAAAAAAAAAGTAAGGAAAAAAAGGGACTAGTCTTCCCTGCCATTATATCGATGAGAAATTCACTAGTTCCTTGATCCATCTCTCATTAAGAAAAAATATATTTAATTATCAAGCCACTTCTACAAAATATGTACTTTTGTTACTACAAAACTTAAGAATATTGTGTTTTTTTAAATACCTTTGTTTCCTATTTTTCCAGATTCACTTGCCAACAGCAAAGCAACATGACACCAACATGGTTGGGCCTAAAAAGGCGACAGCTACAGCGACAAACCCTCTATTGGATCACATGGTAACTCGTTTTTATGCTCTCAGATGTAGTTAAACCAATTATAATGTTCGAATATATCACTTATTTCTAGGTTTATAGACATAATATAAAGGTACAATATTTTCAAAGGTCATTCCTACCTTTTCAGAACCTTGTTATATAATGTCTTGAGACGCTTTCTGTTTTGCTGTTGTTTTTCAATATATAAAACACGTCCAAATGTACAAAAAAAATGGAGAAAATATGTAGAGAAGCGCGATGACAGGGGATATGATAAGGTGATGATATTGACAATAATTAATGATGGATATAATAATAATGGATATGGGACGTTTGGATGAAAACAGGACATTTTAATTTAAATGACAATATACGGTTAAAGCAGCAGAAGAGAAACAAAGAGATGAGCCTCGGTGATAAGGTGTGTATTGGTACCTTGGGAGTCCGGATGTGCTCCATCACTGACAACCAAAATGGAGGAGATGAAGAAAGAGGAGACCGGTGCTGGCTGAGTCCTTTAGCGGTTCCTCTTCACTGTAACTGACTGTCAAAGCAACTGTATTTCCCGTGCCTGCTGTTTCCTCTCAGGTTTGTGTTCATTTCCATTATCCCCTGCTCTGGTTTATTCGGTTTTTGTAGAAATGGACGGAAGGAAGCTGACTGTAGCAGACAGAAATCCCGCTGTCAGGATCCGTGTCTGTACAGCTGCAAGAACAACACAGCGCTCCTGTTGTTAAGCTAACACAAGTATAAGAGCAGCTCATTTCTGGTTGAGTCCTTCAAAGTAAAACCAAAATGCCTATATTTTGAAAAGAACGCGTATATATTTCCGGTTTTTAATCGATTAAATTTTGTTGTACTCTCCGACAGTAAATAAACTGGATATTTTAAAAATACATTTAAGTGAGTGAAGACAGATTACAAATTGGTTGAGAAGGCGACAGGTAAGCTTAGAAAAAGCTAAAACAACCGTGCCAGATTTTTGTATAAACTGGACCGTTATTTTTTGGCGAAAGCATAGTCAAATGTTAGCCCATTAAATTTGTGTTTATTTATTTGTTGTCCATGAAATAATGAAAATGGTACAATTTGACACAAACAGCACTCGCTGTGGTGTGTACTCCTGAACACAGGGGCGCTATGTGCCTTTATTTCTTGTTACTTCTGAGAAGGAAAAATAAAACACATTGCACTCAGGCGTTTGTTTTTATGGTGGGTACAATCACTTGGTGCTCTTAAGAATCTTATTCCCGATACAATCTCCCCACCAGGCTTGTGTTGCTCATTCCAGGGAAACTATTTCTTTTACCTGGAGCCGGTTGACGCACCCTGAGAGCCCGCTGTTACAGGGACCATGTCGGCAGCAGCGGTGGACTTCCACTCTCAAATCGCCTCCATCATGGAGGTGCTGGCCAACGCAGCTGTGGCTGAAATATGCAAAGTGGTCGACGACGGCTACACGGTGGTACAGTTGGAAGTGTCCCGGAGTCAGAAGGAGAACGAGATTCTGCGTAAAAAGATCAAATTGCTAGAGCTGCAAGTCTCCCGTTACAGAGCAGAGAGGCTGAAGGGAGCGGACGGCTCTGCTGGAAACGGCCGCTTCCCCGGGGTTCGCCTCAACCGCCGGTACAGGGGGTCGTCAGGTAAGATGGTTTCTACACTTGTGGGAAAAATATAATGAAAAAGAAATAATTTAAAAGTGACTGTTTTACTTTGTTTTCAGAAATATCAATTGTTGAGAAACACTACAATGAAATAGTGGTATATTTTTTATTCTGGAAAACTGGCACTTATGACATTTCTCTCTGCCAACTGGACTTGTTAATGTAAATGACAAAAAGGGAACTATGGTTAAGTAATGACTTCCACAGGAGTTTACTAAAGTAGCTGTTGAAGCATAGCAGCCTCTGAGAAGCAGAGCACTTGTCATTCACACACTTCTCCCAATCTGCCCAAAGGCCCCTCTGTGCAAGTCAGGACCAGGTTTCTGAATCAGTCCATCATCATGGACCAAGATCCCGATCAGGAGGTTGTTACCGCCACAAAATCTGAGGTAGCCATTCCACTTCCACACTTTAGTGCACTTTGCAATGCTGCTTTGACTGATCAAAAGAAGCCATTTTTTTAACATATTTCTTCTTTACAGCCAGTAGAGCTGCTGGTTGACAAGGTGGAGGGGGCAACGGAGGCCGAAGTCCCCAAGAGTGAGGTGCCACCAGTAGCGATCATCAGTCCAGAAGGACAAGGAAGCACCAACACCTCTGCTTTCACCACTTCACTTTCAGCTGCTTCTAAGGACAACAGTGCAGAAAGGACACTCTCTTTTAGTACAGTTTCTGCTAAATCTGACTCTCACAATAGTGATATATCAAACATTTTAGGCGTTAGTTCCACCTCCAGGACTATGAGCTCTACCATAGCTTCACAGCCTTCATCATCATCAGTGTTATCTGGCATTGAGGCAACCGTAGCAGCCCAGCAGCGAGCACATTTCCGAGTTCAAAAAAGTCAGGAAGCCAGCATAATGCACAGCGAGGGTCGGAGAAGGAGCTTCATTTGCCGAATATGTGGCAAAGCCTTCACTGGTCAGTCTAACCTAGAGGCCCATGAAAGGGTCCACACGGGGGAGAAGCCTTATCGCTGTGACACTTGTGGCAAACACTTTTCTGAGGCTGGGAATCTAAAGAAGCACCAGAGGATCCACAGGGGAGAGAAGCCTTTCCGCTGCTCCACATGTGGGAAGATGTTTTCAGAGGCCGGGAATCTGAAGAAGCACCACCATGTTCACACCGGGGAGCAACCGTACAGTTGTGGGTTGTGTTATAAAAGATTCACCTGGATAAGAAACCTCAAAACACATCAGCAAAAGAATCATCCTGAGTTTCAGGGCATAGACGTCACAGAGGAACTGAAACAAACTGTCAATTTTTATGACTGAACGGTCAACTAAGACTTTGCCCTAAGTAACATGAACATATCATTTTAAGACTGATTTCGATGTGTTTTGTTATATTTATAAGCATGCTCATTACTACACTGATGATAATGTAAGGATGCAGCTGTCTTATCCTAAGAAAAAAAAAATCAACAAGAGTTACAACTAAGTTCAGGAAGTTGTGACTCAGGTCCTCAACTGCTTAATGATTCACTTTGCAAAATCTTGACAGCTCATCTCAATAGCTATAGACTTGCAAACTATAGACTTGCAAACACAGCAAAATAAAACCTACACCAGAGTTTGTCTGAATATGTGTTTCTCACAATTTGGTCATTCAATTTTAGGTCCTTTGGCTCCAGCAGCAATACTTCACAAAAGAAAACACAGGAATAACAAAAGGATAAAAGTAGAGCAATACAAACAAGAAAAGAGAAGCAGCACATCGTACGAAAGTAGAAAAAGAAACCCATAACAAACACAAACAAGAAAAGAGAAGCAGCACATCATACAAAAGTAGAAAAAGAAACCCATAAAAGTCAATAGATTGTAGTAGAAGGTTTTTGTTGTCATATTTAATGTTAAAATAAAAAAATGTTTAATTATTAACCTTAAATTCTTCATATTAGTATACCACCCTATCGTTATAGCATGCATATATATAATAAAGGTATGTATAAATATATAAGCAGTTTAGATATATGAAAAGTTTAAATAGTTTAAATATTTCAATACAGCAACATATACACAAAATAACAGGCATATGCAATGATGGTTAAGAATCATACAAAATTTGCTAAAAGAGCCCAGAAATATAGATAAACATAAATGGTTTGAATTAGTCATTCAATATTTTAAAGATACAGTTAAGTGAACAAAGGCAGCTAAAAATTAGCAAAGATAGCGAAAAGTAAGCCTATAAAAAGTTGAAACATTAAACAGCCTTGCCAGATTTCTTTGTACAAATTGGACAGCTTATTTTTGGAGAAAGCATAGTCAAATGTTAGCCCATGAATTCTTTGTTTTTGTGTTTAAGTACAATTTGACACAAACAGCACTCGCTGTAATGTGTACTCCTGAACACAGGGGGCACTGTGTGCTTTTATTTTTTGTTACTTCTGCGAATAGCTAAACACAATAGTATTTCTTCCACACTCAGGCGTTTGTTTTTATGGTGGGTACAATCACTTGGTGCTGTTAAGAATCGTATTCTTTTGATTAAACTCGTGTTAATCGTTCAAGGGAAACCATTTCTATTACCTGGAGCCGGTTGACGCACCCTGAGAGCCCGCTGTTACAGGGACCATGTCGGCAGCAGCGGCGGACTTCCACTCTCAAATCGCCTCCATCATGGAGGTGCTGGCCAACGCAGCTGTGGCTGAAATATGCAAAGTGGTCGACGACGGCTACACGGTGGTACAGTTGGAAGTGTCCCGGAGTCAGAAGGAGAACGAGAACAGAATCAAATTGCTAGAACTGCACGTCTCCCGTTACAGAGCAGAGAGGCTGAAGGGAGCGGACGGCTCTGCTGGATACGGCCGCTTCCCCGCGATTCGCCTCAACCGCCAGAACAGGGAGTCGTCGGGTAAGAGGTCTTTTCCACTCTGGTACGAACCCATTGACGTGCGGGGACCATCCAAATAGTGGTGGCTACTTAATCAAACCACACCCGTTAGCGCAAAGCAGCACGGGCTTCAATTAATGGTTGTTTTGCTATTGGTTATTTGTCTAGTTTGGACTGCGGTGAATAACAGTCAATTGATTTTTCTAATAAAAAAATAAGAAAAATATAATAAACTAAATAATTTAAAGTGACAGTGTTTTACAGACCTGAACAGTATTTTGTTAAAATAAACAGACACGGTTTGTTGTAGGCATGTAAACAGCATAAAATAGCAACAGTCAATAATACCATAGTTAATATTTGTCCCCTTTCTGCTCTTCAGAAGTGGTTACTGTTGATGCTACAGGTCCAAATATGAGTAGTTATACACACGTGCACACCACAGAGGCAACAGAAACACCACAATGAAATAGTGGTATATTTTTGATTCTGGAAAATTGCATTTATATGAGATTTTTCTCAGCACATAAAGGGGACTATGGTTAAGTAGGTACTTCCACAGGAGTTTACTAAAGTAGCTGTTGAAGCATAGCAGCCTCTGAGAAGCAGAGCACTTGTCATTCACACACTTCTCCCAATCTGCCCAAAGGCGCCTCTGTGCAAGTCAGGACCAGGTTTCTGAATCGAGCACCAACTACTCAGATATCTGTGCAGAAGAATCAGTCCATCATTGTGGATCAAGATCCGGATCAGGAGGTTGTTACCACCACGAAATCTGAGGTAGCCATTCCACTTCCACACTTTAGTGCACTTCGTTACGCTGCTTTGACTGGTCAAAAGAAGCCATTTTTAAATGGGTTTGTCTTCACAGCCAGCAGAGGCAGAGGCGGAGCTGCTAATTGTCAAGGTGGAGGGGGCAACGGAGGTTGAAGTCCCCGTGAGTGAGGTGCCACCAGTCGCGATCACCAGTCCAGAAGGACAAGGACGCACCAACACCTCTGCTGTCACCACTTCACCTTCGGCTGCTTCTAAGGACAACAGTGGCGACCAGCCGGCACTCAGCAACGTAATGGAGGTCAGTGGATCTGACGCCATCACCTTTGTTGTGGGCAAAACAGCTGAAAGTGAGAGCAGCCATCAGCTGATGGGAATTGATGTCAGAGCAGGGGACAGTGATGGGACAGTACACAGTGACACATCAGCTTCTGGCGATTACACAGCAGGTAGCAGGAACGCTAAAGTCGCCACATTAGACACCTCCAAGCCTGTCAAGTCAGAGGTGATAGTAATCGATGGGGATGGGGCATCGGAGGAAAAGGAATGCGAGTGGTCACATGCAGAGCAGTTAAGCAGAGAAGCAGGCAGAGGTAGCAACGACAGCGCAAGGCAGAAAACGGGAAGACGAAGAGCAGCGCTTCTTTCTGGTGACTCGTTAGGAACCTCTATTGGTGGAGCTTCTTTCAGCATCAACTCTGCCAGTGACACTCATGGCTGCCCCAGGAGTTTGTCCAACAACGACCACCAGAACTCATTCAATAGTAGCAGCATCTTCGCTCAGCCTTATCCCTACCACTCTGCCACCACAGACCGCCCACACGGCTGCACCCTTTGTAGGAAACAGTTCTCATCAGAGTTGGACCTCCGAAAGCACCTGGCCAGGCACAGCAGAATAAGGCCGTACACCTGCAACCTGTGTGGCAAGAGCTTTGTGTGCCAGAGTCAGCTGGAAATCCATGGAAACGTTCACACCGGAGAGAGACCCTTCATCTGCTCCTTCTGCAACCGACACTTCTCCCACCCCAGCAACCTCAGGAGACACGAGAAAATCAAGCACGGAGTGCCAAGAATTTAGAACCCTCCTTGTTTTCATCAGTGAATTTCTGAAAGTACAGTTTTAAGGACAGAACAATAAGTAACGGTCACATTTTCACCACGTTGAAAAGGACAACTAATTGAGTGCCTGGCAATGGATCTCCACAAAACACACACACAACGATTGAGCAAATGACATTGTTAGTGTAAAAAGGAGCACAATCACATTCAGGTTAACAGTTGTCATTGCTACCAGAAAGCAAACATTACACTTTCAAGCCAGAAGGTGGCGGTTATAGACTTTTCACTGTGATGCTAAGGTGTTCACGCATCAACAATGCTTTCGTAAGAAAAGCAACAGTTGGAGCAAACAAACAGTAGTTGGAGCTGTTTTTTCTTATCTAAGGTTAGAAATGCAACCTCGAACCAAAGGTCCCTGTCTCTTGGGCAGGATTATTGTGTTGGAAAAAACAAAGTCCTGGTAACTTCCATGCCTCTCATTCAGGTATCAACTTGAATCTCATTCAAAGGTTTTAGAATATCTAGAGTTTTCACATAGTCCATAAACTCTTCAGTACAACATATGTTCATATGTTCAGTAAGGTTTTTGGGTTTGTTTAGTCCATAAACTCTTCAGTACAACATATTTTTGTTCAGTAAGGTTTTTGGGGTTTGTTTTCATTTGGTGGAACTCACAAAAGTTATAGTGTTTGCTGAGAAGTGTTAGTTCATTTGACCTGAAAGGTCTGTAAGTCGTTTTCCTTCCAAAAAAGACACGTACAAAATGCATCTGGTGCACTACTAAAAGTGACCAGAAGCTGGAGATATTTGCAATACTTGTGTTGATGGGTTAAAAGCACAGGCTCAGTTTCGTTGTATCCCCGTGTTACAATGACAATATGACAAACAAGACCATAAATATCTAAATATCTAAACAAAAACATCATAACACTTCCTGTCTAGAGACTTCTTTTTAAAGCTGAGACAGAAAGGAAATACATTGTGGTAGAAAATAATAGGATATAATAATAGGATAAATCCTGTGGTCACACATTGTTATTCATGTTATATGTGGATAACAAACAATACCAATTAGCCTTTTTGCCAAAACATTTGATAAAAAAAAAAAAGATCCCCTTCTATGGATTAAATGTTTATATGTTGCTCAAAACAATGATTTTTTAAAAAGATGTTTTATTTGTGTATTCTCTTTTCCCATATTTGCAGCAATAAATCATATTGTTTACGAGACTGTCCTTGTGGTTTCATGTCACGCAATGCCCCTGTACAACATCCAGTAATTTCTTTTGCACGACCCGACTCCCAAGTGAATAATAAAAAAGAAAAAAGAAAGAAAGAAAACAGTATTTGCCTGTGCTGGCGAGTGAGATATCACTTTAGAATCTAATTGTACTGGTACTGATTGCAAGGACACACAAGTGATGTGTAGAGCTATAGTAACTACAGATTTGTGAAGTGGATCATGCATATCATTAAGACAAGGAAATTAATGTTACAGTGAGATTTAAAAACTGAGAGTTTCAAACCAAAAGTTTAATTTTGGCTTCACGCCAGGAAAAAAAAACTAAGGGTAAAGTAGGAGTGGCTAAAAAGTACACAAGGGTGGTACAGGACACGCACATGGTCAGAGGGACAATGGGTATACTATACACCAGGGATAGCAAATTAAGCTTATACTACATTAATGAGCTGTAACAATGTGTTTATGCTCATCTTCTACAGCTATCATTGTGTGCAACTTTACAAAGTAGAACGAATTACTGCGGGATTTCCCTGTAGGGGTTTGAAGACAGAAAGGCTACAACAGACATTTTGTTGATTTTGACATTAAATGAAGTCTTCCAAATTAGAATCTGAAAAGAAAAATTTTCTTAAAAAAATGGGAAATGTATGTATGTAAATGTATTTGCTTTTATTCCTTAAATTTAAACTGATTGCTTTGACTCCTTTGATAACTTTGTTGTTGTCCATCGCTGTTCAGGCCTTGTATACAAAGTGAGGATAATATTATTATTTTAAGTCTTAGAACTGTGACCTTTTTAACCGTTGATCATTTTTTATATTGGTAGTGAGTTGGTACTGAGTTGGCAAGTGTTCAGGCCTTGTATACAAAGTGAGGAGAATATTATTATTTTAAGTCTTAGAACTAAAACCTTTTTAACTGTTGATCATTTTTTTTATTGGTAGTGAGTTGGTGCTGAGTTGGCAATACGTTTCATTGTAAGTGGTATTATTGTGATAGACTGTAAAAGGATAGTAAAGTGATTCATATGTGGATATGTGAGGCACGTACTGGACAGTCCTATCTGAAAATAAACCAACTGTTAAATGGAATTCAAATGGAATAATAAAAAGTTAATTATCTCCTTACCTTCTTTCAGGGACTGAAAAACAGAGGCAGTCCTGAGGACTCCAAGGAAAAGATTCTTAAAATGCAAGGTATCAACCCATAACATAAGTAGTTTTGCTTAAATCTTCTTGACAAAATAAAGATTTTAAATTATGTTTTTCAATCATGTTTTTTCTTGTTACAGACTCACTAAGTGCCGTCTCTGAAAAAAACAAGCCTCCCTCTGTCGTGATGGAGAGCAATCCTGCTGATGATGTGAAGCCATCTTGTTTTATGTATGCAGTAGAGAGCGGAGAAGGAAGTTTCTTGCCCTGTCATCCAACGTTGACAACTGCCTCCTCTGGCTTCCCTGCTGTTCCGAATATCCTCCAGGACGACATCAGTCGGTCAAGGCAGAGGTTCGAAAGAGACATTGCCTTGGTCTCCTCAGGGACACTTGGGCTGGCAGATGAATCCAGAGGGTTGTTGTCAAATGGAAAGGACCAAAGTGTTGGCGTAGACGAAGTGATGCCTCCAAGCAGTGTGACGTCCCAGTATCAGCCCTTGATGTTTGTTCAGAACAAAGCTACTCCTAGTGAAGCCTACGATGGTAGAAATCAGACACTGACATTTAATGAACCACCTGCTCCTCTGGCCAAAGTAAATTCCCAGCAGGTGCACAACTCATGGTCTGAAATGGGACAAACTGATGGTGCCCACTTCTCTGGTAAAAGTCAATATCTAGACTCTGGTCTGACAGACACACTACGAAGCCATCAGCAGCAGCAGCCGCAGCTGCAGCTGCAGCAGTCACAACATTCTTTACCCTTTGTCTGCACCTTCTGCCTGCGTCGCTTCGCCCACCAATGCCAACTTCGCATCCACAAGCGAATCCACACCGGAGAGAAGCCCCATCAGTGTGGCCAGTGCGGCAAGAGCTTTGGCCAGTTTTCCAGCCTGAAACGCCACCAGATGGTCCATACTGGGGAAAGGCCGTTTCCCTGTCCCCACTGTAGCAAGCAGTTCTCTACCTCTGCCAACCTGAAGGTCCACCAGAGTGTCCACACCGGGGAGAGAAGGTTCAAGTGCTCCAAGTGCAGCAAAACCTTCTCCTTCCTTAGCAACCTGATCAGGCATCAGGCGATCCACACACAGAAGTAGACCCATCTAAATTAGCGCATTTTCATGACAGACAGATGTGAAATGTATAGTTTAACATTGCCCGCCACGGCTGGAAGTACAGCCGGTGCCCAACTTACGAAGACTACAATTCTGAGAGGCTGTTCGTATGCTGCGTTGTTAGTAAGTCGTCGAGGCTGTTCGTATGCTGCGTTGTTAGTGACCAGTCGTTAGATATTAAATCTCAATCCATAATTGCTATTTAAGATCCTTTAAATGCACTACTTTAAATAAGTACTACTCTACATAAAAACAACACAAACATAATTATACAGTATATGACAAAAAGACAAAAAAAAATTACAGTAGTACTTATTAGCATATACTGGTACATAAGCCTAGAGCGCCCTCTAGCGACTCTCAGTGTAAAATTAACAAACGTAAACTTTTAGTGGTACAGGACTAACAGATACTGATACGTAAGCCTAGAGCGCCCTCTAGCGGCGGTCAGTGTGAAAATAACAAACGTGAAATTATACATTTTAATATATAAGTCGCAAACCCAGGCAAAGGATGGAAAAAGTGCGACTTATAGCTAGGAAAATACGATAGTCAGTTGTGTGCTATGAAGTAGCACTGTTGGGAAATGGGTAGCTCTGTCATATTTTTTCCAGTATCTGACAGTTGTTTTCTGTTGATCTCTCAAATAAATATTTTGTTGGAAATAACATGTATTATCTCTTGTTTTGCTTCCTTAATTACATGTTTACTGTTTAAACTTACTTGACTTGCTTTGAATATATATATATTTGTAGTTCCTGGGAATCAAAGTTTATCAAAAGGTGTTAGAAGACCCTAACTATTCTCAAAAACAAATCCAATCCTATATATTTGTCAACTAAACGTTTTAAATCATGCCAACATACTTTATAAGTTTTACACTGAACTATAATACGTTTAATTAAGGGCAAAAACTGAACCTCGTCCAAGCTGACTCGAGTGACACTTAACAACAACCTGACGTCATCAGAAGGCGACGCACGCATCTCCTAGAGACAACGTTGTTGATCTGCAGCAGCACAGACACATAGACCGACACGTAGATATAATTAGAGAAGACACCAAAAGAGACAGACTCCGGTCCCTCGATACATGTCTTCACAGCTGCTCGACTGTCGACCCACTGATAGCCGAGCATTGTCGCGGGAATCGGTCCGTGTATACACACACTGTCCGGGCTGGGGATGATGGCGGACTGCGTCGGCTTCCAGGCGCAGATCGCCTCCATCATAGAGATCCTGGCCAACTCTGCCGTGGCAGAGATCTGTAAGCTGGTGGAGGATGGATACGCGGCGATACGGGCGCAGATGGAACAGGAGCGAGACAACAGCGAGAAGGAGAAGGAGGTGCTGCGGCAGAAGTTACGGGAGGTGGAGCTGAGGATGAGGAGCTGTGAGAGGAAGATGAAGAGGCGCATGCACCGGGATGAGATGAGCGGAGGGACGTTAAGACAGTGTCCAGGTAAAAGTGAGGAGGAAGAGGGAGGAACACGTGACAACACAGTTGCACACACGTGTCAGACTTGATACATTGGTATCCGCCTGTTCCTCTTTGGCAAACCGTTAATTTCCTCATCATCTGAGGGTCGCCAGGCATGGACCTTGGTCTTCTAATAATTTCACAGATTTTCTATGGGACTCAAGTCAACTTTTTGTGCAGATCAAAAAGAATCAGTCTTGCGGAAGTCACAATCAAAACCTCTGTTGCGTTGAGTTTTAACTTAGAGTTGAGTTGTAACTTATTTACAACTGAACAAGAGTTTAGAGAAGCGATGTCCGATATGAACTTTTTACCGATATCCAATATGCCGATATTGACCAAACACTCTGATTCCGATATAGCCCGATATCAACCGATACCGATATAGCGTGGTAGTGGTTGTCCCCTGCACCCAAATTAAAATACTATTGTGCGTCCGGTAATATTTATTTGTTTATCTGTACAAACAACTGTATGAGTTGATGTCACCAGCAGACTGCATGCTATCCCCTGATTATGGAAATAGGTTAACAAAGCCTCCTCTGCTGCCATCTGGTGACTTGAGACTTGTTTATCGTTCATAATCTGTTCATGTGTCATGAAGGACAGTTACGGGTATGGGAGGGGGCAGGGAAACCCAGGCAATGCGTTATCGGGCTTTCATTATTAAAGGAAACAACGATAACACATAATTATGCTGATGATATTGGTCGGCCGATATTATCGGATATCCCTAATTTGGAGCATTACTATTTTAACCCACAGTCAAATTTTGCATTACCGTTCAATAGGCCTAGAGAAGTGTTACAAATGTAATACTGGCTCATCACATTTTACTTTTTTTTTTTCTAAATTGAAAGACGTTCCACAAAGAAATTTTAAAAAAGCTTATGTGAAATCTAATTTCACTGTCTACAGGGACTGGGTAAAATTGACAGCCTGCCTCTCTCTCTCTGTCTGTCTCTCGCAGCACCTGTTGACCATCAGTCTGTGGTGTCGTCTCCTCGTGCCGCCACCAAAGATAAACTGTTGGAACATCACATCTCACGGGTGAGTTTTCAGGGCATGGACAACACCGACTTATCAAGGCAATTATAGCATACAGTTAGTGCTCAACCCTCCCACTCCCCCTCCAGAGTTTTATCACTGCAATACTATACGCAAGTACAATTAAAACACTTTGTCAGTGACAGATAATAATTCACCTCGGTGTGTCTCATTACTTTCTCCCACAGGAGGAAACACAGATTCTGCCTCTGGTGAAGCAGGAGAACATTGAGAATGACAACTGCAACCTGGACCTCAAGTTGGAGGTGAACATTCGGGCAGAGTGTGGCTTTACCTCTGGTGAGTTTTAGTGACACAATAGATGGAAAGTGGGGAATAAACCCATAGCTACATATTGATAGGGCTTTAGTTTTAGAAGAGTTCAAATTGCAGGTCTCGGGTCCCCTGGTTGTTAGAAAGACAGAGAGAGAGAGGGAGGGAGAAAGAGAGGTAGAGATTGGTAGATAAATAAATAGAAAGAAATGAGTGATTTTCATAGGTCCAGTGACTCAGACAGTGACAACAACACTGGGAAACAAATATGACCACCGCAATTTCCTGATTATAAGCCGCAAGTTTTTCCAGATGCTTTGAAGCCTGCGGCTTAAACAACAATGCGGCTAATGTAGTTCATACCGCTAGCTCGAGATCAGACATTTCTGGTAGGCTTCTGTGTGTGTATATGTGCGTGGCACACCCGCGAGAGAGAGCGGGCTTTAGTTTTAGAAGAGTTCAAATTGTAGGAAAGATCTAACATGTAACCAGCCGTGTTACAGGCCGTGTTGGAAAAAAGCATTTATTTAAGTGAAAGTCAAATGATCTGTTACTCCATAATGCCTGTAAATAAATCTATAATTTTTTTATTTTTCTCTTTTGTCTTTTTCTCACACTGGAGCAATGGAACATAATCGAGACTCGGCTCCTCTCAGTGAAGGGGGTGACACCAGTGTTTCACACGTCTCCACAGCACCCACCCCTTCTTCTGCCAACGACAGCACAATGGACCTAACATGCCGTCCTCGAGCAAAACGTAAACCCACAAAGCCCTTAGGCAACAGCGTGGTGGGCGCCGTCTGTGAGACCACTCATAGGGAACTCGGGGGGAGTCTAAATAATGGAGGCCCTAACTCAGAAAATGAGACCGAGAATGTTGCAGAAGAAGAACTCCATCCCTCACAGTTTTCAGCAACTGTAGCATCAGACGAGCCAAGCCCTGAACATCTCAACAGTCTGGGCCTGGACCTGGCCTGGATGCAGGAGAGGGTCAGCCATCTTGGTGCAGCGTATGCAGTAGCGCAGTTGGGTTTGGGAAGCACTGAACCTGGACACTCCTCCACTTCTTTTCCCTCAGAGGCCGGCGGAGACAGCTTAGATAGTCCCTCGACGATGCTTTTCACAAGTGCCAACGAAATGGCAGCCTTTGCCGCCTCCTTTGATATGGCCGCCGCCACTGCCATCATAACTGCGCCGCCTCCCCCTACTGCTGCCTCTGCCAACACAACCGCCCAGAGGCGGCCCTACAGGAGCAGAGCCACTGCTGCCGCTGTAAAAGAGCCCGCAGTTTGCCCCGTGTGCGGTCGTCTCTTCCCGACAGCAGCTGCTCTGGAGCTACATCATCGGCTGCACACAGAGGACAGACCCTACACCTGTCCCCACTGCGGGAAAGGCTTTGCCCAGCCCAACAACCTGCGGGTCCACCTTCTCATCCACACCGGAGAGAGGCGTTACAGATGCACCCTGTGCGGGAAGAGCTTCATCTCGTCCAGCCATCTCAAGAGGCACCGCACTGTCCACACCCAGGAAAAACCCTACAGCTGTTCACGCTGCGGACAGGCCTTCAGTCAGATGTGTAGCGTTCGCAGACACCGCCAGCAGTCTCAGTGTGGAGTATAGACTGACCGTAGGGGGACGTTTGTGTAATCAAATTTTGAATCTGATTAGGGTAAACCATTGGAAGGAATCGTCTGGATTAAACTCTCAACGTGCACCCGGGTGCGCTCAGATTTTTGCGCGTGCAAGGGTCCATATCGACCTTATACGACTGCCCAGCGTCTGTGACAACTCGTACTATTAGTGCCAACCATTATTGCTCTATGTAGCACAACACGTTCCAGTCAGACCTTTATTATGGCGATAAAGGACATCCGCTGAAAGAGATCAAGCAGTAGCAACATCCGTACAACTTTAAACATCCTATACTGTAAGTGGTGGTAGGGCAATGCAAGGTATCATTGAACAACATCCTATACTGTAAGTGGTGGTAGGGGAATGCAAGGTATCATTGAACACAGTGGTTTGTTCAACCAAAAATATGTCATTTTAAATAAGCTTAAAAATAAAGCTTATTTTGCTTTATGGTGAAATGGTTCTGGTGTCACAGTGCCGAAAATCTCCAACAATTCCAAAAAGTATAGCCAAAAATTCATAAACAACTAAAAGAGTGCAGATTTGAATATTTTTGTAATATTTTCGTTGTCTGCCTTTCGGTCCAAAATCAGGTTTGATTTGACTTGCAAATTTAAAAAAAAAAAAACATTTACAGGTAAAAGCCTCATGTGGATTCATCTCCAATTGTCTTCCTGTTCTATTTGTTTTGCTGTTGTTCCTGATCTGCTGAAGTTTTACAGCTCCCATATTCTGGTGCGGTTTTATTCTCTGCGCTGTCCTTTAAAATGGCGAAAATATTAAATATATGTCAGAAAGAGAAACAAAAAAGACTGTGAAAAGGTGTAAAGTATATATGAATATTTATATGGAGAGTGTTGTTTGTGCGTGTCAGTGTTTTGATGCCGTTGGCGGCAGATGTATTGTCTTTGACCACTAGCTGTGTTCGTAACGATGTGCGAGTGTCATTATTAAACGTGAACAAGTTTTGCAGTGAACCCTAAATACTCCATTGTGTTTTTATTGATCCGAGACAGAGGTTACTTCAAGGCAGGGGTGTCCACACCTTTTCGGCTTGGGAGCTGCTTTTCAAATGACCGCGGTAAAGTGATCTACCTACATTGAAAACTATAAATATATATTTACTGCTTTGATTAAATGGCTGTAGTTGTATGGCACAATACCATCTGACTCAACACTTTTATGGTCCTTACTTTAGCGCTAGTGATTAGCATCTTAAAATAGAATTAAATTTATCATTTTTTTTTTTTGCTTCTTTAAATGTAATTGCTCAGGATCTTACTCCCTTTGAGATCTACTGGTAGATCCCGATCTACTTACTGGTCACCCCTGCTACGAAGTATTACCGAGAAGGTACCTGTAAGCAATATGGGCGCCCTTTAACTTGTTTGTTTCCAATGGGACCAATGTTCGGAACATTTAACATTGACATGACAGTGTCTTGGGACAGCCAGAAGACATACCCTTGACGAGCGGAAAGATCGCGAGGCAACGTGTAACAGATGTCACTCGTACGCGCAAACTCGGGGCCGCATGTTTACGTTATGAAAACCAAATGCACATATGTGAGTATAAAAAAGATAAATATCGTCTTTTATTTGATAACTTTAAAAAAAAAAAAACGTTTCGTTTACGTGAACAGATGAGAAGGCCCCAATGGAAAAAGTCACGTATTAATAATTTGCAACCCAATTCAGTTGGTCGTGATGAGTGGTTCTCAAACTATGGTACATACTGCTGGTTATTGTGCACCCGGTGGTCAATCAGCGGATGTACATCAAATAAACCACCACAGTGTTCACTTCAGCCCATTCCTCCGCCCCTTCCTATTTGTGGATTGCAGCCCGTGGCAGACTGCTGGTGTGTCCGTAGGTTGCAGATCCAGGCAAAAGTCTTGCCGCACCGGTTGCAGCGGAAGGGTTTCTCCCCCGTGTGAACCCTCTGGTGCTTCTTTAGATTCCCAGCCTCAGAAAAGTGTTTGCCACAAGTGTCACAGCGATAAGGCTTCTCCCCCGTGTGGACCCTTTCATGGGCCTCTAGGTTCGACTGACCAGTGAAGGCTTTGCCACATATTCGGCAAATGAAGCTCCTTCTCCGACCCTCGCTGTGCATTATGCTGGCTTCCCGACTTTTTTGAACTAGGAAATGTGCTCGCTGCTGGGCTGCTACGGTGGCCTCAATGCCAGCCAACACTGATGATGATGAAGGCTGTGAAGCTATGGTAGAGCTCATAGTCCTGGAGGCGGAACTAATGCCTAAAATGTTTGACGTATCACTATTGTGAGAGCCAGATTTAGCAGAAACTGCACTAAGAGAGAGTGTTCTTTTTGCACCTGCGTGACCCCGTGGCATCCGCTGCAGCTCCTGCATTCTCCTCATCGCACCCGCTTTGGTCCAAGAACGCTGGGAAGACGGTACCTGCATGCTCAGGGTTGCGGACACAGATGCCCCTGCTGACAGAGATGGGGACAACATCTTTAATTACTTGAACTTTTTCCAAACATAACCTACTTTCTCCCGCTTCCTGCCAAATAATTCGTTCACCTTGTGTTAGAGACGGTTGAATGTGAGCCGCAGAGGACAAACTCATCCTCTGACGAGTCGTTGATGGTTCCGTCTCTACGATGGTGACTTCATCCGGGTCGCACTCAGTGTCAGCGTCGTCAGTGCAAGAAGCGCCACCAGCGGCTGGTCCAGGGTCAGGATCAGGGGCCCAGCGAGTGAAGAATGTCTCCAGCTCAAACAGGGAGTAGTCGGAGGAAAGTGTGCTACTGCTGCTGCTGCTATTGGATATTTTAGGTGGTGGTGGTGGTGGTGTGTTGGACGTGGTTGGTGTGTTCTCTTCTGCTAACCCATGCTGGACCGTTGTAATCCTGATGGTTTCTTCGGATATGCTGGGAGTTGACTGCGGAACATAAAGGAGAGAGTTTAAAGACACTTGAGAAAAGTTTGAGGATGAACTTTAGATGAAGAAGAAGGTCATAATTGTCATTGTAAAACAACAGAATTTACTCTGGACCCCGGGGCTGGGCAGGGGGATTCAAACCTAGGTCCTCCAATTACCGAATCATTCCTCTCACACTAGGCCACAGACCGAGTGCGTACTCCCTTAGCAAGTACCTTGGCTTAAGAACATTACACAACGGTGAAGCATATTGTCCTTCATCAGAAGTACTTTGAAGATTATTACAAACATTTAACAAGGTGAGAGAAGTACAGCAGCCATTTTGACAAATCTTGGCCGGCGTACATGTACGTCATGCTCTACCGCCATCATGCGTAAATTTCCCCTTTGAATCCAGCTAACTGGATAAACGAATGATGATATCTGTGGTTAAAAACAACGTGCCCCAGAAGAGGCCACTGCTTACGTCTAACACTGCACGGCAGTCGATTAAACAGTACTATTGTGTCACAATTTTGTAATATGCGGTTTGCAATAAAAACACAGATTCGAGTTCATTTCTTTGTGATAAGGTTTAATTGTTGACAATGCAAATTGTGTACAGTGATAAGGGATAATTACAAAAATGTGACACAATAAAAAAAAATAAAAAGAGAAAACCCTGCTTTTTACATTTGCAGTATAGACTTGTTCAGACAACAGATTAAAAAAAGTGAAAATTCATCGATAAGCCAAACGATTAATAATACCAAAAGGGAACCATCCATCCATCCATCCATCCATCCATTTTCATCCGCTTATCCGTTACCGGGTCGCGGGGGCAGCAGTCGTCACCCAAATCACATTGCACCGTACCAACCCCCCTTAAACCTTCCTGCAGGTGGTGAGTCCACTGGAAGGTATCAACCGCCCTAACCGGGATTCGAACTTGCCCAGGAGGTGACCACCAATGACAGAGACATTGCCTCTGGGCCAAAGCGCCACACCAAAAGGGACGTTACAGAAAATATTTTCAAGTGAAACAAGTAAGTAATATGAATATAAATGTCCACTTATCATTATGCTATGAACCACACGAGTCAGTCTGAGGTTGACTCTAGACTGCCGTACTGGCTTAAGTCAGTTCGATGGACCAAAGATACTAGAGTTCTTCGAGGCCCATCCTAAAATGACAAGAACTAAACGTGTTGTGATGATCGCTGGAAGCTCAAGAGACTTGTTGGGTCTTAACGTGTAACACCAAAGATTTGAAAAGAGACCCCAAGGAGACATCAACCCTCCACGGTAGGGTTTTGATTCTGTCAGCTGATGATGCCTACGTACCTGTGCAACAGTAACACTATGTAAAAAAAAAAAATAATAATACTGTCAAAAACGCCAAATGTATGCCCAACTTAGCCCTAGGCTGAAAACGATTTACAGTAAACTACGTGGAACCCTCAGGGACCCATAGCATGGCCAGGCTCCAAATGTGCCCCTGGTAACAGGCCTAACTGTGGGTGGAGCCTCTTCTGGTGCTTTTTCATGTTGCTCGGATCAGAGAACCTCTCCGGGCAGAGGGAGCACTGGTATGGTCTCTGCCCAGTGTGGATGTTGGTGTGAATCTTTAAGTTCCAGAACTGGGAGAAGTTTTTGCCGCAGATACTGCAGCCGTACGGCTTCTCCCCGGTATGAGTCCTTACGTGGGATTCTAGATTGGCCTGGGACTTGAACACTTTCCCGCAGAACTTACATATGTTCGCCTTCTTCCTGGGTGTTACCTGCTTCCTTGGACCAACACTGCGGTGCCGGCCCTGACCCTGGCTTCCCCCCGGGTCCTCGTATGAATGGGCACCCTGGACCGTCAGCCCCTCCTGCTCTGTGTGACCTGACACCTGAGAGGGACTGGAGTCTTCTGACAAATCAATAACGATGCAGTGCTGCCGCTCAAAGGAGGCCTCAAGGTCTACTGAGCTGTCATGCGCTAACCCCCGCGCAGAGCTGCCCTCCTCTGACTCCATCGGTGGATCGGACAAGAAAGAGAGGGAAGCACAGTGTGAAGACGGCCCGGCGAGGCGATCTTCATCACAGTAATTGACCTCCCCATTAGTCCACAGTGAAGACTGGCCATAGCTGACCTCTGTGAAGCCCCCCCCAGACTCTTGCAGGTCCGACAGGGTGGCCTGGGAGGGGTCTTCGATAAGCAGACCTCCTCTGTAGTCATCTGTGCTCGACTCCACCAACCCTGGACACAAGGTAAAGGAAACCAGGTGAGATTAAATACCAATTACTTGTTCATGTAACGCATGACAGCCGCTAGAGGGCACTCTAGGCATGTGTACCAGTATCTGCTACTACTGTACCCACTGAAAATCTACATGTAGTTATTTTCACACCGACAGCCGCTAGAGGGCACTCTAGGCTCCTGGAACAGTTTCTG
>NC_024315.1:18501693-18510346 GCF_000523025.1 Cynoglossus semilaevis
GACGGCCGCTAGAGGGCACTCTAGGCTCGTGTACCAGTATCTGCTACTCCTGTACCACTGAAAATTTACATGTTCGTTATTTTTACACTGACGGCCGCTAGAGGGCACTCTAGCTGGCGCAACTTATACTCCAGAGCGACTTATAGTCTGGAAAATATGGTAATTCAACTTTTTTTTTTTTAAACATTCATTAACACCAATTGGGAAATTCAACAAATACAAACAACACTAATGCGTTTACAAGAGAAGCGTCATGTTTTATACAACTCTAAGGTTTATCTTGGAATGATACTAAACAGTTGTTTAGTTGTTGACACTCACCCTCCTGGATGCTGAGAGCAGGCTGGTTGTGAGTTGCTGCCGTCGGCTCCATATCCTCCACCTTCACCAGCATCACATCTCTCCCCACCCCAATCTGCACACACAGCGTAGAGAGAGGACGAGTGGACTGTTAACATCTACAGACATTTAGACATTTAAGTCCCAAACAAATACGCTCACATCAAATTACAACATTAGTCTAACCGGAACACAGTTGATGGGACAGTGACAGCACAGTTTATGGAAAGAAAAAAATAAATGATCTGTAACAAGGATGTGAGAGGCCCAGAGTGATGGGGCGCTTAATGTTCTCGCCCTGTAGCAGCACGATTATTTTTGAAGGCTCAGCGGTAATGTTTATATTCTCCTGGTGTGTGTTTACTGTCTGTGAACTCCTAGTCCAAAAATGATGCTTTTAGGTTTATGGTTAACTGTGGCTCTGTGATGGTCTGGCGAACTTTCCAGGGTGCAACCCCGGGAAACGCCCAAGTTAATTCTAAGATGGTACAGAATATCCACAAATAAGATGACGATGAAGACCAAACGACTGCGAACAGAATCAGCAGTAACAATAACGTAATAATGTTTTTACTTAGAGAATCAGACCCAAATTTGTTTTTTAGTTTGTTTAAGTGGTGAATATACAGTAAAGCGTCACATTTAAACAATTGTCAATGTTAATTCTGTTGGGGTTTTTTTTTTTGTTGCTATTTTTTGATGCAGAAAAGTTTTTTTTTTTTTTTTTGCTCTTTTTTGATGCAGGAAAAGCCAGGTAAGAGCATTTTCTTTTAGCATCTCCGCCTTGTTTTATTTCTTATTTCAGACAGCATATTGTTTCATAGAAATTCCGTTCCACAAGAACTTCAAATGCAAACAACATATCCAGGATTGAAGATTTTAAGTAGATGACAACCGCAAAATCCTGCTGTGTAAATGATTTTATGTATTTAAATGCTATTAAGTCACAGAATTGTTTGGGTTTTTTTTTTAAATTCAGGTAATAGATCTTTTGTCCCCACAATCATAGTCTGCCTCAGGAAAAGCACATCCAAAAATAATCAACAGTTTTAGCTCTGAAGCTAACGCACGAGGGTGGAGCTAAACAAAAGATTTCAAACACTGAGGTACGAAAAAAACCATGACATCAACTCCACAGAGTATTTTGCAGTAAGTCAAGTACCACTGCGGAAAATTAGGGCGAGAGCAGTTAACTCACTAACTCTGTAGCTCTAGACTTCCTGCAAAAAATATGAAACACGAGACTGAAGTTCTTCCCCATTTGAAAAATAATTCGGAAAAAAAAACGTTATCATCTACTATGGTTTACCATTCAGTCAAATTGATACTACAGTATAGTGTAGAGCACAGTAAATGTATTCAGGTTTGTTTCCTGAGTGCTCGTTTTTTAAAGTTCGTTTTTTAAAGTGCTTTTTAAATCTTTGTATAAAGCTAACAGGCAAACTAAGGCCCGGGGGCCGGATGTGGCCCGTTCAGGCTTTTAATCCGGCCCGTCAAACTTTTCCAAATTTTATTATTTATTTATTATTGTTATCATTATACTTCTGCCTTTTCCCTGCAATACCAATGTTTCCCCAATACATGTCGTAGAAAAGGCTAAAAGCATTTTAGCCTTTATGCAGAACTTCCACCTGTCATTTATCTTAGTTCACACGAACGCTCCATCTATCTGTTCCTGACCTGTTTTTTGACTCGCGGGTCACAATTGTCCTAAAATTAAACAAGGGGCCCGTTTAATTTTAGGACAATTGTGGCCCGCGAGTCAAAAAGTTTGGCCACGCCTGATATAAAGGGTTTGATAACAATAGCTCACAAGTCTTAACAATGCAGTCAGTTATTGCGTTATGTATCTGTGTGTGTATCTGTGAATTACACAGATATTTAAGCACAAATTATTTCAGCTTACAGGTTGTTAAAAGTAACTGGTGAGAGCTGCTGGTGCAGCAGTGCTGCTGAACGTCTGAAGGTTTTAGTCCCGAAGTTAATTTCGACCCCTGAACCTTGCATCCACTCACAGTGTGTTGGGTGATGAGATGGCGACGGGATGGAAAGACAACATTGGTAATGTTGTTTATATAACTTATTAAAAGGTAAAATATTTCATCTTTGATCAACCAACTGGGCTGATGCTAGAACATACCATTAGGGGAGGCCACTCTTTAGATCAATGTTTCACAAAGACTGGGTCAGGACCCTCAGGTGGGTCGCAAAAGATTTTTTTCAGGGTCACCTCGCATCATGTTTACCAGGAGTTTACGAATAATGACTTTTAAAATATCGGTGCCCAGTAAAAAAGTTTGGAAAACACTGCTTTAGATGATGATCAGACTTACCTTAAAATTAGTATAAATGTTCAAAATTTAAAAAAGAGACAATCTGTTTCAACTGCAAAACCGTTTAAGGCGATAATTACATAATCCATCAGGATTAAAGAGTTACATGGCAATGCTAATTTTTAACAAACTCACTGAAGTGTTAAGTGGAAACGCTTTAGTCAATTTGTTCAGAAGAACTGTTCTGATATCAAAAAAATCTGAGATGAACAGGTCGCGCGTGGTAGGAAATTGTGAGAAACACATATTCAGACAAACTTTTTTTTTTTATTTTGCAGCCAGGAAGGGTGTTTACAAATCTACAGCCTTTTCCAAGTAACCACTTCAAAGAAACTGAAATCCCGCTGTCGTGTTATGTCCCAGCTTCTGCTAGCTTTAGCAAAAGTGAATCAATAAGCAACTCTTGTTGATTTCTTCCGAGGATAAGACGGCAGCATCCTTACATTTTTATCAGTGTATTAATGAGCACACCTACAGTTTTAACGACACATGTGGAAATCATTTTTTTAAAAATAATATGTTCATGTTGCTCAGCACAAAGTCTCTGCTGGTTTGCGAAATTAAGTCGACAGTTCCGTCATTCAAATGGACAGTTCACGTCAGTTCCTCTGCGACGTCTTCGCTCTGATACTCGGGGTGATTTTTTTGCTGGTGTGTTTTGAGGTTTCTTATCCAGGCGAATCCTTTCCCACACAACCTACAACTGTACGGTTTCTCCCCCGTGTGAACGCGCTGGTGCTTCAAAACTTAAGTTTGTTTCCTTATGAAACAACCTCAGGTTTCCAGCCTCTGAAAACATCTTCCCACACGTGGAGCAGCTGAAAGGTCTCTCTCCTGTGTGGATCCGCTGGTGGATCTCCACCTTTTTAGGCCGATTGAAAGCTTTGCCGCAGAAGCTACAGACAAAAAGTCTTTCCTTTCGGTGGTGCAGAGCGCTGCTGGTGCCACCCCTATCGTTGTTGCCGAGGGGCTGGGGCATCATAAAAGAAGAATTGTAACGAGCCCATCCGTTAACGCTGGAGGAGGTCGATGGGAAATCGGCTGCTGCCAGTGAGAATGAACTGGACAGCTTTGGTCCTTCGAGCTCTGCCCCCGGTGGCTCGTCAAAAATATCCCCAACCAACGAGTTCGCGCTCTTATTACTGTCACACAACACGTCAAACTGCGAGTCACTGTTGCCATCGTCAACATATTGGGACGAAGCTATGGTGTCCTGCAGTGAGCCTGTGCCCTCAGCACAGGTACTGGGTGGACAGTTAAGGACAGGAGAGGAGTCACTGACCTCCACTCCTCTGCTGCTGCCACTGGGAGGCCTGGCCCTGCTGGTCTGGGGGTGATTGTCCTGCTGTCCAGGTCTAGCACTCTGTCCAGAGGCTCCTCGATGGACAATCTCCAGCACACCTTTGAAAAGTGACAACATTTTAAGGTTCTTTTCGTTTTCTTAGAAGCAAAGCCAGCAGTTGTCAGAGATTACAAGGACGTCGCCTTTTCAATACAACATACAATTGCTGTGTTAAACTGGATTAGCAGATTATAAAGCTGCTTTTCTTTTGTAATATTCAGGCACATTAAATGTTTAAAATCACGGAGAAAAAAAAAACTTTTGCTGCAACCTCAGAAATTGACCATCAGACCATCAATCCCTAAGGCAGCAACACAAAATAGACAAGCACATTTAACATCAAGACCATTTGGTGGATGTGCATTCAGTCATCAAGCAGTCCAAGCATGGGAAAACCAAGGCCCAGGGGTCGGTGCAGCATTTTAATCCGGGCCCGCCAAACTTTTCCAAATGATAAAATTTATATAAATGATCATGATACTTCTGCCTTTTCCCTGCAATATCCGTGTTTCCCCAATAGATGGCGTAGAAAACGATAAAAGCATTTCAGCCTTTATGCATGACTTTTACATGTCATATATCTTAGTTCACGCCAACGCTCCATCTATCTGCTCCTGACCCGTAGTCCTTAATGTTTTGTTCAACATGGTCTGTATTTGTAAGATAATCCACGACTGCCACATATAAACTTGTCAGAGAAACTCACTCACCATCATCTCCTATGAGCGGCACATCTTCCTCCGGTTCTTCAACTTTGTTTGCTTCGACGTTCTCCTCTTTCACCAGCAGCTCCTTATGCTCCTCTAACCCCACATCGGGAGACTATTAAAAATTGGAAAAAAAGAAAAATCTCAATTAGCAAATGCACTTTTCTTTTTATTTAACTTCCTTTAAGCTAGTGATTGCCAACCAATGTGCTGCAACTTAGTGGGCCACGAAAGAGCATCAGGTGTACAATAAAAAAATGATCCAATTTCACTTAGTTTGTATGAAAACTAGTATTTATTTACCGCAATGAACTGATCTTTGTTTGTCTTTGTGACAGTTAGCGTCAAAAGAAATGAATGGACGTCCACAAAAAAAACAACAAATAAAGACAGAATTATACAGACGCAGTAAAAACAGCAAAAGTCCAAGTGAAGAATATCTGATTTATATGGTCCTGTTCCAGAAGATCACAGTCACTTCTTCATGCTAAAATTTAAAGTTCAGACAGCTACGGGCTTTGAGTGAGGACTGTAATCTGATCGTTAAAAGTGTTCAGAACATAATTTCCAGACATGGACTTCTCATATTAATACATCAAAATTACTTACTTTGGGCAGCATGTCATCTGAGTGGATCGCCTGGTTAATTGTACAGCCTGTAGCAGCATCTTTACCAGACCAGGAGCCAACATCCACTTGTTGGTCAAACACACCACCTGAACACACACACACACACAAAAAAAAGGCTTATGAAAATGTGGAAAATTGTGGCCTCATTCAGCCTTCAGTACCATGGAACTGTTTTGGTGCACTTAGAAAAGGACAAATTGTTGGTCAAATAAATTTATAAAATGGACTAGATACATTAGTGTCTCTGATGATGACGACCCTCATACAGGAGACACTGACAGCACTTGTACAGCAAGACAGGGTGTCAAATGTTTGCAAACGTTTCTGAATTATGTCAAAAGAAGAAAAACAGGTAGCTAGGTCCATAAATGCCATAAGAGCCGCTCAAAAGAACAACTTGTTAAAGTAAAAAGAATTCCATATTAAGAAATGCACATCAGCAGCAAGAAAAACACCAGAAATATACCACAAGTTGGTAACAATCTTCTGTGGACATACTTTCACACATGTGCTATTTACAATTTACACAAGCACCATTTAAGGAGGACTCAAAGATCAATGGTGTAGCAGCTAACTTTGAATTAATTTTTTTTACCATAATTGCATTCTTCCTCAGATAAATGTGTAGTGTAATGTGTAGTATTGGATGTCAATGTCAAAAACTACCACGTAAATAGTCTCGTAAGGAGATTATGATGTAAAAAAAAGTGCTTTTCATTAAATGTGTGTACTGCCTGTGAAGGACTCTCACCGGTGGGGGCCGCGGTCTCTCGGAACCTGTCTCCGCCGCCGATGTGTACCCGGGTTCGGCCGTTGCCGCCACTGTTAGCGGCGCTATCCCGCAGCCTCCGCTCGGCGTTGCCTCTCGCCATCTTGAGCTCCAGCAGATGTAGCTTTCTCTTCAGGGCCTTGTTTTCTCTCTGGCACTGAGACATCTGAAGACTAACAACGGCGTAGTCGTCGTCCACTAGCTTACATATCTCTGCAACGGCAGCGTTGGCCAGGACCTCCATGATGGAGGCCAACTGGGTTTGGAAGGCAAGACGGTTAGTCATTATCTTCCCGAGGCCCTTTGCTTAATCCGAGCACCGAGTTGTGTTCTCGGGAAAATAACGAACCAAGAAGTAGACCGTACAAAACAGAGATGCTGGATATTTGTTATGTTTCAGCATTTAGCAGCTACACATTGGCTAATACTAATAAAGCTCTAGTGGCTTCCCCTTTGACCACAGGCTCCGCCCACGAATTTACTGCGTCACTTCCTTTTTGTTCGAACAAAAAAGTCACAGCAACGTAAACCAGTCGCACAAATAACAAAATGAAAACATAATGCATGTGTATGCTTTTAGAAGATATTTTTTATTAATAATCATAACAATAATTAAATTTTAAAAAGCCAAATTACTAAAATGTAGGGTTCGAGTCAAATATATAAAATTAATATGTATTTAAACCAAATATGAACATTTAGGTGAAATAATATAATATAATATAATATAATTTTTAGTAAATAATCTCATTATTATTACAAAATATTATTTACACACACAATTCCTCCCGTGTCATATGCCTTTTCCAAATGTACAAATACACAATGTAGCTCCTTCTGACCTTCTCTGTACTTCTCCATCAGCATCCTCAAGGCAAATATGGCATCTGTGGTACTCTTCCTAGCCATGAAACCATACTGGTGTTCACAATTCTCCACTGCCTGCCTCAACGAACATCTCACCTATCTCTCCCAAATCTTCATTGTCTGACTCATCAACTTTATCCCTCTGTAGTTGTTACAACTCTGTGCATCACCCTTCTTATGAATTAACACCAGAACATTATTCCTCCTCTCGTCAGGCATCTTGGCAGTCTCTACAATCCTGTTAAACAACCCAGTCAGGGAATCCCCCGCCACTTCCCCTAAACACTTCCAGACTCCCACTGGTATGTCATCAGGACCAACTGACTTTCCACTCTTCATCCTCTTCAGGGCTTTTCTTACTTCATCCTTTCTAACCTGATCCACCTTCTTCCCAGTAGTTTCTGGCTCCTCATTTCTACTTTCCCTGTCATTTTCCTCATTCAACAACAAGCACTAAATTATATAAAGGCAAAGAGTCCAAGTTTTTGTATAGCAACAGGTTTTCAATAACTGAAACAGTAATATGTCAAATGTGACGTAGGTGTTTTTTTTTTTAACAGAATGAAGTGAACTCAGGAATGGGTTGATGGGTTAAATACAATGACACATTTTGTTTTTGTTAGATTTTGATAGATAGGACATTAACTGACAATCAATAAACACACAAACGCATACTCTTAGTTGGGTTTTTGTACTGGTGAAACGAAAGTCAAGGTTTTTCTTTCCTAATCTCGTGTCTGTGTGGGTGTGGGTGTTGTGTTGTCTTGTGATAGTGAAGGAAATGCATGACACAGAGATTTGATATTTGAGTTTCGTTTCTGGACACACGGGAGTTAAAGGCTTCACTCGCTTGAGCGAACGTCGCGAAGTTCGCGTCTCTTCATTCGTGTAACACTCCGAGACACAAACCAATAAATGCGTCACAATGTTTTAGAAACATTTTTTCCCCCCCGTTGTACTTACTGCCTTTCCACTTGCCGCTGTTAGGTCAGTTTCGCTCATCTCTGTGTTAAGTTCGCTTCATTTCGCGCCTCTCCCCTGCGCGAACTATCGTCTCCTGCGCGTCTCGCTTTGCTCTGCCTTTATAAAGCCTCCTCCCTGGTCGCCACAGAGACCAGTATCTCTAACATCATTGACTGCGACACCGCTGCTGTTGACTTCGTACCAGAGATTCTGAACCATATATAAACCAACACCATCAACCGGAGACTCGCCAAAGATGAGGTATTTATATACTGCTGCTTAAATCTATTATACAAATGAATAGACTTAATACAGAATAAGAGAAACGGTTCCGGTTTTTACAGTTTCACGACTTCATCATTCAGCTTTTAATTGCTTTAAATCAAAGTGCTTGCCATTTTTAATTGTTTAAGTATATTTTATATATTTCATATTTTATTGTATTATTTATTATTGTATATTTCCCCCAGAAACTTGACTAAATTGTCAGGTCAACTTTGATTATATGTTATTAAAAATAGGTTTAGTTTGTTTTGGGGTTTGTTTTTTTTTCTTCGTTTTTTTGTTTATAAAAAA
Organism: Cynoglossus semilaevis; assembly: GCF_000523025.1. Lineage (NCBI taxonomy): Eukaryota > Metazoa > Chordata > Actinopteri > Pleuronectiformes > Cynoglossidae > Cynoglossus > Cynoglossus semilaevis. Next base: position 18,510,220 of record NC_024315.1, read on the forward strand.
TATACAGCTGTGATTTACAGGGGACGTAGCTAACAACATCCTAGCAATAAAAAAGTCACATTTGACAAATAAATGTGTGGTATCGTTACTTTGTTAAAGCAAAAAGCCGAAAATTGCGTAAGGAAAT
>NC_024315.1:18510450-18518729 GCF_000523025.1 Cynoglossus semilaevis
AAGTATTCTTTCTGTTCTGTCGATTTGATTTCTCTAATTCTTTCACTGTGGACCTTGAAAATAACTGAAATAATTTAACCGAGCCTCTCATACATATCATATTTTTTTTTCATTATTCCCTATTAGTGCTGCTGAGACTAAAACACTGAAGGCCAAACTTGAGGATCTGCAGTGTCACTTCACCTGGAATCTGGATGCTACAGCGTCCAAACTTTTACGCATCAGTGAACATCTGATAGACATTGGTTCTGATGAGGGAAACACTTGGCTGGGTCAAATTTACAACCTGCTCGGATACATTCACTTCAAGCTGGGAAACAATGACGAAGCCGGGGAGTTCTTCACCAAGTCTGAAGAGGCCTTACTCAAAACAAAGCAAGGCGATCAGGGTCCTTGGATGGCGGTGAATTATGCTAATCAGGCTTGGCTACGCCACCACCAAGGGGAAGAAGAGGAGGCGCAGGTTTATTTGTCAAAAATCGATGCCCTGATGAAAGAATATCCAACTCCATCACAGGATGAGTTACACCCTGAAATCTATGGTGAAAAGGCCTGGACTCTCCTGAAGTTTGGCAAAACACAAAAGGTTTTGGCACTCGACTTATTCAAGAAAGCCATTGAAATAAAACCAGATGTAGTGGAGTGGCAGAGTAGCTATTTCATAGGGTTCACGAACACCCACAAGCACAGCAGGGAAGGGCTACCGGCAGCCAAGATGGAGGAGATAAGAGAGGCCATGGAACAGGATCCAGAGAACCTGTATCTCGCTGCTGTGTACCTAAAGGCCCGTGCCGAGAGGGGAGAACACGTCGAAGAGGAAGCACGCGAGTTGGCCACAAAGATTTTGGGAAATCCCGTCAGCTGTTACAGTGGGTTAAAAGTTATCCTTAGGGTATACAGAACCTACGACCTCATTGATGAGGCCATTGCATTGGCAGAAGAAGCTCTGGAAAACCATGCAGAGGAACGTTATCTAAAAAGATGCGCCGCTCTCTGCTACCAGTGGAAGCTGAAATTTTCAAGAAATGGCCGACCAACGCAGAGGATGATCGAAAGAGCAATGGCTCTCCACAAGGATGTGATCGTTCTTTATCCTCATTCGTCCTTTGTAAAGAAAATGGACCTTGCAACAGTGTACGCAAAGACAGGTGACGTGAGAAGAGCCGAGGAGATCTATAAGGATCTGCTCCGAGGTGATTTGGAACCTGAAGACAGACAGGTCCTTTATAACAGCTATGCAAAGTTTCTCAACTTCGACCGAAATGACCGCGACAGGTCAGTAGATTACCACATGATGGCAGCAGAGATACACCACGAGTCATTTTTCCGACAGAACAGCATCAGCGCTCTTGAGAAGATCAGGGACAGGGGAAGGAACCGAAGGGGTCGTGAAATCGCAGAGTTTTTGGAAAACTTGGAACAAGAGGGGTTTGTCTCAACACCAACCCTCACCCTCACCCCCACCACACGCACACGCACACACACACACACACAGTTGTTACAGCATTACTGTTCTGTTCCCCACACGCACACGCACACACACACACAGTTGTTAGAGCATTACTGTTCTGTTCCTGAATTACAACAGATACCTTATATATACATATACATAAATACATATATACATTCTCACAATTAAATTGATTGAACATACCACCTATCCCTAATCTAGGACATCACAGAGGTGGTTACATTAAGACACGAAACTAAGCCTATACTTATAATAAACACAATTTCATCCAGTCTATATAACTATTGAATATTTGTCCTCTAACCTTTAGCGTTTTTCTATAGCTGTGCCTCTTAAATTCCAGTAGCAAAACCTCTATATATTACATAAATCTACTTTTGCTTCTGCTCATTTTTCTTTTGATTTTTTTTTTTACATTCTTTTGACTCGTTTCCCAGTGCTTTTCTCTACAGCAGGAGGGTGAATGAAGACAAGAGGATGTCTCAGATCGCAATCCTGAGTAGACCCGTGATCATATAAAGTTTGTCGTTGGTGTTTGTGGTGAATGCATTTTCTTGGCAACGGGCTGTCATGTGTGACTTTTTAAAGTAATAGTTGGTAAAGAGTTCGAGTTTTTAGATTTTACGGTCGCATATCTAACAAGAACAACAACTTGAACATGAAATTAGAATGAGAATTTTGTTTTTCCTCAGCTGTTTACGGAAGGGTTTGATGCAAAGATAATGTATTTCTCATCAATCTTGAATCAATGTATGCTGGAAAAATAAACAAAATTCAAACATAAAAGTGTATTGTTATCATTTTTATAATATTACAACTTAGCTAGACTTTGACATCATTGGGCTGTCACGGTCCAAGATGGCGGACTTTAACGACGAGCTACTCCGTTCACTTCAACAAGCTGCTCTGGGAGGCGTTCTCGACCCACGCGCTACATACATTGCACACCTGTTCTTTTCTTGGTTTATTTTAAAATGTTAGTGGCTCCTTACATCACTGCTTTTTCTGTATTTTTTATCTTGCTAACACACACACACACACACACAGAGAGAAAGATGACACACATTCAGTACATCTCCCAGTATTTTGTTTTTATTTCCGACAGGACAGGGACAGAACAATGACGGGAATCCATCCTGTGTGAAGAGTACTACCTACTGCAAACAGTGTTGTAGCAGTGCCCACGTTTGTTGGTAAGGAGACTAATCACATGGTCTCATTAAACACAGAGCCACCGCTGTATGCGTCACCCAACAATAAATAAAAGATGTCAGAGGGAAACGATATCAGAAAATGAATGGAAACATGTCAGCCAAGTGTGCTGTCTCTCAACATCAACTGAAAGAGGAAGTTCTCCAGCTAAACCAAAACCAAGATAAACCTAAACCTGCACATTATGGTGTTCGACTGCAACCAAGGCCCTGTTGGACAGTTCAAGATGTCAGCCACAAATCACAGGCACAATTTACTTATTTCAATTTCCAATCAATATGACCATTATTTACAAATTGACATGTGTTCTGTTGAAGACCAAAAACGAGTGACCGGATCCATAAACACTTGTTTGCTGATGTCATAAATGGGGTAGCTCCAGGATGGATACATTTTTTAAAACCAGACTGCTTAGTCCATCTCTTATATATAGTCTATGGTTGGTGTAGGTTAACTGTACAACGTTTGTGCATGACTATCGATACAAATAATCAGCCTGTATATTGGCAGCGATCTCAGCTTCCCACTTATCTCCATTATTGAGCAGCTTCTCTTTGTTGTACAGAAGCTCTTCGTGGGTCTCAGTAGAAAACTCAAAGTTTGGACCCTGTACGAAAGGAAAGACAAAGTGGAAGTGAGAGAGGAATAGAGAGAGAGAGAGAGAGAGAGACTAGATTTAATCATAGTTTACTCCATAAAAAATATTTTGGAGAGCAGTGTTAATTTTCTTTTGTCATTTTAATAACAATGACATAAATTACACTTCTGCATCCTTAAAGTTGCATCCTAGAAATGTGAATAGCAGCACACTATCAATGAATATGGGAAACCCTTAACAGTCAATGTAAGACGATTAGCAGATTAGTCAGTTAATAGAAGTAGACAGATGGGTTAGTGTTAGTAGCATAAGTAGATTAGTAGGTGAATTTGTAGGCTCTAATGACATAAATGGTTACGGAATCTCTTCTTTTAGAGTTTTATATACAACGCCTACTGTACTACCTTTATTCAAATTTCAAGAGACGCACAGAGACAAACACCAACCTCTACAATGGCGTCCACAGGACAGGCCTCCTGGCAAAACCCACAGTAGATGCATTTGGTCATGTCGATGTCGTAGCGAGTCGTTCTCCTGCTTCCATCAGCGCGAGTTTCGGCCTCGATGGTTATGGCCTGGATGTGAATGAAGATCGAGTTTGGTTTCCTTAGTGACTCTCATTTAACTTTAACCCTGGGGTTTCATGCCTAATGATTCTTCAGCAACTTCAAATCTCAATTATAAAAAAGCAGAACATGACTCGGAGTAAACTCAAACTCCCATCGCTGAACAACTCAGCTCAAACAACCATGTCCTCTGTGACATGGCCTCTGAAACCCCAAGGACTTAACTTGAACTTTTGCATACTGTTTTAATGTGTTGTACCTGCGCAGGGCAGATGGCTTCACATAGCTTACAGGCGATGCAGCGTTCTTCCCCTGATGGGTACCTGGTGTGACAAAACGTAAGGTTAACATTTATTGCTGTTATTATTTAGGGCACACATGTCAAAATCAGGCTTGGGTCCAAATCTGGCCCGCAGTGTGATTATATTTGGCCCGAGAGATCATATCAAATGTGTATAGGCCTTATATACTGGCAGGATTTGTGGTATTAGAGGTGTATGCGCTATGTTATAGCACATACATTTAGGTTTTTTTTTGTTGTTGACCTGTGGAAAAAATGATTTACATTTAAAAGGAACTTGAAAGTCTACATATAAAGGGACATAATGAGAAATAAATACCACTGATGTGTTTGTCTTAGTTCCAATTTAATTTCTCATGTGTTTACAATATTAAGCTATGGTCGTTCCAGATTCAATGTTTACGCAAAACTTAAGTTTGTTTCCTTATGAAAAATTCTACATTACATATCTGTACAGAAGGGAAAACATGCACAACTGCCATACATTTTTCAATAAATATTACATTTTCCTGGGTCTTCATGGGTTAGGGGTTTCACTAACCAAAAAACTTTTTTTCCTACAGTTTGGCTGTCAAGTCAGACTAGGCAAAATTAATAATAATAAAAAAAACAACAACTCATAACTGACAATAAGAAGCTGGAAGAAGAAGAAAAGGCGCTCGGACATTTCATTGGTTTCCATCATTGTGTTGAAGCAATTTGTAAAGAAGGAGGATATATAAAGAGCACAGAACATTAACAGATGTCTACGTCATGACAGAAGACCAGCACATGTCTGCTGTGCGAGCGTCAGGTTGTATATCACTCTTACCTTCGGAGCGCGTGCTCTCCTCTGAAGCGAGGCGACAGTGGACCCTTCTCAAATGGGTAGTTTATAGTGGCTGGTTCTCTAAAGAGGTAGCTCATTGTCATGCTCATACCTAGGACCAACAGATATTTGTCAGAATAATATAATATAATATTATAATTATAATAAGTCATATGCCTAGATCTACATTTATTTATGTAAGACAGATTAAACAGCGTGAAAAAGACTAAATTACATCACTGTCTTCTTTAACTGAAGGCCAGGAAATTAGTCAAACTTGTGGCCATATGTAAACCTGGCTTGTTATTTTATGTCCAACATCACGCTATTAACATAAAACCGAAATTAATACGTATATAATTTTTTAAAATTTTTAAATAGGTAGAAAAAGTAAAATAATTAAAATGAAGTGTGAGTGAAAATACGAGCCAACCTCTCGCAATCTCAACAAGAAGGAGTGCCTGAGCATTCCGGTCAGTGATGGACTTCATGTCCATGGGCACGTCCAGAGCGTTCACATACTCTACACAAAAGAAAACAAGGAAAAAAAGGGAAAAAAAAAAAACAATTTTCACAATGACGTTAAAAAAAAAAAAAAATTTTCACAATGACGTCAGATTAACCAGGAATTTGTAACTCATTCATTCTAACTTATTATAATTCATTCACAATGGATTGCTATGTCATGGTCAGACACTCACTGAATCCAGCTCTTGGTGCAGAAATGCTGAAGCATCTCATCAAATTGTGACTGCTTATCGAAGTGACTTAAACAAAAATAATTTACATTTGACAGTCAGAAATAACAAGATTTGGTCAAAGCAAAAAAAAAAAAAAAATTAAGGTAAGCAGGTTTTTTTTCTCTTACCTGGCCTTGATGCACAGTAAAGTAAGCGCAGCGTAGCAGCCATGACAATATTGCTGCTGAAACATAGAACCAAACACAAAGAATATAATAAAAGGTATTGTTACATCCCTGACTGACTCTGACAATCTGGATAATGCAGATAACATTACATTCACATCTAAGACGCATTTAAAACGTTTTAGATATTCACCCATCTCTTTTGTATAATACAAATAGTAACTGGTCTTTGTAAACACACATTTGTATAAAGTCATTTAATACATTTTCTGCATTCTCTAACCTGAATGAAAGTAAGTAAAACTTTCAACAACAACAATTTTTGGAGCCAACAATGCTACATTTGGGCATCATATATCAAAGTCATTCATAACATACACAGGTACATTGTTGATTTGTTTCAACATTACTGCAGTGGCTGAGTTATTTTATTGGCTTTTGTGTACGTAAACCTCGAGTTATTGATTATTGGTATATGCTATGTCATATTGTAATCTTAATTCGTATGTACATTAGAACATTTATTTAAACGCTAGATGACTTTCCTTTTACGTGGTGAAGTGTTTGTAGCTAAACTAAGCTAACACAGATTAGCAGTACACACACGCACTGTCAAGGACTTTAGCATAAAGCTTGATTCTGCTGAATTATGTAATGATTGTAATTGCTAAAAGAGCACACGCGGGCCGTTTACGGTTAAGTAATTTAGCTGCCTTAAGGAGGTTCCGAAAAAATGCGACGTTCGACACATTAAATGAATATTAGACTCACCGAAATATCCCTGTTTGGCCTTCTGAACCAGAACAGCGGACGATTTAGGAGGCGGACTGTGCGTGTGCCGGAAGCGTTGGTACGTCACGACTTTGTCTGCCGTTAGAAATGTGTGGTACGACTGTAGCTGTCCGCATTCAATTTAAATCACTATTGCTAGCCTACAGAGTGCTAAATGATCCTACGTACTTAAGTACTTTGAGTCGTCGATTCGTCCTACACTAACATCCAATATGGGGATTTTAAAATAATAGGATTTAAAAGGTTCTAGCAGAGGATGGTTTCGATCCATCGACCTCTGGGTTATGGGCCCAGCACGCTTCCGCTGCGCCACTCTGCTAGGCGAGTAAGCAGAATGGATTAATGATATTTAACAAGTGACATAGCGGTTTATTTGCCTAATTTTTATATTTGTTCACTTTTAAGAAGCCAGCCTGGGGTTAATTCATTTTATCCTGGAAATAATCACAGGGAGGGATGATGGGCTGAGATTTGGATCAGAATAATTTCGAACTCAGATTGTCCACCAATATTTGAGTTTGAATGATTATGAAATATTGATTATAGCTTCATTTGACACGCGTGGACAAGATTTTAAAGTCTTTAACAGGTTCATTGTAAATATCCCACTGCCCTATCCCTCTGAGTTGACAGTGAGATCAATTGAAAGTCTGATAAAGTAAAACAAAAGATGACCAACATTTGGAGAATGACAAATCTCCCATAGAGGAAGCAGTTCCTTGTTTTGACCACTTGGGGTCAGAATATGACAAGCTACTCTTCTAACCAAACAAATGCTCATGGTGAAAACAGTTGGGTCTTTCTCTGTACATCATTTTTATACAGGGTGCTGTTGAGACCTGCTTTACAGACAGGCATAAAAAACGTAAACAACTTAGAAGTATTTCTAAGTTCTTAATGACTTTGCGTTGTATTTTTCTTGAATACTTTTCCAGTTGGTTATTTTGCTCTATTGTTGGACCTGCCTGAGGATACTTACAAGATCGAAACACAGCAACAATCTGGGTGGTAGCACATTATTTGAGGCTACACAGAAAATCCCTGTGAATATCTGTTCTCTCAGAGTGTAGGCTAACACTTTACTTATTTTCTTTACATTCACATTTACTTCTGAAACCAGAGGGGATGTAAAAATGTCACCCAATGCAGCACATATTATAAAAGCGAAAATCTATGATTTTTCTGCAAACTGTTGTTTATTATGAAGTTTGGTGAAGGGCGGAGCAAAAGGAGAAGAGGCCAATCCTAGGCGTTCTCAACCGATGGCGTCATCCAGAAACCCGGAATATAAACAGCAGTACTTGTTTGCTTTTTACGAGAGTACTACATTGGCAGCAGTAATGAAGCGGGCTTTCCTCCATGTGTCGTTGCCCTTTCTTTTCTGCGTGATAGTGGCAAACACCAGCCTGTTCCACGCGGTGGCAGTGGATTTGTCCTACGACCACTATGCTGAGCCTCGGGTGGACTCTCTGCCCTCCTTCCTGGCAATGCCATGCAACTGCCTGATCAACGTGGCTTACGCCCTTATGGGTCTGTATTGGCTGCTGCTGCGCCATGGAAAAGATACAGAGACGCGACAGAGTCGCTACTTGAGACAGGTGTTCGCCTTCATGGCGATCTTCTACGCGCCTGTACAGTGGACGCGCTTGGCGTTTCTCCGGCGCCC
>NC_024315.1:18519031-18529848 GCF_000523025.1 Cynoglossus semilaevis
CCCCCCGCCTCGCCCGGTACCCACTGTTTCAACGGTTTACCGGACATTTCTGGTCCAAAGTGTGTGACGTGCTGCAGTTTCACTTCAGCTTCCGTTTTCTGTCGTCGGTGACACACAGAGCCCATCAGAAGAGAGACGTACAGCGGCAGTGAGGGACCAACACCAGCGGTTTCAACAGCCCCAGCAGAAGCTTCTAAAAACAACGATACACATTTAGACTCAAAATATTGCATTTTTTTTATCTTGTTACAATTGTAACCGAGACTCGATGACAACTCTTTTGAGATCACATTTGAACTAACCTTAACCAGTAGAAACCTGTTGAAATCAACGAAGCTTTGCTTCAGCTTAAATCAAGCATCAATCCATATACGTACATCCTCCAGAATTCAACCAAGAAATTTCCTGTTGGAAACCCAGGCAGATAAAAATATTTAGAATCAAATGGAGGATTTTCTAGAGACGCAACTGTTGTTTTTATAAATTGTTCTGATGTGTACATAAACACATAAATATCTCATTACAGTTTTTAAAGCAAGATCAAAATAAATGAAGCAAAAAGAATTCTTTTTTTTTAACATTTTAATTATTTCTTCAAATGTCATATATATATATATATATATACACCTCCTGCTTGCAGAAAGTTCCAATTGATGGATTTAACTTTAAATGATGAACAGTGAAGAATGTCCGACAGTCTGTATGCAGAGTGATCTACTTATTGTGACAGAAAAAACTATTGATAAAAACCCGGAGAAAACACCCGAGTAGTTGATAAGTGTCTGGATGTTTTCACGTTTGCCATTATAATCCTTCAAATTTAACTCAGATAAATAGCTCAGTGTCTGCTGTAAATGCACCAACATGGACACAGATCCATTTACAGGAAACAGAAAACCACCCAGGGCAGAGAAACAACCCTTGGATAGAACCCGAATGAAAAATATGCTGTCTGACAAAAGAAGCATTTAAAAGCCTTCCGTTTCAGATCAATCTCATTATGACAACATAGAGGGGATAAATAAATACACAGTCAAAAGGAAACAACATGAAAGCTCACTTTCAGACTATTGAACATTGCAAACAAATGACCACATTACAACTAGGGATGTCCGATGATATCAGCCGACCATTACTATCGGCCGATATTAGCTTAATGGAAAAAAAAAGAGAAAAACAAAAGAAAGAAACGTATCGTTTTTCTCCTCCGATAATGAAAACCCGATAACGCAATGTCCAGGTTTGGCCGGGATGATGTGACCTAAAAATAGTTTTGAGGTAAACAACACAGTGATTCTCAAATAGTGGGGCGGGCCCCGTGAGGGGCTTCCAATGGAATATGGCACGCTGGACGTAAGTGTACCACTGCTGTAATGCTTGAATGATAACAAGCCTCCAGTCACTAGGTGGCAGCAACTCATACAGTGGTTTATGCAGACATGTTATCAGTACGTTATCAGGTTTTCAAAAGTATTTCAATTCGCCGGGGAGTGGGTCAGAGAGTGGAGGGGGGGGCATGACAAAATTATTGAGAACCACTGCTTTAACCCAAATGGCTACATATATCGGTATTGGTTGATATCGGAATCGGACTATATCGGCAAAAGTTTGATATCGGACAACCTAAATTAAACCATTACAAACTGTTATAAAAAATACGAAAGACGTCCTCCTCCGTGCTAGTTTTGCACTCTGCACGCCCGAAGAGTAGGTCGGTTCACCGCTACGTCCACCGCACTCCTTATCTTCTCTTGGTTCCTCCAAAACCTGGCAGTCAATGAGACACACATGGGCATGTGGACTAACAAAGGCTGGAATTAAACTCTCTTGGTTCCTCCAAAACCTGGCAGTTAACAAAGACTGGAATTAAACCCCCGACCTCCTAATGATAAACACATCACCTAATAACCCGCGTACCTGAAGCAGTGCGTGTCCCAGAGGAAGAGGGGGAGGAGGAGGAAGCAGACTGTGTCGGAGGAAAAGGTTGAGGTGGTCTGTAGTCAGTGTAGGTGGAGTAGTTGTAGTTGTGCCCTTGGTTTCTGCTCAACACAGACGAAACAGAAAGAAGCAGTGAGTTCCAGGTCTGATGAAAGAGGAGGTATTCACTGACACCTCACCAACCTCTGTCGACCAAACAGATATCCCAGCATCCCGCCTGTCCCTAAGCCGGTCCAGAAACCACCGCCGCCGCCGCCGCCCCTGCCAGCATTAAGTCCACCCCTGGGGAAGTGTTGCCCATGTGTGTAGTCACTGTTGAACCCATAACCTGGGTTGGCACCAGTGTGACCTGAGCAATAAGAAGAACAGGGTTGAGGTTCTATCAAACATCGAAGCAGATCTCTATGCGTTCTGTGGTGTTTTGAGTGCCACCAGCTGGACATCGTGTGTCAGGTATCCTTAAAAAACAACAACAAAAAACACTAGTACAATAGCTGCTTTTTTAAAAATGTATTATTTATACACACGTTTTATTTATTTTAACACGATTTTCCAGTGTCGTAAAATTAGCCACATCTTTTCATTCAACTGAAACGAGTACGACGCCGTAGTACCTGTGAAGTCGGGTTTGAATCCTGGAGGGGGAGGCCCTGCGGAGGCACCGTGCTGAAAGTCTCTGGGGTAGCCAGCGTGTTCACCGCCCTGTCCCCACTGAGTTGTGTTCCCACTGAGGAAGAGCTTGTAGACGCCGAAAGCTAACAGCAGAAGAAAAGCAACCACCAGCAGGTCTCCTGAGTACTCGCTGCGCGACGGGAACGAGCTCCGATGGCTCTGCTGCTGCTGCTGCTGCTGGTTGTTTCTGGGGGAACCGCTGAAGAAATTTGAGGCAAAGCCCCCGAGATCTGACAAAGCCAAACGGAAGAGAATATTGTACGCATGAGTGCGGTTAAACAATAATGCTTCAAAGAGACTTATTGCACCTACCCTTAAATCCCTTGAAGCCACCACCGAAGCCCCAGCTGTTTCCCTGTGTCCTCCTCCGTCCCTCCTCTGTCAGTTCCAGTGTGTACTCCAGTCCACAGGAGCCCTTCAGGACGTAGGCATCAGTGGGGTGGTTGTAGCCTTCACAGCTCACTTCAATGCGACCAAACCGATACGAGTTGTCCAGGTCAGTCTTACACTCCCACTGTAAATGGAAGCAGCAGTTAACTAAAGGAAGGACACGGGCAACTTCAGTTGACATTTTTTTGGTTTTTGTTTTGGGAAAATTTGTTGACAAGATGATTAGAGATGTCGGATATTAACTTTTTGCTAATATCAGACACTGTCCAAACACTTGATTTCTGAATCCAATATCAATCGATATATGCACCCATTTACCTCCAAAAACTCTATAGCTTTTCCAAAAACCCAGGCATTGTATTATCAAATTTTCATCATCGGCAGTAAAACCGAACAGTAAATACAGATATTATATAATATCGGAGCAATAATATCGGTCGGCCGATATTATCGGACATCCCTAAAGCTAATATCATCTTGCAAATAAGCAAGAGGGCCTTAAAACCTTTAAATTTAAATTAATTTGTTTAATCTAATTTTTATCGAAAATGCATTTCTTTGGCTTTCTATGGAAATGCTTCCCGACTAACCTGCACGTCCACACCGTCCCAGCCTTTGTTCTGACACTGGACCACCTCTGGGACAAATGTGTGGCAGCCTGCGGAGCCACCAACGCACTGAAGCTGAGGGATGGGCTGGGAACGCCTGGCTCGGGTGAATTGACCTTTGTAAAGGGTCAACACCTGGACATCCCTCAGTAGCACACTGTCTGTAACGAGAGGCAAGAAAAACAGTCGGTACATATGCAAATCGTCTGGCAAATTCTCACATACAGTATGTTGTATGGGTTGACTGGTGTTAACATATTTATATTCTAATTTTCAAAATTCATATTTGTTTCAGAATTATCAACATGGAATCCATATGTGCCAAACTCAGGCCCGGGGGCCGAATCTGGACCGCAGTGTAATTATATTTGGCCCGTACTACAGCACTTGTAGTATTAGCAGTGCATGCGCTTGTTACAGAACATACATTTTGTTTTTTTGTTGTTGGCCTGTGAAAAAAAGAAACAAATACTACTGATGTAATTTAATTTCTCATGTGTTTATAATATTAAGCTTTGGTTGTTTCAGATTCAACGCAAAACCTAAACTTTGTTTCCGTATGGAAAAATTCTACATTACATATCTGGAGAGAAGGGAAAACATGCAGATAAATATTACATTTGGCCCGCGACTTCGTCCCAGTTTTTAAACGGTGAACTTGAGTTTGACATCCCTGATGTAATCGATTGCACATTGAATGAGGATAGAGAAGCAAAAGCTAATAGGGACCAACAATCTTCAACACCGCATTAGGTTGATATATATGACGATTATATCATACGCCTTCGACGTACTAATTATCAGTATATGTTCAGTGACAGGTACAGTAAAAGTGTTTTAAAACATGGCGGCTGTCACTGATAATGTCAGGAAGCCACAGAAAACAAACAAACATCAAAATGACGTACCATCATTCCAGGTGTAAACGAGTCCCAGCAACGAAAGCTGAAGCAGCGGCGCGAATAACTTGTTCATGATCCTTCCTTTAATGGCACCTGATTAAAAGTGTTGAAGGAAAACTCTACTTTGAACTACACACTCATCGCACACCACAACACACCTAAGATCTCCACCTCCGATGTTACGGGAGGTTTTGTTTCTTTTTAGAAAACCAATGGAAAACGAGCACGATCGTCCTTTTAGCCAATGACATTCGAGCAACGCGGAGAAGGCTGGTGATGTAAGCGGATGAAACCCCCGTGACGGAAGCAGTTTTAAAAACTACGGTTGACTTCCGGGTTTCATCTATATCTCTAACTATTGGTGTTACAACACTTATATGTAAAAATATATATATCACGGCAAACATGTATATACAGCAGTGTTGGCAGGAATAGCCGGTAGTGCTGTTAGTTTCGGAAGTGACGTAATTGTAGTTGTAACGAGCGTAAATAAACCAAGCTAAAAGAGTAAATAAATGCAAATGTTAAATGATTTTAGGATAAAAGTGTCTCCTTTATAAGGCGAATACACTTTTAACAAAATCTTACAATCAGTTGGTACTTATTTTGGGAACGTTAAAACATTCAGTATGTTTTCACAAAAACATGAATTGCCTAGGAAGGTAATAGACGTAGGTTAGCGTAAATTAAACATCTAATTCAAACTAATTCTACACTTTTGTAGCGCATTTTCTCACAATAAAACAAGAAACATTGAAGTTGTTGTAAAAAGTAGGTCTTTTATTTCCACAGTTACCCACTGCTCAGTCCATATTAATATTAAATCTCTGCTATAAGTTAAATATTTTTGCAAAAAAAGCAGTCGAATTGATTTTACCAAACAGTACACTAGTCACCGTTTCCTAACCCACCACCGCTGCGTGTTTTTATTCCTAATGTTCCTGCCGTCTCGGGCAGTTACTATATCACAGTCAACAGGTCAGCTACTGAATTTGTCACTGAGACTGTCAGTAAGGCAGGAAGGTTACAAGTCCTCACTTACACCAGCGTGTTTTCCTCTAAAGCATCAACACATCCGTCTCCACATCTGATAATTCAGTGTATTATCCAGGAAACAGAGCACAAGGTCAGGTAAAACGTTAACCTTTAGTCAACAACTTGGTAACAAAATTAACCATTATCTATTCATTCTTTAATTTAAGTTCCTTAAATGTAAAGATGGTCTAAGTTTTGCCTCCTCTAGGGCACAAATAGACTTTTGGAGTGTGTGGATTTTTGTTTTTGTTTTTTTTTTTCAATTATTTTAACCATTACAGATGGACTCTGCATTAAAGTCCAGGCACTTTTGTTTATTTTCTGTAAGGAAAAATATTTGGGGATTTTTGGGCTTTTTCTCTTTTACATCAGAAGATGTATTTTCATCATCTTAAAAAGACATTGACTGGCAAAGAAATACAGGTACAATGTAGCATTTTTGTACAAAGACCAATTTGTTTCCAGGTTAAGTCCCTTATCCCAAAACCTCCTGGTTCTATGCAGTGCAATCAGGCTAGTGATTGATGTAGTGGCTCAGATCTGCCAAAAATCAACTAAAGAAAAAAAAACAAACAAAATAAGAGCGGAGTTCAACATGTTTCCATTCCAGTTTGGGTTAAAAGCTGGACTCATTTATGTAAATCCCAAATTATTTTTTTTGTTAATTGTTAGATTGAATTACCTAAAAATTTTCTTTAGAAAAACAGCTTCAATTCCCCTTGGTTCTGGTTTCATCTTTGGTTTCTGGACATACCAGAGTGCATCACGGGAGTTAGAAAACAAACAAGCTGACAATTTCAAACACTGGACCACAGGTCCATCTAGCCACCAATATCACTAGTATTTGCAGCATCACGTACAACCTCTGGAGTGTGTGAGTGTGTGAGTGTGTGTGAGTTTGTGAGTGTAGTAGCTGACAGTTTGAGGTGAAAGGTTTTGGACTGACAGAATCTTCATTTGTCGTAATTGTTATCGCTGTGGACTCCTTCATTTTCGTAGCCATGCTGACAAATGAGTGGCTCATGATGAGAAACGGATTCTCCACAAAACTCTGTAAACATGTAGCATGGATGGATGGATGGATGGATGGATGGATGGATGGATGGATGAATGGATGGATGTGTTTCTTGGCATATGATTTCAACCAGCGTTTGAAAGACCATTCTGTTTATCCTGGTCCTCGTCACACCGCCACAATGTTGTTCATCTCCCATTTCTGAGTGGTTTTGCTGGTGTCACAGTCCGATATAAAGACTTTGTGGAGCAGATCGGAACGGTCCAGACACTTCCCTGTGTCGAGAGAGCAGACGACCCGTCATCACTTTCAACAGTTATTGTGAATCATAAGAGAGCGGTCAATCTGCCTAATTGTCAATGACGGTGCTTTTTATCACGCAAAAAACAATAAGACATTTACCTGTTGGTACATGAGTGAACCGATGAAGATCCTGTGGAGACCAAAAGGACAGTGGATTAAACTTTTCACACAGAGACTTTTTGGCTTCCTCTAAAATCATACGAATGTGTGCCAGAAATTTAAAACAAAGTGCAATTACTTTGCTCTTTAAGTTGATTTTCACTTCTATACTTACATCTATCTATTATATTAACTATTATTCTTTTGATATCATAAACATATGTACATATTCATTCATTCATCTTCAACCACTTATCTATGTTAAGGGTTGTCATAGCAACTCCCAGCAGTCATCTCAGAGGAGGCTACAACCTGGGGGAGTTTACCAGCCAATTACAGGGCCACATGTAGAAACAGATAATTATTAAATGCTAAAAGCATTTAGTGCTTTTATGCTAGCATTTGATTGGCTGTTCTGTCAATCAAAATAGACAGAACAGTCGTTTTAACAGTTTGGACCACCAGGGGGCACAAGATGATCCTCAGAAAAAAAATAACCACATGCCCCTAAACACCTAAACTGCCTTAATGGTCGGATTCTCAAGTTTCCAATGGTACTGAACGCACCATGGACAGACTAACACATGCACACAAGGGAGAGGTTTGAGTTTTTTTTTGTTTGTTTTTGTTTCTTCTGTTCTTATCTGTTAATTTGTTGAACGTCTATTAATCAGTGGGATCATACAGTGCTGAAAACGGAAAAGTTTCAGAACCCCTGGATCAGAAAATAAATGAGTGATCTTCTTGCTGTTAAGCAAGTGTGGTTGCCCCTGTGTTGCCATTTGAGCAGTTCAGATGTCAGTAGTTTCGATAAAGATGAAGAAAGGGGAAGCACAAAACGTTAACACCAGCAAGAAACAAGGCGAGAAAATGGGGGAACGAAAGAAATCCGCCTTCTCTTCCATGAATGTGACCTGACCTGAGGCACATTAGCATGTCCCTGAACGTCGCTATCACGGAGACATGAGGCGCTGAGCTAAAGAAGCATTCGGCAGACAGGACTGGCAGGGGTGTGCCAACGCAGGGCACGCGGGGCGAGGGTAAGATGAGCCCAGTACTTACTGCCAGATCCTGGTGGGCGTTACCTTGAAGTACTTCCACTCAGTGTGCTGGTTCCTCTCACAGTGCGTGATGATGACGGCGGAATTATCCGGTCCTCTGGCCAGGCACTGGTCGTACTGCATCAGCTGGTTCGCTTCATTGATACGGAACAACTACCCAACACACAGACAAACACATGCTCAGACACAGATCACAGATGTCGGTGTTAAACAAAAAATGAAAATTGCTATTAAAGTGCCATAATGTGAAATAAAGCAGCGGTGACATTGAAATATCTTAAGTAGTGAAGATTTATGAGCTGAGCCGTCTGGCGAGCGTCCCCCAGAAGATGTGTTCTCACACACAACCATGAATTCAACGGCGCAAGTTCTTATCAAATCATAATACAAACAGTAGATGTAAATGTTTTCTTGTCCGTTTCTGGGTTTTTTGTTGTTGTAAATTTTAAAAGAATAACACGGGGGAACACAATTATTGTTGAGTGAGGTCTGACAGCTCTTTTTTTTTTACCAAATTTTCAGGTGCGAAATCCAAAACTGATCTCAGTTTTTCTCTATCACGTCAAGTTTTTGAACTATAGGACAATAATATGGAAAATAAAAAAATGAGTATCTTATTAAAATGTATTTTTTATTTTAGTTTAAATAATAATTCTAAATTTGAAGATTATGATAATCTTGTAACATGATTTTTTTGTCACTCAAAATATGCGTTACATCTGTCGACGTGCGACGCCCAGCACATATCTTGCAGCGCAGATTTATCCAGCACCTACACCTCCAGCGTGATTTATTGATCTTATCGACCCTTGCTAGGTAAATGATGGATAAATCATAGAAAAGTTTATGAAGAAAACAGAACGTTTAATGCTACGTGGGTAGATTCATTTGCTGTTACCGCTGAAGAGACTGTTTCGTTCTTGCTCAGAATCTCGAATGGAGTTATGTTGAAAACCTTCCCAAACCGGACAAACTGGTGTTCGAACCATGGAATGTCATCCTTGACAATTACATGAACATGAATGTATGGTATGTATGTATTTGGCAATCTTTGAATCAATCCTTCATAAATGCAACACACTGTGTTGCCTTCATGTAAGGCTTATATAAGGCTTTTCATTTCTCGCAGCTCCAGACAGATTTCCTTTTTGTTTTTTTTTGGTCCAATATGGGTCTTTTTGAACATTTTGACCGGTCGACCCCTGCTCTAGACCAACCAACAGGCCACTTTAAAACTCCTAATACCTGGTTGCCACCCATTCTGTGGCACGGTCCGATTTCCACGTTGCCTCCGTTGGTGTGTCCCATACTGTCAATGCAGTAACTGGTGTCAAGTGTTCGAATCTACACTCACACACAAACAAACAAACACACACACACAGGTTAGAACCCTCCATACACAAACCCTGAAAGACAGGTATTCCTTCCACTACGTGTACCTGTGATTGCGTACTTACCTCCCCCCATTCGACATTTTTAGGAGGCAGAGGGTAGTGGTCTGTGATGTCGTAGGCTATCTCCTCCATGAACCATTTGAAGCTTTTGCATCGATGTTCCTCCCTGACAAAGTATTGGGTATAAGTCGAATGATTTAAATTTTTTTTTTAAAAAAAAGAAGAGTTGTTAAATGGAAACAGAAAGAATACCGGTAAGAAGTAATATATGTAAACGAGTTTTCCATATAGTCAATCTTTGTTTACCTGAAACGTTTAAGATCACTGATGTCTCCATAGGCCAGAGTGAGAGTCTCCGGACGACTGGCGTAGAAGAAGTCCTTATATTCATCCCACCACACCTCCACCACACGGACGTAGTTCTGTACACACACACACAGACACACACACACACAGAGGTGTTTTGTGGTTTTTTTTTTTTTTTTAGGTACATTGTGTGAGACATAATTTATTTACCCAAGGTGGGAGGCAGGGATCCTTCCACCGCACCTCTTTATCCCCCCATTACCCTGAGCTCAACATTTACAAATATCTGGGAAAAATGAATCCTTTCCTAACTCTAACCGATCCTATTGCCCTTCCCTAATCTCAGCACTAAATCCCGAGTCCTAAAATATCCTCAAAGGACAACAACAAGTGTCTTCACAACAATAGTAGTTTTCCATAAAATGTTCCCTAATGAACGGCTACTCTGCATAAACCCAATGTTTCTGTTTAGTTTCTGTTAGGAAACAAAGACAATTTGCATTTTAGCAGATGCTTTTATCCAGAGAAGAATAAACATTATCAAGCAGGTGGTTCCTCTGAAAGACCAAGTCAAGAAGTCACTTATTCGCAAGTATTGTTTTAATAGGTTCCACATCGTGGCCTATCTGTCAACACATGGTCCTACCTTCAGAGTGGGTGAGGAGCCCACATGTGCAGGTGGTGGGTTCCCTTGCCATCCGTGTAGTCTGTAGATATGGCCGACACGTGAACACGGCACAAAAAGCAGCTGACCACCACACTGCCAGATCTGTGTAGGTGAAGGATGTGCGGGAGACAGACATTACTGCGAGAGACTGCGAAACCCCCATCATCGCCGTCGTCATCGTCATCGTCAGAGCCTATCGACAGCAGGCGCGTCGGAGAAGCTTACCTTATAAGATATCTCGAAGTTCTCTCCTCCCCATATCTGCAGTCCTGGATCATAGAGACCCAGCTCAAAGAAGAAGTCTCTCTCTATGGCAAAGAGACCTCCTGCCATGGCTGGAGACCTTCACAAAAAAAAAAAAAAAAAAAAAAAAAAACCCAAAAAAGGGGGGTTTTTGCAGGTTCGTCTCACAAAAGGCCATTCCCCT
>NC_024315.1:18530697-18531131 GCF_000523025.1 Cynoglossus semilaevis
ACAGGGAGTTGAGTGTGAGGTGGGGGTGTTGGTGCCCCCCCTCCCCCCCCCGAGTCCGATCCCCCCGATTCACACCAGAAGCGCCCTCCGTGAGCCCACAATCTATTCATCACCACAACTTTCAAATTGGACCATTTAACTTAAAGGCAGCGTTGTTGGGATTTTTGATCATAATTTTATCAGCCATAAATAGAATGCTAAATATTTACACCAAAGAAGAGCACTAAAAGAAAATCACATTAGACGAAGAGAGAAGGACCAAAATACTCATTTAACTCCCAGGAGCAGACATGGTAGTAGAGATAGAGATCAGGTTATTTACTCTATTTATTTTTCCGTTTAAATGTTAAAGCTGCAGTGGATAACTCTGGTGGTTTGGCGTGGCTATGTTAAATACAACATAGCGTTACTGTTGTCTGGTGCCACAGTATTTA
>NC_024315.1:18531266-18534786 GCF_000523025.1 Cynoglossus semilaevis
ATTACACACTGTGTGTATATATATATATATATATATATATATATATATACAAATATATACATACATATATATACAAATATATACATACATATATATACAAATATATACATACATATATATACAAATATATACATACATATATATACAAATATATATACACATATATATACAAATATATATATATACACATATATGCATACACATATATACAAATACATACATATACATACATACACATATATGCATACATATATATACATATACACATATACATATATATATACATACATATATACATACATATATATACATACATATATACATATATACATACATATATACATATTGAAATTGTTCTAAAAAACTCTAACTGTATTTCTACATTTGCAAGAGGAACGGACTGGTCACTGATAATGATACAAAGCAATACGATTTAAAATGTGTGATTTAAAGTGAACCAGTGTGGCCTGCAAAACTTTTTTTTCTTTTATTGCGAGCGAGGAAATGTTTACATGCTTAAGTTATGCCCTGCAGCTTTAAGACTTCTCGTTCAAAGATTTGGGTATACGTTTCTTGACCTGACTTGGATTTTGACATGGCTGGTTTAATTACAGGGTTCTCTAGCAGGTTAGTTTGTGTGTAAAAGACAAAATGGGTTAGCACTGATCCAGATGAGCTGCCTGCTGAGTGGAGACACTGCCTGAGATTAGTCAGCAGACTGTTCAGTTGTACCTATAGGGCTCAGTCAGAGTGTTTCGCATATTTCTTTCTTTCTCTCCCAGGGGAACTCTCTTCCAGAGCATGCTCCAATCCCAGGCTCCTCTAGCAAAGCCATCTTTGTCTCCTCCACCCTGGCCTTCGATGGTGTACTTCTCTCCGTGGATGGAGTCGATCAGAGGCACAGTACACACCGTTCTGATGCAGGGATGAGGTGGGGTGGGACCATGCATACAAGATACATGGGGGGAGGAGGTGTAGGGGTCGTGTATACACGAAGGAGGGGAGGGAGGGGGGAACAGACACACAGCGGTGCCAATACAGCACAAAGACATGGGGTGGGGGTGTCAACGGACCAGAAGAGAGCGAGACACGTTGGAAGATAGGACAGACGGGGTGGACGGGTGGGAGATGGAGACACAAACAGAACATGCGTCAGTGTTAATAAGCTGCCTCTGCAGAGTGTGTGTGTACCGGTAAGGCTGGGTCGTGTGCTTTCGGTCGGCCCTCTCTCTCTGGCTCAGTGGGACCCTCTTCCACAGCAGACTCCAGTCCCACGCTCCTCGAGCCAGGCCGTCCTCATCGCCGCCCTGCTGAGGCTCCATAGTGTACTCATTACCATCTATATAGTCTATCAGGGGTACTGTACACACTGTCCTACACACACAAATATGCACACACACACAGAGAGACACCCCTCTGTCTGTATAGCTTTGCACAGTGGAGGACCAGTTCTAGTCCTAGTCAAAGAGTGGTGAGAAGCGGGCAGGCAGGTGTATAGAAAGTATAAA
This sequence comes from Cynoglossus semilaevis, assembly GCF_000523025.1. Taxonomy (NCBI): domain Eukaryota; kingdom Metazoa; phylum Chordata; class Actinopteri; order Pleuronectiformes; family Cynoglossidae; genus Cynoglossus; species Cynoglossus semilaevis. The sequence continues at coordinate 18,532,775 of NC_024315.1, forward strand.
AATGTACTTTGTAGAATGTAAAATGTTCATTTTTTTTAACATGACAAAGGGCGCCATTAAGTATCTGGTTCCTCTATCAATAAAAAAAAAAAAATTGTATTGACTTTTTACTAAATTAATTAAGATAGATCCAGTTGTGGGTCTTTCTAAAGCAAATCAGTTTCTGACTCATTATCCCTTATCACTATCTGATTGTCCAATTGAAGCGTATGAGTCAAACAACTTAGAACATTCTCATGCAGGAGCTGGTACCAAGAACTGGCAGGAACCTCCATCTCTATGAGAGTGGAGCTTGTGTGTGCTGCACATTTAAGAGGTTGGGTCGTTTGTTTTTTTCTTTGTTGCCAACTGATTCAAACACACTTGTTACAAAGTACAGAGCCAGTTCATATGTAGATAAGATAGAGAGCAAAACAGTCTGAGATGAATGGACCACAGTGGTACATTATCAGTTATTGTACAAGTTGTTATTACGGAGACGTATTTAAAAGTTAGAAGCGTGAGGATAAACAACAATGTGCATGTGTGTGTGTGTGTGTGTGTGTTACCTGTCTTTTGATATGGGCGCAATCAATGGAGCATACCAGTTGATTCCCACCTCACAATGAGCATCAAGATAAATGAGCACCTGGAGGAGACACATACACACAGATACACACATACTATTTTAATGGTAAAACATACACAAATAATAATCCCTTAAAGAATGGTGGACCATTAACCTGGTCCTTGTTCAATCTCCTGAAACTGTTTTCAATTACGTTAATCAATACTGAGCAATCTTACACTACAGATGGTTGGACAGCTGACTGTTAGAGTCGAGGGTTAATAGACCGACCTTGAAATTCATGACAAAGGGCGCCATTAAGTATCTGGGTCCTCTATCAATAAAAAAAAAAAAATTGTATTGACTTTTTACTAAATTAATTAAGATAGATCCAGTTGTGGGTCTTATAAAGCAAATCAGTTTCTGACTCATTATCCCTTATCACTATCTGATTGTCCAATTGAAGCGTATGAGTCAAACAACTTAGAACATTCTCATGCAGGAGCTGGTACCAAGAACTGGCGATCTCGAAAGTCTCGAAAGTCTCTATGAAAGTGGAGCTTGTGTGTACTGTACATTTAAGAGGTTGAGTCTTAACTTGTTATTATTGAGATGTATTTAAAAGTAAGAAGCGTGAGGATAAACAACAATGTGCATGTGTGTGTGTGTGTGTGTGTGTTACCTGTCTTTTGATATGGGCGCAATCAATGGAGCATACCAGTTGATTCCCACCTCACAATGAGCATCAAGATAAATGAGCACCTGGAGGAGACACATACACACAGATACACACATACTATTTTAATGGTAAAACATACACAAATAATAATCCCTTAAAGAATGGTGGACCATTAACCTGGTCCTTGTTCAATCTCCTGAAACTGTTTTCAATTACGTTAATCAATACTGAGCAATCTTACACTACAAATGGTTGAACGGCTGACTGTTAGAGTCGAGAGTTAATAGACTGACCTTGAAATTATTTTTTTTTTTTTTAAGTTAATAAGGCTGGTTTGTTAACTTATATATTTGGATGGACATATTTTAAACGTTCTTTTTTTCAGCTGGATGTTGCTTTTAATGTATAATTCTTTGGCATATTCACATACTTTCATTGATTAATTCACGTGTTCATCTTGTAATATTTTACAAATGTTATGTACAGGACGTCAACTTACCTGTCCTTTGGTGGCCTTGTGCGCTCCAATACTCCTGGCCTGGATCAGTCCTTCTCTCTTGTCATTTCTGAAGAGTTTTACGAGACCGTTCCACTGCTTTATGTAGTCCTCAAGGCGTTCCTTTAGGTGGGCTATGCACACACAGAAACATAGCTGCAATATAGTATACAACCACAATTTGAATAAACCACTGAATCCTTGGAGAGAAAAAAAAAACTGCAGCTGCTCCCATGGTTTTGGATGCAAAACTGTATCCAAGAAAGTCTTGGACAAAGATCACCTGTAAG
>NC_024315.1:18534822-18554979 GCF_000523025.1 Cynoglossus semilaevis
CAGTATTTGATACTGACTAAGTAATAATCACAGCGTTAACTACTACGTTGACACCAGAGTTGACTGCTATTACCTACCTTTGTTGCTGAAGTCATCTATCATGACTACCTCAGCCAGGTATCTTCTGGGCGTCCTCTTGATGACACTGTGGACGGTTCTCATCAGGGTGGACCAGCCCTCGTTGTGGAACACGATCACAACACTAGAGGTCAGCAACCTGTCGTCATAATGCCAGTACTTACACCTACAAGAGGAGAAGAAAAGAAAAAGAGGGTAGAGAGTTCAAGTAACCTTAATGCAGAAATGGTACCTTAATCATTGGGCTCTTCTTCTTCCTCCTTCAGCTTAGCACTTCTCATATCTCTCAATAGTGTAGCTGGCTTTCAATAGAATATGGCGTAAGCTGGACATAAGTGTACCACTGCTGTAATGCTTGAATAATAACAAGCCTCAGTAGGTGGCAGCAAATAACACAGTGTTTGGTACAGATAGAAATATACATGTTATCGGGTTTGCAATAGTACTTCAATTCGGGTCAGGGGAAGTGGAGGTGGGACGTGACATAAAATAATTGAAAAGGTGTTTAGCTCACTTGCTTGCTAACAGCCAAATAACAAAGCAACAGCATCACTCCTCTGCTTCCCCAAAAGGCAGGGTTGATAATATCTACTTCAGACATTCTGAGCAGAGGTTTAACACTCAACTTTATTATGATAAACATTTATGTTTTTTTGTTTAAAAAAAAAAAAAAAAAAAGTGACAGTTCTACTCTACTTTGAAGCCATTGCTTCATTCGAATGTAAGACACCGGTGATGCATTGGTTGAAGCAACTGCTGCTATTGAAGTAAAACCTCTGTCTGTCTGTCTGTCTTCTTCTGTCATTATTTGATGTTTGACATTGCAGACCTTGTTGACTCTTACAGGGCGGAGGATTTAATTGAAGCATATTGCAAAACTAATTCTGGATTCCGCTCTGTTGCTTCACGGTATTGCACTGGGTGTGGCTGCAAATGAGAAACATTTGACATTGCCAAGACACTCCAGCCAAAAGGTACACTTCATAACGGAAGCCAGCAGACAAAGACAATGTCAAACAAACTGGACACAGTCGTTTAAAGCTATGGCGATAATGGCATTGTCTGTTACAGAAATTGGTCTTTAGCAACAGATGAGGCTGTAAGTGTTAGATTAAGGGTACGGTGGGTAAAAAGAGCACTCAACCCTCCCCTTATAATAATAATAATAATAAGATAGTAATTGTTTAATAGCACCAGCTCTTAAAACTGTCATCATTTAAACCAGTATTTCAAATGAAGCACAACGACAACTTACTCTTCATGGCGTATGTCACTGATACTTCTGTCCAATGAGATCATGTCACTTGCCACCATGTTGAAGCCAAACTCTTTGATGGCGGCCTGGACCGCATCTTTGTACTCTGGGCCCAGAACCAGGGGCTTAGCTTCCTCTCCAGGTCCGTCGACGACCCCGTGAGGTTCTGGTACTTTTGGCTCAAAGTTTCCTAGGATTCCTTTCTTCAGAACAGGGATGTCGTAGGCATTTGTGTGGGGCTTGAATGTGACAAACTGCTGCTGAATCACTTGATTTTGGTTGGGCTGCAGTTGGTCAGGGTTCTGGGGATGGTTTAGAAGTCCTGGACACAACAGTCACAGGGTGAACATATGTAAGGTTAAATCACCAAAAAAATAATCTGGAAATTATAATATAATGTCAAACATATAGTAGTGCTTTGTTCATTAATGGTATATAAAAGCTCAAGAAAAAAAAAAAACTACACAAAGTGTATAAAAAGCAAGCCTTGTAGTAGCTAAATGTTAGCTAAAGAAGAGCAGAAGTAAATAGTTGTGGGCTGCAAAAAAGAAATGAGGGAACGTTAGCAAAGAGTTAAAAATGTACTTGTTTTGGACCTGAAGACCAAGCTTTGAATTGCAAAATTATTCATATTATTTCTCTGCATGAACAAATAGGGGATGAGCAACAGGCTATTATAATCATGAACAGTTCATAGAAATCCTTTATGCACTGCCACACCATCCCACCCCCAACTCCAAAGTCTATGTCTACTGGTTGTAAAATAGCATTGATTAAACAGACTTGAGGAAGACACAGGCAAAGAACGTTTTTATGACTGTTATAAAGAATGTGTTGCTTTTTTAAAAAAAAAAAAAAAAAGTTATTTCTGAGACTGACAAATACAACTTACCATTTTTCAATCTAATAGCATTAAGATCAACCTCCACCCCCTCTACACGAGGCCATGGCACCACAGGCTTAAACTGGCCCGCTGGCTCTTGTTTGGCCTGCAAGCTGTCGTCCTGAGTGGAAAGGACACAAATCAGAGTGGTTATTACGACGTATTACAATACACATCACAATAGAACTCGGCGCTTCCATAAATTGTGACGATAGGAGTATTGGAGTTACACGAGAGAGAACACAATAACAGCAATGTCAGGGTTACGACTACGTCTTTTACTGCTCTTTCAGGAACTCAGCAATGGGTGAAAGAGGCCCAGAGGCAGTGTCTCTGTCATTGGTGTGGAACCCCAGGGTTCACCTCCTGGGCAAGATCGAATCCCGGTTAGGGCGGTTGGTACCTTCCAGTGGACTCACCACCCGCAGGAAGGTTCGGGGGGGTTGGTACGGTGCAGTGTGATTTGGGTGGCGGTTATAGAGACTGCTGCCCCCATGACCCGGTAACGGAAAAGTGTATGAAAATGCATGGATGGATGGATGGATGGAATCACCAAAACTCTCCCGCTTCCATGTTGAGTAAAGTCCACTGGTCACTAGGATGTTTCACCAATGGGTATATGCAGAGAGTAGTTCTGTTTACCACAGCGGTTATGTCCAGGGTGGCATAATTCATTGGAAGCCCCTCACGCTCCCGCCACCCCAGGGGGGCCCAGCCAACTATTTGAGAGGCACTGGTTTTACCAGAATAATACTGAGTATTGAAAAAAGGCTAAAGACTCCAATTCTACTTGTTTTCATGTTAAGTAATTCAATCAAATTAGTGTGTCCAGATATAAGCAATAGCTAAGTGCACGGACCGTTCTAGTAATGTTGTGCAATAGTCAATAAAACCTTAAGAGCAAGATCATAATCATGTCTCTATCCAAACAATCACACAGAGGTACAAAGCAATACTCGGGCAGAATAAATATCTCAATTTCCTAGCCTCAGGCCAAGTTGAGTGTTGAGATTAGTATGCGGAAGTGACTTTTTTTTTTTTGCTTTTTTTTTACATTTATATATGTACATATATATAAATATATATATGTACATATATGTACATATATATGTACACATATGTACATATATACATACATATACATATATACATACATATATATATACATATATATATACATACTACAGAATGAACAATAACATTTTCAACCTGAAAGAATAAACTCTAAAAATCTAATCTAAATCTTCTAATTTTCCACACTTATATCATCATCATACTTGACTGTCTGTCATTCAAGACCACTGTCACGGGGATGGAAAGGACCCAATAGCAGGACAACCTAGTCAGGATTAACTCAGTCTTTATTAGAAGCAAACAGAGCACTACAGCTAGCAAATGAGGTCTGGAAACAACAGACAGGGATCGTTACAGAAGCTCAGACAAGGCAATGTCCTTAGGCAGGTCAGGTCTGGATCAATAAACAGCTAAACATATAGGTTAGAAGTGGTTGAGCAGAACGAAGGAGCAAAGGCAGGAGCTGATTAAAGGAGCAAGGGCGCAAGATACAGACTGCGACATCCACAAAGTTTGCAGAGAAGAAGCTGACTGAAGTAAAAGTGTGAACCCATTAGATTGTAAGAACACAGATGAAGTAAAAGTGTGAACCCATTAGATTTTAACACAGATTTTTTTTTTTTAAGCAACAGACTAGGTCATTAAGCAAGCAGTCGTGGTTGGAAACGGAAAACAACCATTAAGATATTTCGAAACGGGCCTTCCATTTGAGTCATTGCACAAACCAATAACAAGGTAAAAACTGAGGTTTGTTTTCAAATGCCTAGGATTCAACTGGCAATTGTGAAAGTATCATTTTTATCTAATGCAGAAAGACTGCTTAACTTAATAACTTAAACAACGTTGTCCCTGCTGGGGAAACTTTGAGATGGATGATTTCATACATAGAAGATCTGCAAAAGACATCAGTAGGAGGTTGGTAGCTCTTCCGTCATCACATCACTGAGTACAGTGCAGCCATGTTAACTACAAGAACACAAGTACTGGATCAGCTTGAGCAGATTTTCGTAGGTAAAAAAAATATTACATTTTAGAAAGGGGGGGAAATAATTTGTTTAACCCAGGGTGTGATCCCAGGTTGATCTAACTTGGTGTGTCATCAGTGGACACAGCGCACAGTTCCGCCTCGTACACTCACATACGGATGTGACATCCTGGAATGAACCTTTGTACAACCTTCTGACAAGGAAACGTGTCAGTACCGACAAGGAGCTGGAAGCACCTGTTTGACCACAGCGACCCTAACCTTTACGACAACTGCAGTGAGTCCAACTGTGTGGAGTCCAAGTTGTCTGAATGAAAGATTTACAGTGACTGTGAATCAAAGAATCCATCAACACAGCACCGACCGTGTAAATAACATTTAGAAATGCCTTTTCCTCCAGAGTCTAGAGTCTGTGCACTTACCCGTTTTTCGAAGGGATTGTCGTCGCTGGGTTTGGGTGACAGGGACGACCAGAGCACAACCAGACCGAGAAACGTTCCAACCACGAGCAGGCTCCGTAGAATAAATCCCACCTTCAGTCTCATGTTGCCAGCAGCTCCCAGTTAGTTTAGCTTAGCTTAGCACGGCTCAGCTTGGTTAACTAGCAATGTTACTAACTGGGCTTTCAGCTTCTTTTTTTCCCACACAGCCCTGGAACTAAATTTGTTAAAGTTAAAACCGCAGCGGTGACGTGTGTCCGGTTTGCATGGAGGGGTTTCACCAGGGACCAGGTGAGCCCTGTGTCCGTTTCCTGAAAGATAACTGCCCGGCTAGTGCTACTGTTGTGTCTAGCAGCTTCTGGTGGAGGGGCAGCAGCACACGGCAACTCCTGTCAGCGCGATAGTAAAACGGGAACGTTTTCCAGAATATTCCGTCATATTGACTTTAAAGTCTACAGCTCTATTTTCGTGCCCCCGGTGTCTCCTACTGTCTGCCCCGCTCCTGACACGGCTCTGTGGGCAGCACCACCCTGTGGCTAAGAAGTGTGCAGGTGGGAGGAGACACGATGCCGTTTAAGGCTGTAGGACAGCGTTTCTCTGGAAACGGAAGTCGACCTAATGGGTGGTGTTCCCAAACCTACCAGACCGAGGCGCTATGTATAATGATTCCTAAGCTTAGCGGATAATCAATAAATGCCATTTTGAATCCAATTAAAATATATATAATTTATTGTAATTATATATAACACACACGAACACAAAGCACAGTTTAGCATTTCACTCTGTAGCTATTAACTTTACACAAACATTCAGACACCTACCTAACCATATTAGTAATTTGGCTGACATACGCCAAGTGAGTCACAAGCATTTGTGGTCTACATGTTTGTCCAGACTGCGGGCTACAGCTCAACAAAGATTACCAATGCAAGTCAAGCCTACCATGCAATGTGAATACCTGAAAGTCAGCAGTTACCCATAAAAAATAAAATTTTGTTATTCACAACGTGAAGTTATATTACAGTAAAATCTGAGGCTTAAAACCGCAGTGTACTTCTATGCAACCGTTGCCCCTAAATAATGAACCCTACGTAGATCAAGACGGACATGGACTGAGGTTCAGTAAACACCACACTATAGAAAAAAGAACATACAATGTTGATACAAAAGTTGGCACAATCAGTGAATTACAGACAAAATGATAAAAACACAAGAAGGAAATGCAATTATTTTATAGAACAGTACACTCCAAATAAGTCCTTCTTAGGATGAGAATTCGGAACCAACTTGTGTTATTTGTGAAAATATTTGATTATTATTATTAATTTGGAAAGGAGGGGATGGCGGAGCTGCCTCACAGCATCAGCCTGTGTGTTTGTGGTCTATGTATGCTCCAGATAGTTGGTGAGCAGTGGCGGCAACGGAAGACATGAGAGCTGCTTCAGTCTGGATCGACCAATCGAATTCCTGATCTGGATGCGACACAGCTGGCAAAGAGTCCTCGGAGAAGCTGGAAGAAACAAAGTTAGATTTATAATAATAAAACACATGTTTTCAATTAAGTTATAAACCTCAAGAAAATCTACATTGACAAAATATGTAATAAAAAAGGCCCAATATTAAAGGTATATTTCGTATATCCCTGAAAGATTTAAATGGTTTGCTTACTGTGTTGAAAAAGGCTCACAAGATTACATCTATGCACAACTATAACGTATGCGCATTTTAATTTGCATTCAAAACGCGTGGATGAAATAGCACCACACGAGGCTTCCTTCCCTACTTCAACTCATCTCCACTGAGCTTCTACTATCGGTACACTATACCTTCAAAAGCTTGCAGAAGCTTCTTGGTTTTTCCACTAGAGGGCGCCAAATCGACAGGTCGTTTGTTGGAACGGTCTCTGAGGTTGACGTCAGCGCCGTAGTCCAGCAGGACTGAAACCAGATCAGCGCTGTCCAGTTTAACAGCAGCGTGAAGAGGACTCTCTTCTCCACAGCCTACATTAGCACTGGCCCCTGCAAAAGAGGATAGGTTTCTTTTCTACTTCTTCACACCTTCTTTGTTATATATTTAATTTAAAACAACTTTTAACAAAAAAGAATGCTATTATAATAGTATATATACTATATATATAATTTAGTTAGTGAAATATTATTCTACAACATACTTTGTGTTCGAGCAACCTTTTGACTGTGTAATGCATCTGAAGTGACCAGGCAGAAAGGTGCAGTAAATCAAACACACCTCTGTGTAACAGGATCTTGGAGCAGGCAGTATGTTGGTGAAGACAGCTCACATACAGGGGAGAACCCTGATGGGACAGCTGAGCGTCTGGATCAGCTCCATGGGCCAGCAGTACTTCTACACACTGGCTGCTACCTGCACACACACATTTACACATATTCACTTCAGAGACACCGTGGTCAGTGAACGCAGCACATCCACAAGTGTGAAAACGTCAATGGCTTTTTTTTATTATCGGAGGAAAAACCTAAAATGATTCTTATCCCTATTTAAGACAACATTTTTTTAGTATGGAAAATAGAATAACAAAAAAGAAAAAAACAAAAACAAAATTAAAATCCCTTTACAATATACCTTTGGCTAACATATATTATATCTGTAATTTTAAGCATTTAATATATTTCAGGTACAACATTTCGATAAATTTGGTCAACGTTCTCATTTAAATTAATCGGTTTTGAGCCAAAGTTATGCGCGAATGATTCCTTTATCCTCACCTCTCTTGCAGGCTTCATGCAGAGCGGAGGGAAAGTGTGTGTGCTGGGCACGTGCGCGAGCTCCACTTTGCAGCAGCAGTTCCAAACAGCCGGCATTTCCAGAAGAGCAACAGTTGAATAGAGGAGTGACACCGTCGATGGTCGCAGCATTGACCTTTACACAGGAAAGTAGTGATGACCCTTTGTTCAGTCACATCCAATTAAAAACAGCCTAGCCAATAAACAGGGGGCGTTGTCTGTTTGATGGACATCCTCTTTTGGAATATTGGAATAACCCGATCGATTCCAGTCTAAATAAATGTAAATAATATTATCCTCCTTAATTCCACCCATTGAATCTTTTCACTATTTCCAGGCCGTTTTCAAATGGGGCAGTGGTGGCTTAGTATTTAAGGTAGTGGACTTTGGTACGGAAGGCTTCATGTTCGAGTCCATCAGCTGCCAAGTTACCACTCTGAGCAAGGCACCGTCCCCACACACTGCTCCCCGGGCGCTTAAAGCTGCCCACTGTTCACTATGGTGATGGGTTATATAACGTCACTACTGAAATACTTACATTAGCTCCAGCATTTATTAATGCTCTGACGCAGGCTACGTGTCCTGACAGGCAGGCTTCATGGAGAGGAGTTACATGATCGATGGTGACAACATTGGGGTAAAATCCCTAAAAAAGAGTAATGTGTCGCAAACGTTTTGTGAGAAAATGTATTGAATAAATATTCTTTTCTCTTTAAAAACCATCTATTCGGAATCTGCAGGCATCACCTGGTCCAGCAGAGTACGGAGGCCGAGCAGTCGACCCTGAGATGCCGCTTCATGGAGGGGGGAGCGATCTGCCCAAGACCCTAGACACAAACACACACACACACAGAGAAGTTACACTTAAGGGTCAACAACTGTAAGAAGTTATTTAATTCACACAATACATTTCTAACTTGATGATGTTGCTCTAAGTAGTCCAGTATTTTACATACAAATATATATTTACAAATATATGTTTTTTATTAAACTGTTTAAAATAATCAAAAAAATAATAATCAGAAAAAAAAGAAAAAGAATTACGATCTTTTGATCGTTATATTTACCATCATCGAAGTGGAATCTAAGTTTTTAAAAATGGTTTAAGGCAGCAGTTGTCAATTATTTTATGTCTTGGCGACAGAGATTTTTTCACGTCCTCCCACTGTCCGACCCACAAATTGAAATATTATTGATAACATGTATGTTTTTATCTGTACAAACCACCAGTATGAGTTGCTGCCACCTAGTGACTGGAGGCGTCTTATCATTCAAGCATTACAGCAGTGGTCCAGCGTGCCATATTCCATTGGAAACCCCTCACACCCCCCATGGCACCTCACCACGCCCCCTTAGGGGACTCGCCCCACTATTTGAGAAGTACTGGTTTAGGGTATTACTGCATAAAAGCAAGTGGGTGGTTAATGCCATGGCTTAATAAAGAGTGATAACTTTGACCTTGGTATTTGTTGAATTTTGTAAAAAAAAATGTATTTCTTCCACAAAGGTAAAATAACATTAGAATCTAATGATGATGTGTTTTTTTTGAAGATATAACGTTAACAGGTATTTGTTGAATTTTGTAAAAAAAAAAATGTATTTCTTCCACCAAGGTAAAATAACATTAGATTCCTGAATGATGTTTTTTTCTGAAGATATAAAGTTTTTCCATTTTAAATTACATTCACCAAGACTTAAAGTCCTAAAGTGTGTGTGCTACCAGAACGCAGAGCGAGGCCACAGCAGCAGGAGTTAAATTTAGGAGTAGTGACTCCAGTTTCTTTTGCACATACCAAAACCAATCAGTGGACGTTTGTTTGTAGTCCTCTCAGTGACAGATTTACACTCCAAAATAAAAGGAAATAACCGGACAACTTAAAGATATTGTCTTATTTCACAATGTAATCACTTTCACTGGTTATATGTGTTTAAAGCAAATGTCGTTCATTAAATAACACCCGCCCACGCACAAGGAATAACTCAATAACATTTGGCACATACCCATATCTCCATCTCCCCACGGCACATCCAGCCACTGGTAGGTGTAGGACATGGTGACAGAAGTGAAACTGAAAGCAGCTCCACATGAAGAGCATCAGACTGAGTGGCTGCTCGGAGCCAACACATTGCAACATTGCATGACTGCAACACTGCACAGCCTAAAAATAACTGCCTGTGAGCTTAGCTCACGAAATACGGCACATTATAGAGGAATATGATCCATAATAATGTATACATTCTTAAAGGGGGAATTATTGATACACCGGGGGTGTCCAAAACCTGGTCCAGGGGTCCAATCATGGCCCTCTTTATAAATACTATTTTATCAAGATTTATCTGTTGGATTTGTTCGTCAAATCTTATTTATCTGAGGCTGCCAACGCATTTTTTGATGTTTGCTAACAACAATATGTCTGTACATTTCACTGTGAAGAGAGAAGATATATACAAATATATATTTATATATATTGCTGAATATAACTCCAGTTCACTGTAGTCAGTATGTAATCAGCATAAAGGAAAATTCAAGTGACATTTGAAATATAGTGCTAATAATTTTGGCCTTATTGTTTTTGGCATTTTGTAAAATATTACTTTCTTAATGCACAGTAATAAACGATTCCCAAACGTGTTTAAAAACAAATTAGAAAAAGAAATGATCCCAAAACGTAATAATATCTTTGTTATAAACTGCGTATACAAAGTTTATTTTCTGTTTTTTAATGATATGATAATTATTACTAATGCCAGATTTTGAGGTTCTTCTACCGACCTTGACTGGTCAAAATTCCCCAGCAGGTCCTTTTCCTGTCCGGGCCTCGCTCAGGTGACGATCCGGCCTCTGCGCTTCTTTTCCGGGATACGTCCGGAGTGAATCCAGCTGGGACCTCCGGCATGTTCCAGGGCTCGAGTACACGGGATAAACTATCAGAATAACACAGAAGCACGAAGACTGGTGACAGAGGGAGCGAGAGAAAAAAACACCACTGGAGAAGAATTGAGATAGATGATTGGCTAAGATGAGGGAGACGCTCAAGAGAAAACGCGTGATTGGCTGAGAGGTTTTGTTGCCGTTGCCTTCAACCCACGTGACTATCGTCACATTCTCGCCCACGTGTTCATAGAGGAAAACTGTTTTTGTCCCAATGCGACGGATTTCTTTCTTCGTGGTCAATAACAAAATTTAAGTGTGATTTTTTTTAATCCGGGGTACTTACTAAAAAGGACAACATTTTAAAACCGTGTATTGATAGAAGCCTATATATACACAGTTTGTATTATCCAATTTGTTGATCTTTTCGTAAGCTGTTTTTTCATGTTGGTTTAATTGCAACAAATGGTCCAAAAAATCGTTTCACATCATTGAACCGAATTATAAAAAAACTAACAAAATGGAATGTCTGATGAGATAGCGTTATAATATATCAATAAATGCGTAATAAATCATTGTAAATAATTAATTCATCTTTTGCCGGGGAAATTCCTTTAACTAATAACTAATACATGAATTAATTCACAAACAAACAAACAACAACAACAACAAAAACATACCTACTTGTAAAATGTCGCCCTGCAGTGTTTAAAACTGTTACTACATAGCCAAATTCAAATGTCCTTCTGCCCACTACATAAGAGAGCCACGGACATTACCTTTCTATAAAAATAATTAATCAATTACGTAACTTTTTTTAAAAATGTGGGAGTACTGATTTGCCGTTAAAGTCTTGTTGGTTCAGACGAAGTACGGTATAACACGTAGTAAGATATTATTTGAGTACTTAATTTTGTTTTTAAATATAGAATAGAATGACTAAATTGTATTTATTTCATATGCTTGCATGTGCAAATACTACTGAGCTTTTTGTTGACCCATTTTTATTTTAAAGGCTTACTTTTAAATAAACGGTACCTTCTTCCGCTTACTCATCGCTCCCGTTTCAATGAACTTCCTTTTTTCGACTATGTTAAACTGACGCTGATACATACAAACAGGAAGTCATCGCATTGCCGAATACAATTCTAAACACTAGTCGATTTTTTGATAGCGAGATTATTTCTTAATATATACTGCATAAAGTAAAACATTAATATACACTTTTGATTAAAGCCTAACCCGTACGAATATACAGTTGTTTTAAGATAGTGGCCCATCGTAAAACGACACCAGCCGAGTAGAGCTTTGTCTTATTTTGGAAAGAACAACAAGAAGAAGTACACGCATCTCCCGTTTCTAAAAACTTGACACTTCCGCTTCGAGACCACGGCTAGCTGAACTGTTCTGATTCCAGGGTTGTATACGAGCTAAAGATGAACACGGTTCTGTCTAGAGCGAACTCTTTGTTCGCCTTCTCCTTGAGCGTTATGGCGGCGCTGACGTTCGGTTGCTTTATCACCACGGCCTTCAAAGATAGACGAGTTCCGGTGGACATCCACGTCTCCAAAGTCATGCTGTAAGTGGACGGACAGCTGTTAGCCTGTACACAGCACATCATCTAAGGCGGATGGGGATGTTGACGGTCTCATCACCTTTTGATAAAATTATTTTCCTTGGGGATGTTGACGGTCTCATCACCTTTTAATAAAATGCTTTTCCGCATAGACTAAAATCTCAATTGATTTAAAGTCGAAAATGAAAATGATATAATAATGCAACAGACGCAATAGTTGAATTGTATTATTCACTGCTATTTTAACGAATAATTTTATTACTAGTTACTCAGAAGGAGTCTTAAATAAAATGTACACGTACAGTGGGACGAGTTTTAAAGGAAACCGGTTGATGATAAATGATAACATAACTTTTTTAAAGGAAACCGGTTGATGATAAATTATAACAGAACTTCATAACGTCTCTCTTTTCTGTGTCTCTTTCAACAGGAAGAACGTCGATGACTTCACAGGACCCAGAGAGCGCAGTGATCTCGGTTTCATCACGTTCGATCTCTCAGCTAATATCCTTCTTTTTCACGTTTGTCAGAAACAGTATCACGTTAACGGTAGATAGTGTGTGACCTTCAGCATTTCGGCAACTACGAGTCATTTCTATCAAACTGGTTATGATTTTTTTTCCATAGTGATTTGGTCACATGAGGTGTCCTTGCCTGACAGAAAGGCACTTACGAAATCAAATTTCTTGTTATTATTATTTTGATCACACCTCCACCACTCTTTGATCCTTAACCTTTCGTACATTTGCAGCCAATCTTTGACTGGAATGTCAAACAGCTGTTTCTCTATCTGTCTGCAGAGTATACAACAAGGAACAATGTAAGACACACAACATTGTTTCATCAACAAAAAAAAAATCATTGCTCTATTTGATCATTTTGATGTGACCTGTTCTCATGTTTGGTGGATGAGGTACAAACAAATTTGTTGTTGTTTTTTTTTTTTAATAAATGATGGACCAGTGTTTGTTAGTTCATGTGCGTTTGTCTCTGGGGTTGTGACCTTACTCTGAGAGCCACTCCACTAGGTGCACATGTTTAGTATAATGTAGATTTGTTGGTGACTCGGCCTTTTTTTGTGTGTCCACAACAGGCTCTAAATCAGGTGGTACTGTGGGACAAGATTGTCCTTCGTGGAGAAAACCCCAAACTGTACCTGAGAGACATGAAGTCCAAATACTTTTTCTTTGACGACGGTAATGGACTCAGGTAAGACTCTCACCAACACTGGTGCGCGCACACACGTATTCTTTTCACATGGTCTCTTTCTCAAGAGTACACAAACAGGTACTGTTCTGATACTGACATTGATGCTTTAATCCAAAATAAATCATTTAAATAGACGGCAACATTTGCAATAAATTCTAAATATTAACAACCAATACCAAGAAGAGTAGGCCTAAATGAATCAAATGCTGTAATATGGTGTGTTTTTTTCCCCCCATCTTTCCAGGGCAAACAAGAACATTACTCTCACACTTTCGTGGAACGTTGTTCCCAATGCTGGACTCCTCCCCCTTGTGGCCGGAAGCGGACACATGAGTGTACCGTTCCCAGAAACGTATGAGATGACCAAGAGTTATTAGAGTGAAACCAACAAATGCACAAGCAGCCAGTTTGACATGCGTGCGAACACAATACACTGGTTTCTCTTTGGATGTGTGAATTTTTTTATTTTAATTTGTAATAAAACTTAAGAATTGGAGTATCTGTGTCTGTTTTTGATAATAAACGGTTGGTACAAGAACCCTGGCGTTAAATTATTGAACTTGTTTGTAACTCACTGAATCCAGAACTGCAAGCATTTTTTTAATTTTCAGAGCGTTTGAACTCGAGAGAAGAAGAAGAAGAACCATCAGAAATAAAGTGTACACTTTATTCAGTTTCACACTGATGCAAGGAAAATAATGACACACTTTATTCAGTTTCACACTGATGCAAAGAAAATAATGACAAGACAGGTTCTCCAGAAGTCTCATTGATTTGCATAATAGAAAACACTTATATACACAGAGTTGACATGATGCAAAAAATGACCCTACCTGCCACTTTGGTGGTTTGTAACATTAAAAAAAAAGTCCTGTGTATGTAGTGTTCCAACAGTGATTGATACGAAGATCATGTCCATTATTAAGGAGGCAGAAAATCTTTATCACTGTCTTTGTAAATAATGAATGAGAAACCCGAAATGAAATGGGTTGTCCCCAAAGAATGTTAGCATCTCAAAAAAAAAATGTCTCAATCGTGATAGCACCCCAAGATGGAATAATCTGGAAACAAAAAAAGAAAATTAGAATCAGACTGAACAAAAGACATGGATAAAACAAGTAGTGGAGACTTTCTATTTGTTTTCAATTTTAGCTTAAAACTTAGTTTGAATTGATTTATTTGTGTATCAACTCTGATGGAAAAAAAATCCATTAGAGTGGATGTAATTAAGAGAGGAACCACTAGGGGAAAACCCCTCAAAATACCATTGATGGCTCACCTGTTTTAGTCCAATCGCTGAATAAGCTTCTCTTCCATCATACAGTAGAGGGCGATGTGGGAGAGATCAGAGATGAAGGCGTCACATGCTCGCCTGCTGATGCCAGTACAGCCTCTGAGGTCGAGTAGAGTCAGAGAGGACAGACGCTTCAGGTAGATCACACAGGCATCAGTCAGCTGGCTGCAGCCTGGAGAGACACACACACACACACACAAAAACTTTGAATACATGACTAGTGTCAAAAAAATAATCCAAACTTTGAATACATGACTAGTGTCAAAATAACTAATAAAAAAAACAATACCAAAAAATAATCCTCAAAACAATTCTTTGAGTCCGTGTCACAATCAAATCGTTAAGGGCTTCAGCGTAGAAAAGATCCCAGTCTCTACACAAAGTTTTCAGTCACAAAACAAATGTGTGGCAGTAATACTCAGGCAAACAAAGACTCCTGAGTTTGTCCTTGGTCCAGGTGGCTACAGTCGTTTTGAGTTTGTCAGTGTATGTTAGACAATGTCGAAGACGAACGACTGACCTGCCAGTGTCAGCTCCATCAGGTTGTTGCGACTGTGAGTCCCAGCAGCAGCCAGCATAGCCACAGACGAGTCGCTGATGTTCTTGCAGTGAGCCAGGTCCAGTCTGTCCAGATGAGGCATGTGTCTCTGTACCAGCCTCAGAGTGGACTCGCTGATGTCAAGGCCGGACAGACGCAGCGTCGCTATGTTCCTCAGCCGGCTGCGAGACGACTCAGCACCTGCAGAAAAAACACACCAGGGCATTCCAGACGGGTCGCAAAAGTTGGCATTCCTCTTAGCAGACGACAGTGCTGGTTTACTGACGCATACTAACAGACCAGAACAGAATGTGTCTGATGGTTGTAATCTAGCTCACCAGGTGGGGAGATTATCTCCTTAATCTGGGCGTCTTTAATACCATCACACCAGCGGAGGTCCAGCAGCCTCAGGCAGGGCAGAGAGGGAGAGACCAGAGCTGAGAGACACGACCAGGACAGACCAGTCAGTCTCAGTTCCCTCAGACCTGGACAACAGAAACAAGAAGTCAGGTTTTGATTATAGTTTTTTTTTTTAATACTGATAATATAAAATAATAATAATTAAGACTTACATTTTATATTATTGTTTTAAAAAAATGGGTAAAATAACCGAGAGACTCGGTTGAGCACTCGTAACTAGATGTTTCTTTAAATCTTGCAAAAGTTGCTTAAACGTAACATAAACACTTGTAGGCTTTTGGCTTTTGATAAACACACATACAGAGGAACAAATAAGAGTCTGACAAAAAAAAAATCTGATTTAAATCATGTACTACTACAGTGAACCAACAATGCTATGGTTTCACATCAAAGATTTTGGGTATTTTGCTACGTTCTTACACCTATTCCGTGTAATTCATACATTTTTGAACAACTGATATTTGGGGCCATATGCAGAATGTGAATAAAAGTAAATGAGTCCGTACCTGGGAGTCTGGTGAGGAGGCAGTTGAGCTGTCTTTTGGCCAGCGGCGTCCAGGACAGGTCCAGGGAGACGGGTTGACGTTTGACGATACCAGCCAGGGCCTGATTACTGAGGGGGCTGCAGCGACTCACGTCTATGTGGCTCCACAGACGCTTGTCACAGCTCCTGCACGGCAAAGTTAAGACAATGCAAGCAGAATACATTGTTAGAGAATGTCAGCTAAAAACGTTTGCTTTGTGTGGCAAACATTGCTGCTTTTTTTTATCATTTTTAAATCATAAAGCTACTAATTCACACAATTCGGTTTTTGATTGTATCCCTTCAATAATATTGACATTAATTATTTCAAGACAAAGTGTTTTTACTTTACAGAATTGAACTGACCCAGCCTTTGAAGTGAGGCGGATTAATACAACTAAATAAAATGATATGTTCAAAATAAAAACTGGTATTTTCTAAATATAATAATATGTATAATAATTTATTGCCTCGTAAGAGAGCCGCTTGCTGCGTATAATGCAGCGTGGGCACAACGTTTCAATAAATCCATATTTCAAGTAGGACTCCTGGAATTGTCTGTTAAATGCAGCTTAATTTTTCTTTAAAGACATCTCTTTTCTACCGCTCAGAGAAACTTTTCAAAGATGTTTGTTTTGCTAGAGAGAAACTTTTCAAAGATGTTTGTTTTTTGTTTATTTTTTGGGGGTTTCAATTTAGCTGGAATTTATTATGTGTAACCGACCCGAGCAGACCTTTTAAGAAGGTAGCGGATGTAGGTAAGACGTGACCAAGGCAAGCGTCTTTACATGAATCATCAAGTGTAAGAAGACATGTGACCGAGGCAAGCATCTTTACATGAATCATGAAGTGTGAGTCATAGACAGGTGCGGCGGGGAGAATGCTGTCATTTTTCAAAATAAAAAATCATTCAGTCAGATAATAAAGAAATCGGAAATAATGTAGTTTATGTATTCTTTTTGAGCGTCCCGGTACCAATTGACCCACAAACCAGGTGTTGGGGGCCCACTGGAGAATAAACGGAAATAATGTAGTTTATGTATTCTTTGGTGGTGGGACGTACCATTTGTACCAGGCTTTACAGACGGTCATGCAGGCCAGCAGCTCTGCCCTGTGTAGGTATTTGAACACTGACACCCACACCTCCTTTTCCCCTCCATTCTCATTCCCCTCCTCCTTGAAGGAGAGCAGGGAAGGCAGAGAGGAGTGCGCATGAAGCGCAGCTCCTTCCTGCTCATCAGCGGACGATGCAGAACAGTCTCGAGTCCCTCTGTCTCCATGATGTCCTCGCAGTCGCGGCCTACAAGATTATTAAGATAATGTCAAAAAAATTCCAAATATTAGATGTTCAGAGCTGTTGCTGAGGAGTCTACAGTAGTGCACGCCGGGGTCAGAATTCAAGAGCTTGGAAATAAAAATATATATACGAGGACGAGGCTGACGAGCTCTACCTTCCAGGCCCTCTTGGAGAAACCCCATCTGCTGCGGAGTCTGCACTCTTCAGTCTCGAAGCTTTAGACAGCGCCGTCTTTCTCTGGATAAAGTTCTGTTGACCACTGGGGCCCCCCACCGCTGTCCTCACACCCATGGCTGCTTCCAACTTTGGGACGATGGAGCCTGAACATCAAGAGGATGTTATTATACGTGCATTGCATTTCATTTTTATTATTATTTATTTATTTAGTGTCTCCTAAGGTTGATTTATTTTTGTATTTTTAGTGGATTTTCATGATCAAATTCTACAAATTGATTTCCGTCATGAAGTAGCTAGATTACTTAGCACCTGGTCAGCATTTTTGCTACGCCTGCTTAAAAGTTTGCACCGTGCTGTGTGAAGATTACCAGACTGTCGCTTGGCCTTGTGGGGGCGCTGTAAGGTGACAGTCAAATAGGAGCCACTCAGCAGGTCGTCATTCAGATCAGACATGAGGAGCACTGGTGGCTCTGGATCTGATTCCCAGCGTCCGTCTTCCTCCCCGTCCTCATCGTCTTCATCTTCCAGTGTGTCCATGTCGTCCTCTTCAGGGTCAAACTCCTGCCCTTCGCTGTCATCATTCTCATCATCGTCAGCCCTGCGTCTTCCCCTGCTTCGACGCAGACGTTCTCGCCCTTCGTCTTCGCTGTCGTCGTCGTCATCCTCCTCCTCCTCATCGTCGTCGTCGTCGTCATCCTCGTCATCGGACTCCTCTGAATCATCTCCTCTTCGCTGCATCCTGGAGCCGCCCCTCAGCCTCACCCCTCGTCCTCTACGACCACCCTCCTTCCCACCCATTCCTCTCTTGAGCTTGAGCATGGACGAGCCACCGGTGAGGAAGCTGCCTCTGCTGCCCCCTCTGTGGGCTGAGCCTCCTCTCAGGTGGCTTCTCCTGTTGGTGACAAAGCCTCTCCTAGAAGAGTGCCCTCCTCGAGCGTGGAGTCCCATCCTTCTCCGCTGAGAGGCTGCACAGAATAAGATATGGTTACGAAGAGTTTTGTTTTGTTTTTTTATCTTTTAGGTTTAAATTACTTGGATTATTCGGGACCAAATCTTTGTTAATTCATGAACTCAAATCACTTGGTGTAAAGCTGGTGTAAGACAAACCTTCGTCATCATCATCACTTGCAGAGTCATCTCCATCACGGCTGTGTCTTTGCTGTCGGTAAATCTTTGCCAACCGAGCGTCCATGAGGGACGAAGATTTTCGCTTCTGCAGACACAAGAAAAAGAGAAAATAAAAAAGAGGAAACGTGAAATATTTCATCTTCTGCAGACACAAGAAAAAGAGAAAAGGAGAAAGAGGAAGCGTGAAAACATATAAAGCAAGTGAGTGAATTCTGAAATATTTCATAAAAAAAAGCTTGAAATTCAGACTCACCACTGTAAGGCCATCACCTTTGTCACCTTTGGACTGTTAAAGAAAGAAAAAGCAGACATCAGAACTGATGATAAAAGCCCAAGTGCATTTACTTCTATGCAGCCTTTAGAACTGGTCTGGTTTATTATTTCAACAGAGGAAAAACATGGAATTTGTCAGTCCAGGGTCCTACTGGTTCTTCTGATGATTTCAATATCAAAGTAATTTATGCTTCACATAAAAAAATGTGTTCATAAAAGGCACATCAAATGTTGGCAAACACACAGACAAGACTATAAAAAAAATAAAAATTCTCTAATAGCAGGTTTACTGGTCTGTAAGTTGAGCGCACACATGCTCCTGTAGATCAAGTGTTGGCTCTATGATGTCATGTAATGTCAAGTGATTTACAGTATACTATATCAACCCCAATATAAACTCTGTCAATGCTGTCATCATCAGTTTTGTGTTTTAGAAATTCTAAAGTTTTGCTTTAGGGTACAAACATTGTTTGATCCGTGAATCTCATTTTGGCAATCAAATTCCAGGCTGACACTTTTACCAGATCAAAAATATTAAATGTAAGACAATCAATCACACAACCGTAAACTTTTACTTCAACACAAATGAAACAGAACTTGCGGCGGAACGTAAACCTTTCCTTGATATATCATGGACAAAATAATGATTTTGAACAAACAAACGAATACACAAACACTTGAAATCCACTGTAGCTCAAATAACTGACAAAGTGTCAACAAAGTGGAGATGGACTCCAGACCAATGGGAAAAGACTTCTCCAGGCAACAAATCCCAGACAAAACTGGAAAATAAATGTCAAAAACAGATAGGGACAAAGCAGAAAATGAAGTTTTTTATGGACAAGCTCTTCAGACTATACACATTTTCTCAGGTCAACTTTAGGCTCTTAGCAAATGTCTAACTTTTCTTTTATCTTGCAATTTTAATTCTTAATTTTATATTGCTATTGCTGCTATATTTATGGCTCCTTTTAGCCATTTTAGACATTTCTTTTCTGCCCATTTGTAGCTGTTTCACAGTTGACCTTGAGTTGCTTTTGATAACATATTTCTATATTTTTTTGGCTGTCGTGCCCTCAGTGCGTGGGATTTTGCAATATAAAAATATATTAAAAAATTTTCCAGTATTTTAATTTTTTGTGATAAAATGGATTTTCTAGCATAAACAGTAAAAATAATGTAAATAATAAAAAAAGAAAGACATTTTGTAACATACATACAGGGTATTTCAAGAAATAACCTGTACGTACGGGTAAACAAGATTTGCGAAACTTCTTTGCCTTATTTTATGCCCTACGATGCCTCCTCAACGGTTCGTAAAGGGTTAACATATATGTAAATAATATAACTATAGCATCTCTTTTTTGTGGATT
>NC_024315.1:18555087-18578703 GCF_000523025.1 Cynoglossus semilaevis
CACTGCAACAAATGGTTTCATACAGATGTGTAAGACATGTACCACTGCAACAAATGGTTTCATACAGATACATGTGTTGTTGCATTCCTAATACATACGCATATGTATGTAGACACAGATATATTATAGTAACCATTACACAGTGTTTAAGTGTGAATATATAGCTTCACATTTTAAACTCTTACCATATTGTAGCTGAACCTCATTTACCTATTACTAGCGATACCTATTACATTGTAAAGTGTATTTAAATCTGGACACAGCATCTGTGTTTTGGTTTCAATTTTGGAAAAAAGCTCATACAGACATCCACTTTCAACACATCCATGGAGATCTTTTAGTCTTTAATGATTTGCTTTGTTAAATTATCAAACCAGTCTCGATAAAAAGGAAACAAAAAAGAAGAAGGATCCAAAAAGAACAAAAAGGTCTTGTTCAATCCTTCTGAAAAGAAAATATTTTTCAATGACTAAAAAAAGAAAGTAAAAGGCAATGAGAGCAGCCTGAGCTGAAGTCGACAGCAAATTAAAGATGTAACGGAGGGGTGTCGTGCACATGTCTGATCAGAGGGGTGGAGAAATACAAAGAGCAGGCGGCGCCTCTCACCAGTCTCGAGCTGATTGGCTGAGAGGGAAGAGGGGCCGCCACCAATAGAAGTGATGCTGAGGAGTAGGAGGAGGAGGAGGAGGAAGAGCAGGAAGGAAGAGTAGAAGCAGTAGTAGTAGTAGAAGGAGGAGGAGGAGGGAAGAAGCCACAGCGAACCACCTCCCCATCCTGCTGGGATCCCACAGAACCCCCTGTGGTAGCAGAGGGCCCGGGGCCCAGTCTGAGGACCAGGGGACCGTGGGGCCGGATGTGCTGCTGGTGGCTGGCAGCCAACAATTCATCACTGCCTGATGACTAACGTAGTTAAATTAAAACAAAAAAAAAAGAAGGAAAACAAAACCAAAGGCACCAAAAAAAAAAAAAAAAATTAAAAAAATAAGTTACTAAGTCACATGTCTGCAAAGACAATCAAAGACCATCAAGCAGTTGACAAAAAATGTTATGGAGATGATCTGGAATATTGAAACCTTTCTAATAAACATCTTCATCTCCATTTTCAATTCATTTCCATTGCAGCGAGTCTTCATTATTTGTGATCTGTAGTTTTCATCAGTAGCTGCAATTATCATACAGTACACTGTCAGACAACAAAGAGGCAGCCCTTACATTTTTTTTCCCCCAATTATAAGCCAGGTTGTTTAGCTAATTAGAAAAAAACTCTCAGGTACTGATCTGCCCTAGTACTAATACTCTAATACTAATAATTAATAATTAGTACCTAATAGTCTTCCTCTCAAAAACTCCTGCACTTACCGTATGGCACTGCTATTATAAATAAACCTTATTGTTTAGGTGTTACAAGCCACAGAGTAAAAAAAAAAAAGCTGCATGTTGAGCTGAGGGGAAAAGAAAATCACTAGAACGAACTTTTAAAAAGCTTGTCGTGCTTGAGTTGATGCGTGTGTGTGTGTGTGTGTGTGTGTGTATACCTCTGCGTCATTGATTCCTTGGACACACTTTGGACACTCCCAACAACTGGGCAGGTCTTTGTTCACCAGTCCTTCACCGGGAATCTTCAAAAACAAATGTTAACTTGTTAAAAGAGCAAACTTCACAAGCCTCTTGTCACAGTGTACCACAGTAATGCATAATGTCCCAATTCTTAGCTCTGATTCCTTTTTTTTGCAGTTAAAAAATTGTTTAAGAGAGAATTTTTTTTTTTTTTTTAAATTTTAAAAAAAAATTTTAAAAAAGTTTTTTAAAAGAAAACTTTATATAAGTTTCATTTAAAAATAATTCAGCAAAAGTTTTGGGGGGGAAACAGTCAGCAACTTTTCAAACCCTATTTTTAAAAAATGTTGGTACACTCCGATACCACTATACTGGTACATGCAGTATATGAATAGTGTTCAGTTCTACTCCATCTAAACTGTGTTGTACCGTGAGGCAGGCAGGGTGGACTATCTGTGCACAGTTGGAACACTCCATCAGGATAAGAGAAGGATCTCCACTATCCTCTTGATTGGGCTCCTTACAGATCTCACACACCGCAGACAGGGGGAGCCCAGGCTGAAAGTGACAGAGGGCAGGTTACAGGGACATCCATACGCATACGGTCTACACGCACTATGCCTCGATACCTGAGCTTCGTGATAGTTTCTACGGCTGATTTACGGGACAGCGAGCCCGACTTACAGACAGACATTGTCGTAGCACGCAGGTCTGCTTGAGCTTCCCTGGTCCTCCAAACTTCTTCATGTCTCTGCAGAAGTTGCACTCTCCGCACTCGGATCTTATACAAGCCTCACAGCGCTTACACCTTCAGAAAGACAGACAAAACATGGATGAACTGTAAAGATATATATGTGTCGTACAGCACGGTGATCTCTCTCAGTAGCTCTCTTTTCTCACCAACCTGACTCTGCGTCGCCTCAGCACAGACATGGAAGAAGCTGGTTTCTGTGGTCGAGGTATGATGGGTGTTGTGGCCAATTTAGGACGTGCTGGAGGAGGTGGGGTAGGTGGAGGCTGATACCAAAAAGGCTGATGTGTCGAAAAAAAAGAAACAAATCTCAATATACAGTGGGGCCCTGAGATACGAGCTACCCGAAAAAGGAGTTTTCCAAGTTACGAGTGAGCAACTATTGCAAGCTTTTCCTTGTGATACGGGGAAACGTCGTGTTAAGACATTTTTCCACTGCTGTATATGGATAGTGATATTTAAACCAGACACATCTATTTACATACACGAAGGAAGCATAAATGAGGCTTCAGTGTTTGGCCCTTAAAAACAGCCAACTTTAAATGTGCTTACCCTCTTTGGCCATTTGACAATGGGTTTTCCGTTGTAGGACAGATTGGGATTATCGTTAGCATGTTCTTTGAGAAGAGCCTGCAGAACATCACAAAGACGAAGAGGTGAGAGGACAATCACAGTGAACATGATGCATTCCATGAATCATGATAAAAGTACTGAACCAGCAATACTGAAGTAAAATCGACACAAACACCATAGTTACTGTGAGTTGTACCTTGATATGTGTCATGAGTGCTGGAGCGTTGTGAATCCCTGCTGGAACACACTTCTTACTGGAGGGCAGAGACTCCAGCTTTCCCAAAAGGTTCCACAGTCCCTCCAGCTCAAATGGAGTCAAGTGAGTCTTAGCTGCAGTCTTTTCACACTGCTCCTCCTCTTCACTATCTTCACCCTCCTCTACCTTCACCTGCTCAAGAGGATCAGAGGAGCTCGGCTTCTTAAGACCTGACAGAGGACGGGAGTGACATTTTATGTTGCAACCATACCATCAGTCAAAAACACAAAACCATTTGTAGTCTCTTATCATGATAAGGCGGTAATGTAAAATGTAGGTTAAAAAGTGATTAGAAAAGGTAAAAGTATAGAAGTTAACACACTAACAGGGTTGGGCGAAACTGTCAGAAAGATTAATCATTTTAATTATTTTCATTTTGCATGTAACAGTTAATATGACGATTAATAGATCTTTGCACTTGCATCACGGTTACCCCGTGTTCTATAATGATTCTTACAAACATCAGTTGAACTAACTTCTTTAATCAGACATAGAAATTAAACATGACGTATAGTTAAGTTAAGAAAAAAAGTCACATCAGTGATTATTTCAAATTTAAATAACATTGCATATACGCAAATTAAAAATAATTAATTCCAGGACACAGTACATTTTCATAGCGCCTTGTTATTCATTAATTCCATTGACAACTTGCAGGCTATTTTCAATTCTCACAATTATACGTGATAAAGTGCATCCCTTTTCAGCTCAACGCGACGCATTTTTTTTTTTTTTTTTTAAATACAGAAGTTTACAGAAGGAATTTTGGCAAAACTAATCATGCGGCACTACTCATAGTAATCAGAAAGTGACAACAGTTTTTAATGATGATCAATCACACAAGCCTACACACTAATTGTTAAAATTAGTAAAAAAGGAAAATGTGAAAAAAGTGGTCGAAATGAAACATACACAAAAAAATTTTAAGAGTGTATTAAGACTTTCAACATGTTTTACATTAGAGTGGTTTGGGAACGAGATAAGAAAAAAAAGTTTATTCTTCTTTGACGTACCAATACCCAAGGAGTGTTTCTGAAACTCTGGCGTTAGGTAGGAGGTCTTGGTAAGACAGTAGACGTAACGCTCCAAGACGTACCAGCACATTTCGTAGTAAAAGGGATAACGAAATTTCACTGGAACCTTCAGAGAACACAGAAAAACATTATGTATTAAAAAAAACACAGAAAAACAGGAATTTAACTGTATGAAGCTGGTGAATGTTTTCATTCTTACCCGTGTTCGATCTTCTATATTACAGATGTTCAGCTGCATGGGGATGTTGAAGCTGTGCAGGAAGTTTCCTCCAAACACCATGGAGTCAACAGGAGTGTAAACGGCGTGAATCCAGCCTGAGTGCAACACATTTAGAACATTTAAGACGTCACCGCTACCTGTCGACTACTAACATCACTCAAATGATCTTTTATAAGTTTTTACACTAACAAAGAGCTAATGCCAGGTACCTGAGGGTATAATGAAGGTGCAGCCCTGCTTTAGTTCAATCCTCTGACAGTCTGACACTCGGTCTCCAAGAAAAATGTCGCCCTGTTTCCCTGAAAGCACCCAGTTCTCATACATCTCCAGGTTCTGAGGGGTGGGCAGGATCAGCCAAAAGACCTGAATATATAAATACACAACTGCATTATCACAATCAGCGGTTCAAGGAATTTTCAAGAAATTTCCTCTTTGAAGACATAGTACAGTGCCTTCAAGCGGTTCAAGGAATTTTCAAGAAATTTTCTCTTTGAAGACATAGCACAGTGCCTTCACAAACAACTAAGGAAAAAAAATAAAACAGAATTTCCCAAACCCAGACTCAGCCCATCTATGTTCCCACCTTGCTTCCTCTCAGTATGTGATACCACACTGAGGTTCCTCCAAAGTCGATGTGAAAGTCTGTGTAGCAGCCCTCCACACTCATCAGACAATACCTGCAAACAAATATAATATATTTTATCTTAAGTCATACTGCAATGCTGAAACATGTTATCAAGATTCTAAAAAGTACATTATATGTTATACTTACTATTGTTTACCAAGTGAAATGCAAAGTGGAAAAACACGGAGAACCTACTTTTGTACTTTGGGGTACTGCATGTCGTTGATAGAATTTGTGGAGTCTCGTTGTCTCTCTTTCAAGTGACGTGGCCACATCTTGTCCCCCCAGTCAATCAGGTCCACCTTATGACAAACAACAACATGGAACAAATGTGGAATTAAGATGGATTTTGATAAAAAATTCAACATGGAACAAATGTGGAATTAAGATAAAAAAAAAAGATCAATTTTTAGATGATAACATAAATCATCATCCTGCGTTGTGGATGTACCGTGGTGGGTCTCTTGACCAGGTTCTCCAGCTTGGTGTGGCTGAACTCCAGACTGATGACATTGTACAGTTTCTCTCTCTGAGCCGGTGGTGTCTCATAGTAACGTGTCCACTGTGCCATGGACATCTCTGTCCCCTTCTGAGTGCTTACATCCATCACATCTATCATACGTCTGCTACCTGGTGAGGCAGTGTTTGTAGAGAGGTCAATGATAAGTGCTAAGACAGAGTATAGGAATAATGGGTTAAAAATGTAGATGTTTGTGTGTAACATCTTACCCACAAAAGTCTTCACGTCATTGACAGTGAAGTCAGGGTCAGGCATCCTACAAAACAGGCACAAGATAAGATTTTTGTTATTTTATTTATTAGAGCATGTTATGCTAAAGTCAGTAAATGACGGAGACGAACGGAAAATGCCTACTTTAGTCCAAGTCCATCTGGCTTGTCAAAGATGATGGGTTCCCTCAGACCACATCTCTGGATGAACTCGTAGGTGAAGTCTAAGTGCAAATATGACACACAGTAACAATAACTGATAAAAGGCTGTTTTATCTTTTGACCTTTGTGGCTTTAAAACTACATTCAATTGTCACAGTGTCTTTGCTTAGCTGTCAAAGCAGCTGCAAATAAAAAACTGCCAGAAAAAGATTCTAATAATTATAATATACAATAAATAAGTAAAAAAAAAACAACAAAGTCTAGGTTAAGATGTTAACCATTAGGACTTAGGAAAGAAACTTCTGGCTTCATGAAAGCTATATTACTAGTAATACGTGTATAATGTATTGATGGAGGTATTTATGTTAATGTTTACGAGTTAATGTTTAAGAGTGATATAAAACTGATGGAGGTATTTATGTTAATGTTTACAAAGACTTTCCACAGAAGAGTGATATAAAAACTTCCTTCCTGAGCTCACCCACCTTTTCCTTCCATGCGAACAACACGGTCAGAGCTGAACCTATCGCTGGTGACCTTCTCCTCCAGATCAAACATTCTTCTTCCATCAATCTCCTCATCAGAAATGGCATCATCGTGGTAACGCCGCCGGGTACCAGTCCGCTGGAAAGGAGCACAAAACAGATTGGATAGTGGAAGAATGTTAATACCACTAGGAACAACAATCTGAAAGATGTACTGTAAACTTTGTTATTTACTTTAATTAGTTTTTACAGCCTTGTTTGAATTTGGAAAACAAGACCAATTAATATTATTTCATCTCATAGCTGCAATTCCGAGTATTAAGAAAAAAAATTTTTTTTTGGGACAAGCAACGCGCAAACTCCACTATTTAAACATTTTTTTTTTTTTGGGACAAGCAACGCACAAACTCCACTTATTCAAACACTTTTAGAAAAACGCAAACAACAGTGAAGGTCACTGAGGGTATGTCGCTCAACAACTGGAATTAGAGATGAACAGATCAGCCCATATCACGGCACTCATTTTTCATTCTTTATTGATCTGGCAACAAACATAACCATTTCTCAAGGGTTCTTCAATGTTTGTATGAAAATGACTTATATTAAGGTCAACATCCACTACTTTACTACTAAATTACATAAAGTGATTTTGCACAAAAAAGTGACATGCATGTGGATATCGTCAGATCTCCACATGCACATAAGATCCCTTACCGTTTTGCCAGTGTTTGTAGACGTTAAATTCAAACTAAATTTAAAATTATAATTGTTGGTGTGTTTTTTCAACGTTTTCACTGTTGTGCTTTTATTTAGGGCACCCTCGGTTAAACACAAGAAAGAGACTTGATACTCACCAGTCTTTTGCTGTACCGAGGCTTGGAATCATCCATTATCACCCGGAAAAGCTACAAGATTGTGTTCAATACATGAGACGCGAAGAGCGCGTCTGTGCCTGGAGAAGGCGCTTGTTCACGGGTGAGCTTTTACCGAGTCAAAAGTTCAGTACTCCAGAAAAGTCACCAAAACGAATGGGACACACACTAAATGACCCAATGAATGTCATTGCATTACTACCCGCGGGCACAAGTCCTATTATTTAAAGATGTATAAATGAGAAAACGTGACCATTGTTAACAATTTATTGCATTGTTATTATTAGCATAGCATCGACACTGTTTGTAAACTCGCGCTTTATTTTTCACCCCTTTCCTAAACCAAACTTTACACATGTTTTGGCCGCAAGATTCTACCTGTTACCCATTTATATGTTTTTAAATTAAAAACGTTTTCATTATCTTTGGACAGTACTCATGCGCCTGCATTGTTGTTACCAGTCAGATACTTTCGCGCAGAAGCAGTCTCTGAACAGCCGCCATTTTCGATTCCAGCACAACACACCACTACGTCCCGCCTCAAACCCCCACTGGGCCAACCGTAGAGGCGCATGATGCGTCCTCATTGGACGACGGCAGGTGTCACTTTACGCAACAAATGCATAGCGCTGTAATTGGACGAAAAGTGTTTTGGGCGTGCACGAAGTGATAACGAACGTCTAATACCAGCACTACTGAATAACGACCTCGAAATCTTAGTGGGTGACGTATCTCAGTGGCAAGAGCTATTGGGCAGACATGCCGTCAGTCAGTAAACGTGACAAATCAGGCACCGATACAACAAATTGGAGGCCGCCCACCGCCTCTTCCGAATAAACCTGGTCATCACTCTAAAACTATCGGATTGCCTGTTAAATAACGTGTTTTTTTTCCTTACCCCCATTTTGAGCACTGGTCCGTCCGATTCCGTCTGCCCGTGTTAATCCGAGAAGTGTGACCTCTTCTGCGTCCCGTTATTTCCTCCTTGAGAACCTCACATCGCGGGGACACGTTTTGTTACCTTCACCCGAACGAGGAAGTGGCTGCGACTCCATACATGGAAGTTTGCTATGACAAAGCCACCGCTGATTGGCCACCGCGTGTTGCACGGCGCCTGTGATTGGTGGCTAAAACATGTCGGTCAAACAGCAGGAAGAATACGGCAAGAGGCCAGCTTACAAAAGCATATAATAGCTTCTCTATTATTTAGTACAGTTAGGTGCAATAGGATATTTTTGTTGACTATATAAACCCTCGACTAATCCACAATAATATCTCTATAGAAAATTTTATATAAAAAATGACCAAATTCTTTTGTGATGAACAGGACATTTACTGAGTAGAACAAAGCCACACACGTTATGCCTGCCTCATGAAAATGTTATCCTGTCCACTCCATAAACCATGTATATAACCCAATATAGCTATCCTCAGTGCAGACTACTTAATGTACCGTGGTGATTACATTAGTTGTGTTGGTCTGTGTGATATTAGGTTGACTGTCCCTGGTTGTATTACATCTGTATTTGGTTTCCTGACACCTCACTGCTGCATTGTGTTCCCAATATAATAACAAAGGATCTGTTTTGTAAATTAGGACTGTATGTAGAATTACAGTATTGTAAGGGCCAGGAACTTAGAACCAAGAACTCTGAGATTAAAGTCAAAATTCTGTCTTGAGTGAAAAGTCCGAAAACCAAGGGAATTCTTTCATATGTTGTCATGGAATCTAAAGGATGTGTGAATCTTTAAAATACATTTTGGAAGAATCATGCTTGATTTAGTAAATAAACACCTCGAGTGTCGTATACATAATTCTAAATTCTAGACTAACTGTTGTTTAAACATTTCAAGTGATCACCCAGGTACACAGAAAAATAACATATTTATTTTATTTTAAACAGCGCTATAAAAACATGTATGGAAGAACAGAAAACTTCCTTCCGTCCTACAAACTACAAAGTCATAGAACATTCAAAATTGTACGTTAGAGTTGTTATTACATCCGCAAATAAGTAGCAGCTATTTTAAAAAATTTCAACTCCTACGCTATTACATAAATAAATGTAAAACACAACGTAAAAATACCTGTAAAAAATACCAATGCTAAAACGTAAACAATTAAGAGGTGTTTTTTTTGTTCTGCATCTCCAATCATTTGTTTTTCATTTGATCATTTGAAAAAAAAAGTCAGCCTTTGAAACTTTTTGAGATCTGTTGCAGCCAAGCTAGCTACCAGTCGTCCCAGCAACAGTTCCCAGAATCCAGGAAACAGGAGCTCTGACCTTAAAGTAAAAGATCTAACTATTCTAAGTATTCTAAGAAAAAAAGTTGTTTTACAAAGCCCCTTGAATATCACATACTGTACGTCCTAGTTGCAGGCCCTTTAACCAGCCCGAATGCTACATATTTGACATCAGAGGTGTAGTTGCAGGCCCTTTAACCAGCCCGAACGCCACATATTTGACATCAGAGGTGTTAGGTTTTAACAAAAATGAGCAAGAGTCAGGCCATGACCTTAAGTTAGTTGGGAAGAAATGCACTACATGAAAAAAGCAGAGAAAACACACATTAACAAACAAACAACAAAGTTGTAAATACACAAATGACACGGATGTGAAGGCAGCATTTCTACTTGATGAAGCTGTAGATAAATGAGCCGAAGATAATGACGAGAATCACACAGCAGCAGAAGATCATCATTTGTTTCTAAAGGACAGAAGGGAGCAGGAAGCAGAGGCACAGAGTCGGTGTCATGTGTTCAATTGAGCTATTTGTGGTTGTGATTTTTACAATTTCTGAGCAAACAATTATCTTTCAGCGTCTTTTTGCGTTTGCTAATGTTTACCATTAGCTAAGAAGTTAACTACATTGGGCCTTTTTTTTTAAATAGTTGTTAACTTGTTTTTTGTAATGATAAATTTAGATATGATTTACCTCTAATTCTGTAGCTAATTTGTTGTATATTTGGTTCACACTGAGGAACGTTTTCAATAAATGTCACATTATTTGGTGCATTTTTACATCATTCTAATATAATAATTTTCTCAAGTTGCTTCTGACAAGATTTCTTGGTAGGCCTTTTCCCCTTTTAGTAATGATAACATTTGGCAGCTTTTTATTAAAACAGAGAAAACCTGGGTGTCTTGGGTCTACTTACCCTGCGTGCCTCCTGCTGGAACTTGGCTGCTTTCTTAGTGTCGGCCACCGCTCTCTCCACAAAGCCCACTGATTGGTCCATGTTGCTCTCAATCCTGTCAATCATGCAACCCTGGTGATGAGTAAGACAACACATATAGGAAAGATTGATGATCAAAAGGCAGGAAAGACATGTCTACTTCAAAATTTGAACCAACATGTACATTGCGTTTAAACCTGTCAGGAGTTGTGTAATAAGGAGTCATGCAATAAAGAAAAAAAAAAAAAAAAAAAATTAGCCTTAGGATAAATCTAGCTCAGGAGTTGCTAAACATTGCTAAAAAGTTAACTCAAAAAGAGCCATGGGCTTCCAATGGAATATGGCATATGGACATAAGTGTACCACTGCTGTATTGCATGGATGATAACAAGCCTCCAGTCACTAGGTGGCAGCAACTCATACAGTGGTTTGTCGAGATAAAAATATACATGTTATCAGGTTCTCAATAGTATTTCAATTCGCAGTGGTGTTGGTCGGAGGGAGGGGCGTGAAAACATTTCTGTCCCCAAGGGGGTGGGGGGGGCATGATGGTGAAGGTTCTATCTTGATACCTGGTTCTCGACTAGCATGGCAATGTCCACAAACATGTCATGGAGCTCCTTGATACTGCTCTCCAACCTCATAATGTCTTTATGGCGCGCCTCAATCTCATTGAGTGCCTGTTGGTTGATGTTTGAGGCCATGATCTTAGAAAGACAAAGAGAGAAAAAAAAGTCACTCAGGGAAAACTAATTAAACAGACTAAGAACACCAAGACAATGGAACAGAACATTTCTTAATAGCATTTCTGCCATTTTGGAAAGATCTTGTGGTCTTTATATGCCCTTGTAACATCGATTTGAAGGTCATCTGCTCAATGATGATGATGCACGATGCTATGTTCTGTCTGGAGGCCAGCCATTTTCTTACATCCAGACGAGATGAGTCAGTTTTCATAAATATTTTTCATCAACCCAATCTTTCAAATCTGAATGTAATTTCTCTCCTTGTGTCTGTCTTACTCCAGCTGAGAAGACAGCTGCGTTGCCTCCTTCAAGCATTTCCTCCAGTTCCTCATCAGTTGTTGCTTTCCCCGCTGTGAACAAAAATCATGAACAAACTTTTTTTTTTTTTTGTGGCAGTGCTATAAAAATATACATTGTGTTTGTAATCAGGAGTTACTCACTGATCTCCAGCTGCCGAGCAATTCGTCCTTTGCTCTTGTCTCTAAAGTCAAGCTGGGCCTCGTTGTACTTTGTCATCACTTCTACAAACTTTTTGGCCAGAATGCCATGCTAAGAAAAATAAAAGGGCACGTAAACACATTAGGTTTTGAACTACCGGTAGTATGTTTAGGTATATATATGAGTTACATGTCCTTTTGTCCAATATTGTCCAACTTTTAGATTATATCAGTACTTCTCAAATAGTGGGGGGGACGTGAGGGGCTTCCAGTGGAATATGGCACAAGGGACATAAGTGGTACCACTGCTGTAACACTTGAATGATAACAAGCCTCCAGTCACTAGGTGGCAGCAACTCACACAGTGGTTCGTACAGATACAAATATACATGTTATCAGGTTCTCAATTTTATTTAAATTCGCTGGGTTGTGGGTCGGGGGATAGGGGCGTAAAAACATTTCTGTGACATGACAGAAAATAACTGAGAACCGCTGCATTACATGAACACTCAACTTGATTGGAGTACAGTATATAGAAACAGATATCTGCAAACGATAACAAGCCTCCAGTCACTAGGTGGCAGCAACTCACACAGTGGTTCGTACAGATACAAATATACATGTTATCAGGTTCTCAATTTTATTTAAATTCACTGGGTTGTGGGTCGGGGCTAGGGTCGTAAAAACATTTCTGTGCCCAAGGGGGGCATGACAGAAAATAACTGAGAACCGCTGCATTACATGAACACTCAACTTGATTGGAGTACAATATATAGAAACATATATCTGCAAAAAAATAATCTAAAATATTGCCTCTGGGCCAAAGCGCCACGCAAAAAATAATCTAAAATAAAAAATATGGGCCAACATCACGCTGTCTGACCTGTGACTTGCGTATCCTCAGGTCGGCCGAAGCTCGCTCGTCCGTGTTTGACTCAAGCTGTTGCTCAATACCTGTAACACGACAAAACTATGACATTTACCGAACAAGAATGAGGAAAAACCGAGTGACGCAATCAAACACCTACTCTTGAGTTTGTTCCTGGCATTGCTGGCCGCCTTCTTGATTTCATTAGTCAGAGTTTCGACACCGTCTTGTGTTTCTGGCGGAGACATATAGAAAGAGATTGCTAACATTAACAACAACGACAATGGTGACAATGAGTTCAAATGTAGTTCAAATGTTCAGCCAAAATTAAATTTGCCTAAGCAACACAGCATTATTAAAATCAAAATATTGACAAAAATGTACATTATATAACTATAGGTAACACAAAACATTTTCAAAAAAAAATAGCTGAAGATTAGCTGGACATAACAAAAAGTATCTAAGAATTAAAATAACATCTACAAATTGGTAAAAAAAATAATATATATAATATATTAAAAGATATATATATTACCAAAAAAAGCTTAGAGTTAACTGAAGGGCAAGGAATCTGTCCAAAGATGACTAAAATTCAAGATTTAAATACCTGACATTTTGGCAAAAAAATAAATAAATAGATAAAAGATAGCTAAAGGTTAGCAAAAGAAAAAAAAAAAAAAAAATAGATAGATAAAAGATAACTAAAGGTTAGCAAAAAAAATTCTAAGCTTTACATTGTCTGTTGTTGTTGTTGTGTGTTTTTGTGTGCATTACTCTGGTCAGATGTTGGGGCCGACAAGATAGTGGAGTAGAGTTTTTTGATTTCGCCTACACTCTCGTCGATCTTGTCAATGCTGTTACGAATATCCTCAATCTGGAATGCACAAAAACCCAGATGTTAAAGAATTGTTTGTCAACTCCAAAACACCGCGAGTTCTTTGTTTATAGATCAGACCGTATACCTGGGCGAAGAAATCATCCATGAATGAATTGTTCTCCACAGGAACCTCGACATCATCAGCGGGAGCATCACTGTTCTGTTAACCACACGCATGCGTGCACACACATGTTATTTTTGGATTTTTATATAGTCTGTGTTAAATTTTATGATCTTTTGGCTAAACTTAGAACACGTGGGAAGGTTTTTAGACCGTGTTTGTTTCCCCTGTTAGGTAATATTCAACTATTTATAAAGAACCTGGAAAAATCTGTGCACAATATTAAGTTACGTCAAGCCAGTGGTTCTCAATTATTTTCTGTCATGGCCCGCCCTTGGGGATAGAAATGTTTTCACGCCCCCACACAGTGTTCACCTATTACTAATGAACAGCCTGCGGTTCATTGAAAAAACAACCTGCGGTTTTTCGTTGGAAGCCTCTCCCGCCCGCCACCCACGGCACCTCACCACACCTCACCACACCCCCAATGGGACTCGCCCCACTATTTGAGAAGTACTGTGTTAAGCTAAGTGTCGTCATTGCTGAGTTATTCATTTAATAGTCCTACATTTTCTGAAAATAAAAGTTAGTTCTCTCATGTCTGAGGTGCAGTGAACACATTTTAACTCTGCTCCACCTCTTATTTAAACATTTTTCATCTAATTTCAACAATTATTTTTTGTAAATATTTGACATGTTTTTTTTTTCTTTCACATAGTGTTTACCTATTACTGTATACTATAAGTGTTGTTCAAATTCAGATTTATGGCTGATAAAATACAATACAAGAAAGTAAACAGTTTTAAGTATAATAGAAAAAGTGTTTTGGTCTTATGTACATTTTAAATCATTCAATCTAATGTGTGGACATCCCTGGTCCACAATATACATATATNNGTTTCCACAAAACTGTTCAAATGTTCTAGTTTCAGATTAATTGATATTTTGGGGATAATTAGATGCTATTTCTGAGCTAATTTTCTTTTAGCTACAGTCGTACCTCGCTGTATTGTGGTTCGTGCCCTCAGTGCATTGCAAATTTTTAATATTTTAAATGTATTCTTGTGCTAAATAATTATTTTTAAAATTCCTATATTTTCATTATGTTTGAGTTTAAATAAGCATTTTCTAGCCTAAGAACAAAAATAAAAAATATATAATTAATATATAAATAATATATATAAGTATTCCAGTGGACTCACCACCCGCAGGAAGGTTTAGGTATGGTGCAATGTGATTTGGGTGGCGACTGCTGCCCCCGCAACCCGGTAACGGATAAGCGGATGAAAATGGATGGATGGATGGATATATATATATATATATATATATTATTTTGGTTTTTTTTAACAATCTAGACTTGGTTTAGCACAACTTTGCCTGTCCATGCTCATTCATTCCTCCATATAGTGGTAATGCGTTAGGCCTATGTTGAGAAATGTTTCACACACGCGCAAAAACTTAGCACCTTACCTCCCTTAGCTGAGCCAAACGGTCCTTCATCTTGACAACAAAAAACCCCCAAGAAATGGTGAGAAAGCGATGAATGGCGTGATGATGAGAAAACAACCTCACGGTCCTCAGCTGTTAAAATGGCTTCCTTGTGAGTCTGGAGCTTCTTCAATTAATCCTGGACAAGATCTGACCTGAGGTCAGCTGTCAGAGGGAGCGACAGAGAGTAAAAAAAAAAAAAAGTAGAAATACAGATTACTAAAGATGGAAAAAAAGGCCTTTCGAAGAAGTAAAAAATGTATTTAAAAGAACATAAAAGTAAATAAAAAAAAACAGAAAACAGATTTTACTCTCTGAGCTAATATTCATCCATCCAACCTGGGGCTGCAGTAAGCCTCTATCCTCTAAGAACGGATTAGGACAATAGTACTCAAGACGATAACACACTACCACGCCACACAGCCTCTCTCTGTGCTACAGGACTTAAGGACCATATGCTGATCTTTACACATTTTTTTCCCCCACATCAATTGGAAACAATATCTTAGCAATTGTAAAAGGTGAAAATAAAAAACAACCTGGTGTAAGATAGGTGTAAAAACACCAATAAACATAAAAAATATACTTTACTTACCATAAAGACTTTGGGATGCATTTGTGTGTTATATTTTCCTTGTAAATGAAGAAACTCGCTTGCTTTTATGAAACATGTCTCTAACTGATAAACAAAGTTCAAATAGATCGATGGTAAAGAACATTTTTTATGTTGACTTAAACATATTTAGTTGAATCAGGTCTTTTTTTTTTCTAAACAATAAATTAATATTTATCTCGTGCACTTCTTCGGGAGAGCTTTTACTAACTGTAATATTGAATTTTGAGTTGTAAAAAAAAAACAACACCTGCATTTCAGTATTACGACGAGACACATTAATAACAAATAAATACACGTATAGTGCAAAAAATATTTATACCAAAAGTATATACACCACAATCAGACCGGGAATTATTAAAAGTATTAAAAATAAAACACTATTGACCACTCTGTCAGATAAGTGGCCTTGTAAAAATCACTGCACATGAGCGTCACTGCCCCCTATTGGATTGTTAATGTATATAACATTCACTTGTCAATATACAAATTAACAAAAAGTGCAAAAATTGACGACCAGCCTCCGGCTCTTTTTTAGAAAGTACCCTACCGTTACATTGGTAAAAC
The DNA here is from genome assembly GCF_000523025.1 of Cynoglossus semilaevis. NCBI lineage: Eukaryota > Metazoa > Chordata > Actinopteri > Pleuronectiformes > Cynoglossidae > Cynoglossus > Cynoglossus semilaevis. The sequence goes on from NC_024315.1 coordinate 18,571,187, forward strand.
TTTGAGATTTTGTTTCATTTTTAAATCTGAAAATAGGTTTTCTGTCGCCAATTTCGACTTTTTTTTTTTTTTTAGATATGAACCTAGAGTAGGTATTTTATTTTTTCAAAACGTGTATTTCCGTGAGCAAGTATCTTTACAAAAATGAAGTGACACTTAATCGTCTTTTCAAAATCCGCAACCTTAAAAAAAATCTCTGGTATTTCCGACTATTCCTTTGGAACATTGAAGGCAGCACGGTCACTCCCCCTTTTTACTGTGTGTTAAAGACGTCGACACCGTCGCCTTCACTTACAGGAGGTCCAGAATCTTTGGACGAACCTTTTAACGAGTCACTCCAAGGCCGAAAGACCGTCAACAGACAAGGTAATTGATTCAGAACAAACAAAGCTTCTTTTTCACTGTTAAATCATGGAGAATCTATCGAGTTTTATAATCATTATATATGTTCGGCAATGAATTTGCTCTCCGCGAATTTATCACGAGTGAATGCAACAGTATCAGGTTTTAAAATGACAATTACCGAGAAACGTTTCTGAAATGTATTATTTATTGCTATTTATTGATGGTTATTGGACAGACTAGGGCGGGGCATTTTCTCATCCCAGTGCTGTGGCGTCCTACGTAGAGGTCCTGCCGCGCGGCTGCCGCGCACACTTGCTAATAACCGAGCCGCATGCGGCCGCGTTCGCTTTATATAATGTCTTTTGTTTTTGGATAACAATTTATTCATCATTCGCTTTGGTGTGCATCAATACTGTGTTTGAGGCCACGCCCCGTTTTTTTTTTATTAATGACCCGTGATAATTGAATCCTTACTACCTTGGTATCGCTTTGTTTGATAGCAACTTAAATGGCATCTTGCTTATTTGCCATTCCCCCATTCACCACCGAAACAAACCTTGTATGCAACAAGTTCTATTTCTATCACATTTTCATTAAACGCTTAGAGTTATGGAGGATATAATGGGCATTGAGTTATGTTTTATATTATTTACATGTAAACACTGGAGGAAGCCGTTGCACATACGAAGTTGAGCTAATGTCACCGATCCAATTAAGCATTTTGGTCGAGAAAAACATGATGATATTAAAAACATATCTATATCTAAAACATAAAAACAAAGTACGTGAAAGTAATATGCATATAAATGTTATATAAATATTTCGGGATAAACCACAGCATTGAAGCAGTTTTTCTTTTGGTGGTTTAGGAAACACGAGCACCTCAACTCTTTCCGCCTCTTTTTTTTTGCTGCATTTCTTATTCAAAAACACAGTTTTAAAACTGTCCCGGCGAGTGTCCTAGCTTTCAACAAATGTCAAACTGAGGGACGTTTAACTCTAGAAAGAGGTGTGACTGGACAGGGACGTTTTCTGTTTGTGTCTCTAGGCAGTTTGCTGTGCTGCTCACTGATTTTCTTCATGGTCTGGCATACCACCAGAGGGAAACTCCTCCCTTCCCCACATTTGCTTTGTTACGAGGCCTTCAGGTTCAGTCAGGGAAAAAACGCATCCTGGAAACCATTGTTTTTGAGAAAACTTCCCAGTTATTCACTGCAGTAAAAGTATAACCCCAATGATTTAGTCTCAGTAAGAGGCAGCTACATTTGGTCCACAGAAATGCAATGCATGATTATTATACCTGGACACTTTTGAAAGAACGCCATTTTAAAACCGTGACACACTCACAAACGATTCTAAAGCAACTGGTCCATAATTAAACATACAATATAAATGACAACAATTTGGTCTTTTTATTAGTTTTTATGTTAATAATTGGACAAAGAAGTATCAAATTTGCCCACCATGTGAAATTGAACTTCAAACTGCACACATAATTATTTGAAACTTGCCGACAGAAGTGTTGTTATTTTGTGCAGATTAAAATAAGGTGCACAGATTGAGCAACTATTAATACTTACTAGTAACTATTATTAAATACTTTTTTTTTCATTCACAAAACTTAATTTTACATACATTTTTTAAACAAACTGTCAACCTCTCAGTGTTTTATACTTACAGCGTTCGTTTGAAATTTAAAATAGAAAAAGCTGTTGTCAGCCAGTCATTATAGTAACGTGTGAATTCACCTACAGTGTTTTGTTTTTTTATCAATTGACATGAATACCAGTTGCATACTGTTCTGGCGCTGTTGTGCTAATTTAAGCTCCAGTACCGACTCAGAATAGAAAAGCAGCAGCTGAGCCAAAGGTGGTTGCAGACTGTGGAGAATGCAGCTGTGTCTGGTTGCAGACTGTGGAGAATGCAGCTGGAGATGAGCATTGAAAACAAATAAAATCTACTTCATTCTTTAAAATGTCATAAAAAAAAAAAAAAATCTACTTCATTCTTTAAAACGTCAATGCAAATTGAATTAAGTAATCCAATTTGCGTAGTAAAACCGCAGTTTCTCTATTTGAGGATCGAGGAATTTGGCATAATAAGGTATTTTATTGCCCATAAAAATGTAAAAAAAAAAAAAAAATAGCAAAACCTGATATTTTTGGAAAACCTCTGATCATTTCTTTGATTATAAACTGTAGTAATGCTACATCTAGAACCCAAACCTAAACAGAAGCAGCTTCACTGTTGGAACGGAAGGAGGTCAATGAGTAAACCACTTCACTCAGGTTATCACTAATCACTGGAGGTTGCGTGTGAGTGTTTGAACACCGACCCTTATCAGCAGGTTTTAGCAGAGTCATGTGACCCCCGAAGATCAACAACAGCTACTCCAATCAATTAATCAAACAAACATCGGAAGCGGTAGTCTGAAAGTAAAGTAATGTCTGAATCTCTGCGAAGGAATTGCGGCTAAAGTGGCCAAGTTTCTCTTGGCGGAGAGGAGGAAAGTTTTCGTCCATAGAAAAAGTAAAGAAAAACTAAAAAAAAAGTAAGACTCTGACAGTGACAGTTTGATCTCATACTGTATACCAGGCATGGGCAAACTAAGGCCCGGGGGGCCGGATGCGGCCCGTTCAGCTTTTTAATCTGGCCCGCCAAACTTTAATTTATATAATCATTATACATCTGCCCTTTCCCTGCAATACCAACCTTTCCCCAATAGATGGCATAGGAAAAGTATTTTAGCCTTTATGCATGACTTTTACATGTCATTTATCTTGGTTCACACAAACGCTCTATCTATCTGCTCCTGACCCGGGTCCCCTTGTTCAGTTTTAGGACAATTGTGGTCTACAAGTCAAAAAGTTTGCCAACGCCTGCTGTAGACCCTTTTTTGACAAAGCTTTAAATTAAAGGTGTTACAATGCAGTCTGCGCAGATCTAGGACTGCAAAACAAAAACTAAATCTACTGAATATGAATGGAAGGATTTGATACATACACGGAATATTTTTATCAAAGTAAATGTACATAAAAAAAATTGGAATTTCAAGGGTTGGTATTGGATGTCCATTTTGTCATTGTTTTAAAAGTAGTACTTTTTTTTTTAACCTTGAAATCTCTAATATTAATACTTATAATGCCAATTGGCAGCTTGTGTTCATATATGTGCATGTGCAAAAAAAAAAAAAAATGGCCCAGACATTCACGCTGTAATCACTCACATTTAAAGGTGATTTGCTTTTTAACACTGAGCTCAGCTCTAGTAGTTTTGCCAGTAGGTGACGACGCGAATGTTAGAATGTGGACACGTTCTTTAAAATTTGGGAAATGGTTTAAAAAACACTTGGACGTAGAATATAATATCCGTCTTGTCTGCAGATGATGTGGATTGCTGTGGTACTGCTGGCTGCATCTGCTGCTCTACACGTGGGTGAGTATCCTCTAATTCACTCCTTGAACCAAAACAACAATACTGAATTAGCTCCACGCGGGCGGGTTAGCATTCTTGAAGGATGGGGTCGGAAGGGACCTCGCAGACGTTAACTTGTGCCTCTTTGTTTCTCTTTTTTTTTTAAAGAATCCTATGGCGTCCACGGTCGTGAGCGATTGGCCCATGGTCGCATGCTGAAAATCTATCTGTCCAAGAACTGTCATTCATTGGTTTTTGAGCCAGCGCATGATGTAGGCGCCCGCAATGTGTACTGGGTGAAAGGCCGGACCACGTAAGAAACAGTATTTTGCATTACCGTTACTTTTGTATACGGCGGCATCACTGGCTGCACCAAAAAAACAAAATTGAAATACAATACTGCCATCTACTGGGCTGGAGTGTGTGTATCAGTGGCCAAAAGTGTGACAGAAATAAAGGAATTTTTTTTTTTTTTTTACAATCCCTATTTAATTACATCATGTATATCAACAGAGCATACTCTTGAGATATTTTACCGACAATCAAAACCTAATTTTCACCTTTCTTTTGAGAACTAAGGCCCCAAATTATCACACTGTGCGTGTGGAATTTTGATGTTTTATTGTTGTCTGAAAGACTTTTTGAATAATAAAGACACCTGTGTCATGACTGTCTTTCCTGTCATCCTCCGCAGGTCCACTAAAGGCCACGTGTCCGGCACAGGAAGTGAACGACGCTGGTACCTAGACAAGGTAAGAAGTTTTTTTTTTTTTTTTTTTTCGCTGAGAGAACATTTTTCAATTTTTGTCTGCTGTTACGTCTACGACACTTTTAATTGTTTATTTCTCAAACTTCATGTGTGACATTTCAGGTGACTTACGAGGACGAGGGATCCTACATTCAGGCAGATCTATGGGACAACCTCATCTCCACTGTGCGAGTTGTAGTTACACGTGAGTCATGTAACCCTTTTTTTTTTTGTTGGAGCTGATAAAGGCTTCATTTTCCACTATATTATATTATTATATTTTCTTTTTTTCCAGCCAGACATATCTATGAGAAGCGAATGCTGGACGAGAGTTTTTACATCTCCATGGAGGGCATACAGCTCTACGAGGCTACACTCGTTTACACTGGAGAGGATGGAAACGTAACACTGGTGAGTGGGAGAGCGTGAACAGATGACGGGCCGTGAAAAATCATTCTACAGGTCCTTCTGTCTCTAAATTAGTGGTTCTTAATTATTTTCTGGCCACGCCCACCCCTTGGGGACAGAAATGTTTTTAAGCCACCCCAATCGCGAATTGAAATACTATTGAGAACCGAACACCATGTATATTTTTTCTCTCACTGCGCCCCCTAGGGGGGCCCCTCCCTCTAAATATTTCAATTCAGATAGATTTCTTTTTTATTGCTCAACATGTATTTTAGAACTTATACTTAGATGAAATTAAACCTTTCTACTTGTGACTATCGTGTCTCAAGTAGAAATAAGTAGAAATATTATAATAATTAGAAATTAAACCTTTCTACTTGTGACTATTGTGTCTCAAGTAGAAATAAGTTATTTATGCTATCTTAACATAATAAATAGCAAAATATTATGCACGCAACGAGATTTGAATTATATTTGTTTAAGAATCTAAACAGGAAGTACAGTGATAAAATATAAGGCTCTACCTGTAACAGGAAGTACAAGTAAGTCACAAGCGGCAAAAACATGCTAAATCTTCGCATACTGCACATGTATCCAAAAATTAGTTAAATATAACTTGAGCAAAAATATACTAGAGCAGAAATACATGACAGTTACAGGTAAATGGTTTCCCCTTCCCAGAGTTGGACACTGTCCCCTATCGACAACGTTTACGGCTATTGCGCCTTACAAATCTTCAACAAAGTAAATAAAACCAAATCAGTCAGTGCAATTTTCTCTAATAAATGAAAATGTTAAAAAAAATGATTCATTTGAGGTGGGGGAACTAACGGAAAGATTGTCTCACCTTCAGGTTCGTGATGGTATGATCCAGCAGGGAAACCTGATAAACTTTGGGGGTCAGGTTAAAACCCACTCGTACTCAGGCATTGAGATCACACTAACGAATACCAGCCAGGGCTTGTACACACTGAGAGACCGCAAGGGCCGGGTGGTGTCCATAACCAAGATGGAGCTGACAGGTGAGCCAGTGAAGGTCCTCAGCAACTGTTACAACTGTTCATTCATCCTTACCGGTGCTGAGGAGTTGTGATTGCGCAACGTTCGCTTCGCCTTCTCACAAATGATTCTCCCTGTCGCCGGCCAACTGTTTTTGGGTGATCCAAATCAGTAGCAACTTTTTTCCCACTTCTTCTCATGTCTGAGAGCTTTGCTTTTGTGATCACAGTCACTCCTTTGGTAACCTTAGCTTCATCCTTCTTTCCTTGCTCTTAAGGATGGTACAAATTGACGACTATGCTAAGTCATAAACGATACTCTCACGCTTTCGTATACACTTCTATTGCTGTCCTCACGATTTTTCTTTGCGCCTTTCTACTTTCACTAGCATTTTTCGGTGCCATGGTGATTTATGAAATAAAAATAAAAAAATAATAGAACTAGCATGATGCAAGAAATAGCAGTAAAATCAGACAGTAGTTGTTAGCGTGTATATCCCAATTTTTTTTTTCGATATTTTTTTTACCCTCCCCGAATAATATTAATTGAGTCCCTTATTCATGGGGAATGGGGAAATTTACAGAGTGAGTCTTTGCAACCAACACAGGCTGCCACTGGGGGCACCGTTAGCGACGTGTGGTTTCTTTTGGGAATCGAAGCAAGGGCTCTCTGCTCTCTTCTTGCAAGGCAGGCATGCTGACATATGTTAAAAATGATAATTAATACATAATAATTATTATCATAATTAATAAGCATGAATTTAAATGTATACTTGTTATTTGTTATTTAGTGTAATGTTTTAGTCTACGTGAAATAAATGTTTCGGTAAATGTGACTGTTGTGATGTAAATGTCGCACCTTCACTTCTTCATTGTCACTGCAGACCACCATGACGGAAACCCATTATTGGCTCTGCTCCTGCTGCTGGGAATCCCGGCCGGAGTCTGCTGCTGTTGCCGGAAGAAGATCTTTAAAAAAAAGGCCACGATGGCTACAACCAACCAGGTGAATAGACAGTTTCCCAAATGTATTCTTACATTATAACCAATTCAACCCGGGGGCCTTTTTCTGTTGTAACTTCAGCTCACATTTTTTTTTGCTTCCTTTACCTTTTTATCCATTTCTATTTGGTGCAAATGAGTTAATCTGATAGCTAATAATTTTAGCTATTTTTCAGCTAACCTTAAGCCTTTCACCCTTTACAAAATGTAGCTATTTTGGTTTTAATTTTAACAGTTTAATCTTCTACACTGAAACAAGGAAACTAATGTTGAATACCACACGTAACATGGGCAAAAAAACATTTTTTTTGCATCTGTATTTTGCACCGTTGCTCAAATTTAAGACACGGTTGCGGTCCGATGGAAAGATTTGCAACGTAACGCGTCTGTCCCTCCGTATTCCTTGTATTTCTCAGAGTACGTCTGACACTGTGCATCTTCCTCCCACTGGACCTGTTGGACCTTCTCCTCCCTACACTACTGTTCCTGGACCAGCAGGACCGGTGAGACCCTTGTTTTTAGTCAGACTGAAATAAAGTTTTTTTTTTTTTTTTTTTTTTTATTTTTTAGAAATATGGTTTTGGGACGGGGCATGAACCGAG
>NC_024315.1:18583392-18585892 GCF_000523025.1 Cynoglossus semilaevis
TTTTAACTCAGTATATCATGGGTCATGCATCAAAGGGTTAATTTAGTTTCAAGAACTTCTTTCAGCTTTTCCCCTGCAGGGGGAGTTGATCATCTCCTGCCTCCTCTTTTACACCAACTATCTGCATGTCTTCCCCTCACAAATCCCAACGAAGGTCTTCTTCTTCTACTCTTTCCTGTGAACTCCATCTCCACCATCTCTCCTCAGCTCATGTCCAAACCATCTCCACTTCTCCTCTCCAACCTTATCTCCAAATCTGCTCCACCTTAACTGATCTGCTCAATTCTAACCCCGTCCATACTGGTCAGTCCCAGTGAAGATCTCAGCATCTTCATCTCTCCTCCATCTTTAACTCAGACACAGTTTCTAAACCTTACATCATAGCAGGTCTCACTACTGTCTTCTAGATTTGCAGTTTGTTCTGTTAAAGCGCACAACTGGCAGTAAAAGGTGGGTTAAGGTTACACTTTAAAAATTAAAATGGCTATCTTGGAACTTTCCTTCAAAGTATTTGGTGTGAAAATATTCTGCGCAAGGACGCCACACACTGGTTAGTGTAAAAAAAAATTGAAAATGTTTATTTTAAACCACGTAAACAAACGGATACATATGTCAAAACACAATTAAAAAATTCCATTAATTCATCTGTGTGACCCACAGCCTGCGACCACATCCTGTAACATTATCACATTTCAAAGTCCATGTAGAAAATGTTTGCGACCCCCAGTGGTTGAATTGACTCACTGCAGCCTCCGACAGTAGTTCTGAATGTGTTGTCATGTCTTGAATTTAAAGTAAAATCCTTTGTTTGGATTTACCCCCGTGACACGAAATCACCACAGGGGGCAGCATCCTGGCATACCTCAGTTATCCATAAATTGCTGTTTCCATAATTAAATGTTTATGAACCAAGTTTAAAAAAGTGACTCAAAATGACCATAGGAGGCAGCAGTGGACAGGAGGTCCTACATAAACGAAATCTAAAAATGATTTTTTTTTTTTAATGGACTTTTGTGAAAGTGAGATAAGGCACAAGAAAACTTTACTTACTGTAGGTATTTCCCCAGTGACTGTATAAAACAACTGAGAGCTAGTGTACGATAAAGAGTCTCACTCAGGCCAACAGGTGGCAACGTCTACTTGTTATATACCGTCTACCGCAGGCGTGGGCTAACTTTTTGACTCGCGGGCCACAATTGTCCTAAACTTGAACGGGGGGCTGGGCTGATAAATAGATGGAGCTTTCATGTGAACTAAGATAAATGACATGTAAAAGTCATGCATATGTCATATTGCCATCTATTGGGCAAACGTTGGTATTGCAGGGTAAAGGCAGAAGTATAATGATAATATAAATACATTAGATAATTTGGAAAAGTTTGACGGGCCAGATTAAAAAGCTGAACGGGCCGCATCCGGCCCCCGGGCCTTAGTTTGCCCATGCCTGGTCTACGGTTTTCTTTGCATTCCAGATGATATGTGTATTGCCTAAGGCTGGTTTGAGTGCAGTTCTGATTTGTGTCAGTATAAAACAGTAAAAACAAACGGAACCGCTCCTTTAATAGAAGAAGGGTCCATGGATGAAGCAGGTAGGACAGGGGCGCGGACCAGAACCCACTGATAGGTCAGTGCTTCAACAGGAATGAATAAACTTGTCAGTAACAAAACACTTTTCTCCCCCCGCCACAGTCCTAAAAGTGCAACAACGCTGCGACACACCGTCACTCCGCCTTCGTCCACCTCTCAATCTCCCTCAGCCTCTTCTCCAAGATCTTCACCTTCTCCTCCAGGTGAGCCGTTTGATCCACCGCGTTCGAGGTGCCCGACGTCCCGACGCCCAACAGGACGCAGACGAACACCAACACCGCCAAGCGCACAGCCATGGCTTCGGTGCCGACGCTCTGGTCGCTCAAGATGAGTCCGAAAAAGACCAGGGCCACGCCCACTTTCAACAGCCACAGGGCCCGCCTCAGAGTAGACGCCACCAGGCTGAAAGCGAGCGAGGCGAGCCAGTAGCCGATGAGGGCCACGAGAAGCCACTGAGCCACAAAGATGAGGCCCTCGGCGGTCGCTCTGACTGGGGTGACTGTGTGGAAGAGAGCGGCGCGACGCCAAGGGGAGAAGGAAGGAAGAGAATATTTTTACTAATTAAAAATAATCTAACCACTCTCTTCCTCGCATGATGAAGGCTTATGTTGCCTCACAACCACAACCACTTGTCTGAAGAATGTAATCTTGTAGTCCCAAAACCTCGTACAAGACAATCCAGAGATTCTCGTGGGGTCGTTATACGCTAGTAGAATGAGCTACGAAGCACCACCAGAACAGGGGGCATCCCTGCCTATTTTCACGAAAAAGCTATTCAGAGTTGAACGGCGCCTCCTGTCCTTTCACTTTCACATTGCACTCCAACCCTGGTTAACAAGCATCTGCCAAATGCAGAAGAAACTTACACATACGAGGAATTTGACCCCGGCTTTCCTTAGCTTTATTGTTTAAA